>NC_090445.1:343110920-343422968 GCF_031143425.1 Pleurodeles waltl
GACTTTCTGTCGCTTCTTTGTACAGCCCCCTCCAACCGCTAGTAACTCCATCCCCAGATTCAATGCCAAAAGACACCACTGCACCCGAGCCCCACAGCCCAAGAAGAAGTGGATCAGCTGTGTCCCTATGTGCCAGAGGATTGCAAGGGTTGAGACCTCCTGTGGGTTCCCCCGGACTGGTCTCCCCAGCCTCTTCCCGACCGGACCTTTCCCCATTGAAGTGAATGGGACATCCGATGCAGTGACACATCTCTGCACCTGGATGCCATAGAGGAGCCACCCTTCCCCTCACCCCACAAGGTGACCTATTGATGTGGCCTTTAACCTTGCTCCCATACTCGCCTCAAGTCCAGAAGAACAGTCCTGTAAGTCTTTGCCAAGTACCCATATACAGTGTCTGTTTCTTTCCCATAGAGCAGAGGTCTTCAAACTGGGGGGCGGGCCCCCCTAGGGGGACCCCAAGTGGGGCGTCAGACACTGGCCAAAAGAAGCATTATACAGATAACAGGCCTTTGTTTTATTCAGAAGCTTGTTATTACATTTTTAAAAAGGTAACAGTACTTAACTGCAATGTTTAAATAGGTCTAGGCATATTTAAACATTGCCAATCTGTATAAAATAATTGTGAAGAATTCTGAGGGGAGCCCAAAGATTTTTATTTTTCAACTGGGGGGGGGCGTGGCATTAAAAAGTTTGAGGACCACTGCCATAAAGTAACATTAGGGCACCCAAGGCTGAAAAGCACCTCTGCCCCACAGACGCTTCAGTGCCTCCTAAAGTGACCTGTTGGTGCTGTTTTGGACCTTGCTCCACACTTACCTTAACTCCAGAGAACAGTCCTGGAAGTCATTTTAAGTGTCTGTATGCAGTATGTCTTTTCCCTATAGGATAACATTACCACTCCAGAAATTGTGCTGTCAACTTTTGAAACTTGTGAAAATTAATATCTCAAAGTATTTATCAGAATCTGATCTTGGTATCTAAATTCATATAAAAAAACGTGTTTTTTTTATTTTTATTTTTTAAATAAATTGGTGTCTTTGAGTGTTTCTCACTTACTGCCTTTGTTTGTGGAATGCATTCTTAGCTCTACCCTCTGATATGCCCAGCTGCTCGCCCACACTACCACAAAAGAGTATTTGGGATGCCATTTGTTCCTCTAGTTCCTTTGATGTTTGCCTGGACTCATTGCACAGTGTACCTCTTTTTGGTCCACTATCTAAAGAACCACCTTCCTGTACAATAGTTTAAGTTCTCTAAAAATGCATTATGCATTAGGATAATACTAAACATTTCAGCAGAAGATAGTTTAAAATACTATAACTGAGTTCCCAATAGTTTTCTAACTCTCCATGCTGCATGTAAATAGTTACCAAGTCACACTAATCAGCAAATCTGCTCAACAAATTCTGCAACCCGATAGGTGTGCAAGATAACGCATCAACCTCAAATAGAAGGGCGGAGATAAAGGAACCCCCTGGCCTAGGAAAAGTGAAAACTGTCTGGAAGCGAGCACGCAACCCTTGCCGCACTCCACAATATATGGGTATGCAGTCTGTGATCTCCCTCCATCTTACTTGGGCAAAGGTCTTGTAGTGAAGTCTGAGGACATCCAGTAAACTGGTGTAGGAAGTTGGCTCTGTATATACTATTTCAAAGTAAGAAATAGTGTGCACAGAGTCCAAGGGTTCCCCTTAGAGGTAAGATAGTGGCAAAAAGAGATAATTCTAATGCTCTATTTTGTGGTAGTGTGGTCGAGCAGTAGGCTTATCAGAGGGTAGTGTTAAGCATTTGTTGTACACACACAGGCAATAAATGAGGAACACACACTCAAAGACAAATTCCAGGCCAATAGGTTTTTATATAGAAAAATATATTTTCTTAGTTTATTTTAAGAACCACAGGTTCAAGATTTACAAACAATACTTTAAATAAACGGTATTTCACTCAGGTATTCTAGGAACTTTAAATTATCACAATAGCATGTACAGTTTTGACAAAAATGGCAATACGCTATTTTCAAAGTGGACAGTGCAAAAATCAACAGTTCCTGGGGGAGGTAAGTAAATGTTAAGTTCACAGGTAAGTAAAACACTTACAGGGTTCAAAGTTGGGTCCAAGGTAGCCCCCCGTTGGGGGTTCAAGGCAACCCCAAAGTTACCACACCAGCAGCTCAGGGCCGGTCAGGTGCAGAGGTCAAAATGGTACCCAAAATACATAGGCTTCAAGGGAAATTGGGGTGCCTCGGTTCCATTCTGCCAGCAGGTAAGTACCCGTGACTTCAGAGGGCAGACCAGGGGGGTTTTGTAGGGCACCGGGGGGGGGGGGGGACACACAAGCAGGCACAGAAAGTACACCCTCAGCTGCACAGGGGCAGCCGGGTGCAGAGTGCAAACAGGCATCGGGTTTTCAATAGGAATCAATGGGGAGACCCGGGGTTCTCTTCAACAATGCAGGCAGGGCTCCTCGGGGTAGCCACCACCTGGGCTAGGCAGAGGGTCGCCTGGGGGTCGCTCCTGCACTGGAGTTCGGTTCCTTCAGGTCCTGGGGGCTGCAGGTGCAGTGTGGTTTCCAGGCGTCTGGTTCCTTGAAGCAGTCAGGGGGAGCCTCTGGATTTCCTCTGCAGGCGTCGCTGTGGGGGTCAACTCTGGCTACTCAGTGGCTCGCAGTCGCCGGGGAGTCCTCCCTGTAGTGTTAGTTTTCCGCAGGTTGAGCCGGGGGCTTCGGGTGCAGAGTGGAGTCTCACGCTTCCGGTGGGAAATGTGTGGTCTTTAAAAGTTGCAGTTTCTTGAACAGGGCCGCTGTTCTCGGGAGCTTCTTGGTCCTTTTAGATGCAGGGTAGTCCTCTGAGGCTTCAGAGGTCGCTGGACCCTGTTGGATGCGTCGCTGTTGCAGTTTTCTTCGAAGTAGGGAGACAGGCCGGTGGGGCTGGGGCCAAATCAGTTGTCGTCTCCGTCTTCACTGCAGGGCTTCAGGTCAGCAGTCCTTCTTTAGGTTGCAGGAATCTCGTTTCCTGGGTTCTGGGTGCCCCTAAATACTAAATTTAGGGGTGTGTTTAGGTCTGGGAGGGCAGTAGCCAATGGCTACTGTCCTTGAGGATGGCTACACCGTCCTTGTGCCTCCTCCCTGAGGGGAGGGGGGCACATCCCTATTCCTATCTGGGGAATCCTCCAAAATCAAGATGGAAGATTTCTAAAGGCAGGGGTCACCTCAGCTCAGGACACCTTAGGGGCTGTCCTGATTGGTGGGTGACTCCTCCTTGTTTTTCTCATTATCTCCCCTGGACTTGCCGCCAAAAGTGGGGGCTGTGTCCAGGGGGCGGGCATCTCCACTAGCTGGAGTGTCCTGGGGCATTGTAACACGAAGCCTGAGCGTTTGAGGCTCACTGCTAGGTGTTACAGTTCCTGCAGGGGGGAGGTGTGAAGCACCTCCACCCAGAGCAGGCTTTTGTTTCTGTCCTCAGAGAGCACAAAGGCCCTCACCACATGGGGTCAGAAACTCGTCTCTCAGCAGCAGGCTGGCACAGACCAGTCAGTCCTGCACTGAACAATTGCCCTAAGATGCCCTCTGTGTGCATTTTGTAATAAATCCAACACTGGCATCAGTGTGGGTTTATTATTCTGAGAAGTTTGATACCAAACTTCCCAGTATTCAGTGTAGCCATTATGGAGCTGTGGAGTTTGTTTTTGACAAACTCCCAGACCATATACTTAATATGGCCACAACTGTACTTACAATGTCTAAGAATAGGCTTAGACACTGTAGGGGCATATTGCTCATGCAGCTATGCCCTCACATGTGGTATAGTGCACCCTGCCTTAGGGCTGTAAGGCCTGCTAGAGGGGTGACTTACCTATGCCAGAGGCAGTATTTTGTGTGCATGGCATCCTGAGGGGGATGCCATGTCGACTTTGCCTTTTTCTCCCCACCAACACACACAATCTGCAATGGCAGTGTGCATGTGTTAGGTCAGGGGTCCCTTAGGGTGGCACCACATATGCTGCAGCCCTTAGGGACTTTCCCTGGTCACAGGGCCCTTGGTACCACTGGTACCTTTTACAAGGGACTTATCTGTGTGCCAGGGGTGTGCCAATTGTGGAAACAATGGGACATTTTAGGTGAAAGAACACTGGTGCTGGGGCCTGGTTAGCAGGGTCCCAGCACACTTCTCAGTCAAGTCAGTATCAGGCAAAAAGTGGGGGGTAACTGCAACAGGCTGCCATTTCCTTACAACTGGGTTCTCCACCCATTCTAGCCAGAGTGGACCACCGTTGTTGCCTGGGAACTTAATCAAAAAGTGCTCCTCAGATATATGAAGGCCATATACAAGTGGCTGTTTGAAAGCTCCAACTATTTCTAGACTGAGGTTCAATCAAAAACCTCGTCTTTGATGCTCACTCTGGTAAGAAAACCTGCTTGGAACAGAGATATTACCTTTACTTCATTCATCCAGTCTTGTAATATGACTGGTACTTGGGGGCAGAATACCTTCTGGAGGTTGTTGATAATGGTAATAGGTCTATTATTGCTAGGATGTATTTATTTTAGTCACTCCTATTTGTACAGTGGAATTCTCTCCGCACCGAACAATGAGTTTGGTATACTATTGTCTACCAAGATTTTATTTGAAAGTGCATGTAAGGAAATGCCTCCTTGGCATGGTTGCCCCCTGACTTTTTGCCTTTGCTGATGCTATGTTTACAATTGAAAGTGTGCTGAGGCCTGCTAACCAGGCCCCAGCACCAGTGTTCTTTCCCTAACCTGTACTTTTGTATCCACAATTGGCAGACCCTGGCATCCAGATAAGTCCCTTGTAACTGGTACTCCTAGTACCAAGGGCCCTGATGCCAAGGAAGGTCTCTAAGGGCTGCAGCATGTCTTATGCCACCCTGGAGACCTCTCACTCAGCACAGACACACTGCTTGCCAGCTTGTGTGTGCTAGTGAGAACAAAACGAGTAAGTCGACATGGCACTCCCCTCAGGGTGCCATGCCAGCCTCTCACTGCCTATGCAAGTATAGGTCAGTCACCCCTCTAGCAGGCCTTACAGCCCTAAAGGCAGGGTGCACTATACCATAGGTGAGGGTACCAATGCATGAGCATGGTACCCCTACAGTGTCTAAACAAAACCTTAGACATTGTAAGTGCAGGGTAGCCATAAGAGTATATGGTCTGGGAGTTTGTCAAACACACGAACTCCACAGCACCATAATGGCTACACTGAAAACTGGGAAATTTGGTATCAAACTTCTCAGCACAATAAATGCACACTGATGCCAGTGTACATTTTATTGCAAAATACACCCCAGAGGGCACCTTAGAGGTGCCCCCTGAAACTTAACCGACTGTCTGTGTAGGCTGACTAGTTCCAGCAGCCTGCCACACTAGAGACATGTTGCTGGCCCCATGGGGAGAGTGCCTTTGTCACTCTGAGGCCAGTAACAAAGCCTGCACTGGGTGGAGATGCTAACACCTCCCCCAGGCAGGAGCTGTGACACCTGGCGGTGAGCCTCAAAGGCTCGCCCCTTTGTCACAGCCCAGCAGGGCACTCCAGCTTAGTGGAGTTGCCCGCCCCCTCCGGCCACGGCCCCCACTTTTGGCGGCAAGGCTGGAGGGAACAAAGAAAGCAACAAGGAGGAGTCACTGGCCAGTCAGGACAGCCCCTAAGGTGTCCTGAGCTGAGGTGACTCTAACTTTTAGAAATCCTCCATCTTGCAGATGGAGGATTCCCCCAATAGGGTTAGGATTGTGACCCCCTCCCCTTGGGAGGAGGCACAAAGAGGGTGTACCCACCCTCAGGGCTAGTAGCCATTGGCTACTAACCCCCCAGACCTAAACACGCCCTTAAATTTAGTATTTAAGGGCTACCCTGAACCCTAGAAAATTAGATTCCTGCAAACTACAAGAAGAAGGACTGCCTAGCTGAAAACCCCTGCAGAGGAAGACCAGAAGACGACAACTGCCTTGGCTCCAGAAACTCACCGGCCTGTCTCCTGCCTTCCAAAGAACTCTGCTCCAGCGACGCCTTCCAAGGGACCAGCGACCTCTGAATCCTCTGAGGACTGCCCTGCTTCGAAAAAGACAAGAAACTCCCGAGGACAGCGGACCTGCTCCAAAAAGACTGCAACTTTGTTTCCAGAAGCAGCTTTAAAGAACCCTGCAACTCCCCGCAAGAAGCGTGAGACTTGCAACACTGCACCCGGCGACCCCGACTCGGCTGGTGGAGAACCAACACCCCAGGGAGGACCCCCGGACTACTCTACGACTGTGAGTACCAAAACCTGTCCCCCCTGAGCCCCCACAGCGCCGCCTGCAGAGGGAATCCCGAGGCTTCCCCTGACCGCGACTCTCTGAAACCTAAGTCCCGACGCCTGGAAAAGACCCTGCACCCGCAGCCCCCAGGACCTGAAGGACCGGACTTTCACTGCAGAAGTGACCCCCAGGAGTCCCTCTCCCTTGCCCAAGTGGAGGTTTCCCCGAGGAAGCCCCCCCTTGCCTGCCTGCAGCGCTGAAGAAATCCGTTGATCTCTCATTGACTTACATTGCGAACCCGACGCTTGTTCTAACACTGCACCCGGCCGCCCCCGCGCCGCTGTGGGTGAAATTTCGGGGTGGGCTTGTGTCCCCCCCGGTGCCCTACAAAACCCCCCTGGTCTGCCCTCCGAAGACGCGGGTACTTACCTGCAAGCAGACCGGAACCGGGGCACCCCCTTCTCTCCATTCTAGCCTATGCGTTTTGGGCACCACTTTGAACTCTGCACCTGACCGGCCCTGAGCTGCTGGTGTGGTAACTTTGGGGTTGCTCTGAACCCCCAACGGTGGGCTACCTTGGACCAAGAACTGAACCCTGTAAGTGTCTTACTTACCTGGTAAAACTAACAAAAACTTACCTCCCCCAGGAGCTGTGAAAATTGCACTAAGTGTCCACTTTTAAAGTAGCTATTTGTCAATAACTTGAAAAGTATACATGCAATTGAAATGATTCCAAGTTCCTAATGTACGTACCTACAATACCTTTCAAACAAGATATTACATGTTAAATTTGAACCTGTGGTTCTTAAAATAAACTAAGAAAAGATATTTTTCTATAACAAAACCTATTGGCTGGATTTGTCTCTGAGTGTGTGTACCTCATTTATTGTCTATGTGTATGTACAACAAATGCTTAACACTACTCCTTGGATAAGCCTACTGCTCGACCACACTACCACAAAATAGAGCATTGGTATTATCTCTTTTTACCACTATTTTACCTCTAAGGGGAACCCTTGGACTCTGTGCATGCTATTCCTTACTTTGAAATAGCACATACAGAGCCAACTTCCTACAGTGCATTAATATGTGATCCCCAAATGTTGGGCTGCAAACTGAAGAGATCCCCTGGTAACTTATCTGGACATGGCGCATTTCCAGGGTGCAGAGACTGTATAGCTCTAAGTGTTTCATCCATAGAAAATGGTCTGAAATGATGGCCAGTAGTTCTTTCCACATCTTGTATGGCTATTGGCGAATTCATAGTAAAGGAACCCCTCTGACTAGTTGGAGCATACATTTCCATAGGTGTTTCACCCACTGTTTGGGCTGCACAGCAGATTCAATAGGCCTGTGGGCTTTTATGCCACCATGTGAAAAAAATCTGCCTAAAGTATTATTATTATTATTATTTTTTTTTTTAGAAGCCTTGATTGACAACCAAATTGGAATCAACCCACTTCTGCTTTAGAGCGGAAGTAATTCTTTTAGAATTTGCTCACATTTCTCTGAATAAATCATGATCCCACTGCCTAATGCCCCTAATTAAATACCCTTTGGCCTTGTGGCACTCACTTAAGTGCCAGGGTGAGGGCTGGTGGACTCTTTCCTTGCTTTCAGTCATTTGTTTGGTACATAGAGTATAGGACCACAAATAGGTCATTATGCAATTTGCCTAGTGGGCAAGTTACAAATGGTCCTAAGATACTATTGAATGCAGCATATACATGTAGTAAGATAGCTGGTTTAAAACTCAATTTAGTCCACTTTCCAGCTTTTCTGTTTGACAATGGTAGACCCACCTCTGATGGCATGCATAAAGGTGTATTGATCGTAAACAAGTTATCCTTCTTTGTCAACTTGATCACTATCTTGCCTAGGCATGATTTCAAAGTCTAGTGTGAAATGCCAAAGATCAATATCCAGAATACCAGTCAATTCTGTTCTGGTTATTCGCTCTTTCCAAAGTTGGGGCTAGTAAGCTGTTTGACTTAAATCTGCCATTGCAGGCTTTAGTTCATGGGAAAGGCGCATTTACTGTTACGCTTTAGTTGACCAAGTATTAAGTAGTTTGGCCTCCAACTTCTGTATGACCCTTGCTTTATCTTCCCTTTCAGTAATTATAGGTAGCCCAACCAGGGGCTCTTATGTGGTGTTAAAGTCACCAGTAATAACCAGAGGGGAGATTTGTCAGTGCACTCCATACGATGATTAGCAAACAGTCTGAAAGTAGGGTAATCCTTCTACTTCTAATGTGTTTATAGATATTTTAAATGTTTACCATCAGACCTAAAATGCCTTGACTATCAATCTCTATTCCCCTTATGGTACCATTAAGCGTGTTCACCCTTATCTTTAACTTTCCAAATAGGTGGCCTGCTTTGGAGGGGACAGCTTCAATACAGAAATTTGTAAACCCCTGTTTAAAATACTTTTCCAGTGCCCATGTCTCCTGTAATAAAACTACATCACAATGACTAATAACAATGCCCCACTCCTGGTCTGCAAGTTTCCCACTTAGGCCTGCTACATTCCGTGACAACGAAGTAAACTGTAAACCCTTCCAGGGATGTAAAATTCCTATCGCCCGACGCCCAGGACATATTTGTTTGGGGTCAAACGCAACAAGTTTTCATGTTTATTTTGTCCTTGGGACAAGTAGGCCCAACTCCCTGCAGCACAAAACCTTTGGCTGACAGTTTACAGAGAAAGGAACTGTCTGCAGTTGAGGTAATATGCGTGTCCATAAGTTAATGCCATTAGAACTTGTATTTATGGTTCATTAAATTAAAAATGTTCATTACTAGGGTAAGCAGGGTAAGCGCTGTAAATAAATGTTTTAAGGTCATACTGCACTACCGACATTGATTCCAGTTAAAAAAAATTTGAAAAGATTAACAATATGAGGTTAAGTATAATGCTTCCAGGATGCTTTCTGATTAGGTGCAAATGTTTGCAGAAGCTTGTATGCAAGAGTGATGATTCTTAGCTTTCAATATAAAATGTTCAGAAAAAATGCAAATAGGAAAAAAACAATCCTTGCAATGCAACGGGTCTCATTACGTCGAGTTAGAGGTATTAACGTTGTAAACTCCTAACTGGACTATTCTTGCCACATTAAATGGAAAAAAAACCCAAAAAGTACGTGATCGCTGCTGCGAAATAAGGAGAAAAAGTAGTCCAGAAACCATATGGTAAAACAGAGTCTCGTATGTTTCCAGCAGTTTACCAGTGCTCTCAAGGAGAGCTAAGCACCGGAAAAGGCATGACGTACGCATGCCTTTCCCAAATGAAAACAAGCGGATTTTGAAAAAAGAACCAATGAAAGTGACTGACGTAACATGGGCGTGGTTAAAATCCCCTAAAGTGAGATTAGAAGAGAGATGGAGCGCTTTGCGCTCTCCCCTAAAATGGTTTGCTAGTATTACATTTTAGGTGCTATTTCTTTGAAGAGTCATTCAGTAAAAATGTGTTGATGGATGCTAGTATTTCCAAAAAATATTCCTAATGGAAGATCAGTGTGTCCATTTTCAACAAGATTATGGGAAGCATGAAATTAAACAAGCACTGGCAAAGCCAACCAATCCAACATTTTTTGTTCGCCTTTTGGTTTTGCCAATGTATGTCTTGTTTTGGCATGGCTTTTGTAACACTTTAATGTTGTGGGAGCTGTCAGGCCCTCACCATGGTAACCATCACTGGTAAAAAGGAAAACATGTTTTTGGTCTCAAAAAGCACACATTGCCACTAGTGGCGTAACAACTGCCCTGCAGCCCCCTCCCAGGGAGCCTCCTCAGCACATCACCTGCCCTGATTGAGTCTGGAGGGGAGGGGCCTCCATATTCTTTGCAGGGTGGATCCCCTTCAGTTTCGTTACGCCACTGATTGCCACAGTGGTTTCTGGCACTGAACAAAACTACTTTGTGTGCCAACATGCTCCTTGTGGAAGAGCAGAATGTGATCACTCACAATAAAGCCAGCCAATAGAGAGACAAATAGAAGTGTAATAAAAACCAAATGTCTTTGGCCAGACCTGATTAGCGACCCAATTCTTAAAGAAGATCAAAAAAAGTGCAGCCATGGAATATGTCTTTGAATTAGTGGCTTTTATGAATTCGCAAGAATTTGCTGAAGTAGACCAGGAAATTGTGCTCCTAGAGAATGTTTGTGAACTGTATTTTAGTACAGGCAAATATGCATGTGTAGGTTTGCTCATGTGAAAATCTATTGAGCGTTTACAAGTTCACTTTTCCTTCAACCACTTTGTCCCCCACCCCTGGAAGAAATTCTTCTGCCCTTGTCAGGAGTAAATTTCCAACCATTTCTCAATATGGGAGAAGATTAGAGAAGAGCTAGTGAAAATTCTTATAACATGCAAAGTAATAGGTTTGCAGGCTTAACGGCATTCCAGCCCTGGAACTATCGTTTACTGCCTCCTCCAGCCCCAGAGAGAGATGCGTTAAGGTGGCAAAATAAGAAAATTGCTTTAGTAGGGATTAAAATGTAAAGTATTAAAGCCCTACTATAGTAGTAGCCCTGGCATAATCAGAGAGGCTATTAACAGAGCGCTTACATAATGAGATGGCTGCCATGATTTGTTGCCGCATTCAGGGATGTGGAATTCCTATCGCCCGACGCCCGGGACATCTTGTTTGGGGTCAAGGGCAACAAGTTTTTATGTTTCCTTTGTCCTTGGGACAAGTAGGCCCAACCCCCTGCAGCACAAACCCATTGGCTGCCTGTTAACAGAGAGTTGAACTCTCTGCAGTTGAGGTAATGTGTTTCCAAAAGATAATGCTGTTCGAACTTGTATTTATGGTTCATTATTTGAAAGCCTTCATTATTAGGGTGCGTGCTGTAAATAAATGTTTTAAGGTCACACTTCACTACTGACGTTGGTTCCAGTACAAAAAAAAAAACGTGTACACACATGTTTGAAAAGTTTAGGCTAAGAGGCTAAGTATAATGCTCCCAGAATGCTCTCTGATTATATGCAAATGAAGTGTCATTTAGTAAAATGTGTTGATGCATGCTAGTATTTCCCAAAAATATTTCTAATGGAAAATCAGTGTAACCATTTTCAACACGATTATGGGAAGCATGAAAATAAACAAACACTGACAAAGCCAACTGATCTGACATATTTTTATAAGTCTTTTAGTTTCATCAATGCGTGTCTTGTTTTGACATGGCTTTTGTAACACTTTATTGCTGTGGGAGCTACCAGGCCCTCAACATTGTAACAAACATTGGCAAAACCCCCCCAAAAGGTTTTTGAACTCTTAAAGCACACGTTGCCACCAGCAGCATAACAAAGGCCCCGCAGCCGCCCTCCAGGGGGCCCCGTCAGCACAGCACCTGCCCTGAGTGAGTCTGGAGAGGGTGCTCCTCCATGTTCTTTGCAAAGGGGCACCCTCCAGTTTCGTTACGTCACTGATTGCCACTGTAGTTCCTGACACTGAACAAAACTACTTTGTGTGGCAATATGCTCCTTGTGGAAGAGAAGAATGCGATCACTCACAGTAAAGCCAGCCGAAAGAGAGAGAAATAGAAGTTTAATAAAAACAAAATGTCTTTGTTAACACCAGACCTAATTAGGGACCAAGACCCACATGTAGGTAGCTTTTTGCATGTCGCAAACAGCGACTTTCGCTGTTTGCGACGTGCAAAAAGCACATTGCGATGCACAAACCCAGTTTTGCGATTCAGTAACCTGGTTACCGAATCACAAAACGGGTTTGCGACTCGCAATTAGGAAGGGGTGTTCCCTTCCTAATTGCAACTCGCAGTGCAATGTAAGATTGTTTTGTGACCGCGAACGCGGGCGCAAACCAATCGCAGTTTGCACCCATTTCAAATGGGTGCCAACACTTTCGCAAAAGGGAAGGGATCCCCATGGAACCCCTTTCCCATTGTGAATGTCACTGTAAACATTTTTTCAGAGCAGGCAGTGGTCCTGTGGACCACTGCCTGCTCTGAAAAAATGAAACGAAAACGTTTCATTTTTCGTTTTTGTTATGCATCTCGTTTTCCTTTAAGGAAAACGGGCTGCATTACAAAAAAAAAAAAAAAAAAAAACTGCTTTATTGAAAAGCAGTCACAGACATGGTGGTCTGCTGTCTCCAGCAGGCCACCATTCGTGAGGGGGTCGCAAATTGCGACCCACCTCATGATTATTCATGATGTGGGCATTTGTGAAGCCCTTGCGAATCACAGATGGTGTCAAGGACACCATCCTACATTCGGATTTGCAACTCGCAATTTGCAGGTCACAAATCTGAACCTCCCTACTTGTGGCCCCAAATTCTTAAAGAAAGTCACAAAAGTGCACCCATGGTATATGTCGTACCCCAATAAAATATTTGTGAACTGTATTTTAGCGTGGGTAAATATGATGTGTAGATTTGCTCATGTGAAAATCTATTGAGCATTTGCAAGTTCATTTTCCCTCCAGCCACTTTCTTCCCAACCCTGGAAGAAGTTCTAATTCTGCCATTGTCAGGAGTAAATGTCCAACCTTTCTTATTATGGGAAAATATTAGAGAGAAGCTGGTAAAAATCTTTAAAATATGCAGGTTAGTAGGTTTGCAGACTCAAAGGCATTCCAGCCCTGGAACTATTGCTTACTGCTTCCTCCAGCCCCAGTATGCAGATCTGCAGAAAGGTGGCAAAATAAGGAAATTGCTACAGTAGGGATTGAAACTCCAAGTATTCAAGCCCTACTATGGTAGTAGCCCTGGCATAATCAGAGAGGCTATTAATTGCTGCCATAATTTGTCGCCACACTACATGACACCTGTAGGAAGTTGGCTCTGTATGTGCTATTTCAAAGTAAGGAATAGCATGCACAGAGTCCAAGGGTTCCCCTTAGAGGTAAAATAGTGGTAAAAATAGATAATAATGCTCTATTTTGTGGTAGTGTGGTCGAGCAGTAGGCTTATCCAAGGAGTAGTGTTAAGCATTTGTTGTACATACATATAGACAATAAATGAGGTACACACACTCAGAGACAAATCCAGCCAATAGGTTTTGTATAGAAAAATATATTTTCTTAGTTTATTTTAAGAACCACAGGTTCAAATTTAACATGTAATATCTTGTTTGAAAGGTATTGCAGGTAAGTACATTAGGAACTTTGAATCATTTCAATTGCATGTATACTTTTCAAGTTATTCACAAATAGCTACTTTAAAAGTGGACACTTAGTGCAATTTTCACAGTTCCTGGGGGAGGTAAGTTTTTGTTAGTTTTACCAGGTAAGTAAGACACTTACAGGGTTCAGTTCTTGGTCCAAGGTAGCCCACCGTTGGGGGTTCAGAGCAACCCCAAAGTCACCACACCAGCAGCTCAGGGCCGGTCAGGTGCAGAGTTCAAAGTGGTGCCCAAAACGCATAGGCTAGAATGGAGAGAAGGGGGTGCCCCGGTTCCGGTCTGCTTGCAGGTAAGTACCCGCGTCTTCGGAGGGCAGACCAGGGGGGTTTTGTAGGGTACCGGGGGGGACACAAGCCCACACAGAAATTTCACCCTCAGCAGCGCGGGGGCGGCCGGGTGCAGTGTAGAAACAAGCGTCGGGTTTTCAATGTTAGTCTATGAGAGATCAAGGGATCTCTTCAGCGCTGCAGGCAGGCAAGGGGGGGCTTCCTCGGGGAAACCTCCACTTGGGCAAGGGAGAGGGACTCCTGGGGGTCACTTCTCCAGTGAAAGTCCGGTCCTTCAGGTCCTGGGGGCTGCGGGTGCAGGGTCTTTTCCAGGCGTCGGGACTTAGGTTTCAGAGAGTCGCGGTCAGGGGAAGCCTCGGGATTCCCTCTGCAGGCGGCGCTGTGGGGGCTCAGGGGGGACAGGTTTTGGTACTCACAGTCGTAGAGTAGTCCGGGGGTCCTCCCTGAGGTGTTGGTTCTCCACCAGCCGAGTCGGGGTCGCCGGGTGCAGTGTTGCAAGTCTCACGCTTCTTGCGGGGAGTTGCAGGGTTCTTTAAAGCTGCTTCTTGAAACAAAGTTGCAGTCTTTTTGGAGCAGGTCCGCTGTCCTCTGGAGTTTCTTGTCGTCGTCGAAGCAGGGCAGTCCTCAGAGGATTCAGAGGTCGCTGGTCCCTTTGGAAGGCGTCGCTGGAGCAGAGTTCTTTGGAAGGCAGGAGACAGGCCGGTGAGTTTCTGGAGCCAAGGCAGTTGTTGTCTTCTGGTCTTCCTCTGCAGGGGTTTTCAGCTGGGCAGTCCTTCTTGTTGTTGCAGGAATCTAATTTTCTAGGGTTCAGGGTAGCCCTTAAATACTAAATTTAAGGGCGTGTTTAGGTCTGGGGGGTTAGTAGCCAATGGCTACTAGCCCTGAGGGTGGGTACACCCTCTTTGTGCCTCCTCCCAAGGGGAGGGGGTCACAATCCTAACCCTATTGGGGGAATCCTCCATCTGCAAGATGGAGGATTTCTAAAAGTTAGTCACTTCAGCTCAGGACACCTTAGGGGCTGTCCTGACTGGCCAGTGACTCCTCCTTGTTGCTTTCTTTGTTCCCTCCAGCCTTGCCGCCAAAAGTGGGGGCCGTGGCCGGAGGGGGCGGGCAACTCCACTAAGGTGGAGTGCCCTGCTGGGCTGTGACAAAGGGGTGAGCCTTTGAGGCTCACCGCCAGGTGTCACAGCTCCTGCCTGGGGGAGGTGTTAGCATCTCCACCCAGTGCAGGCTTTGTTACTAGCCTCAGAGTGACAAAGGCACTCTCCCCATGGGGCCAGCAACATGTCTCTAGTGTGGCAGGCTGCTGGAACTAGTCAGCCTACACAGACAGTCGGTTAAGTTTCAGGGGGCACCTCTAAGGTGCCCTCTGGGGTGTATTTTGCAATAAAATGTACACTGGCATCAGTGTGCATTTATTGTGCTGAGAAGTTTGATACCAAACTTCCCAGTTTTCAGTGTAGCCATTATGGTGCTGTGGAGTTCGTGTTTGACAAACTCCCAGACCATATACTCTTATGGCTACCCTGCACTTACAATGTCTAAGGTTTTGTTTAGACACTGTAGGGGTACCATGCTCATGCACTGGTACCCTCACCTATGGTATAGTGCACCCTGCCTTTAGGGCTGTAAGGCCTGCTAGAGGGGTGACTGACCTATACTTGCATAGGCAGTGAGAGGCTGGCATGGCACCCTGAGGGGAGTGCCATGTCGACTTACTCGTTTTGTTCTCACTAGCACACAAAAGCTGGCAAGCAGTGTGTCTGTGCTGAGTGAGAGGTCTCCAGGGTGGCATAAGACATGCTGCAGCCCTTAGAGACCTTCCTTGGCATCAGGGCCCTTGGTACTAGAAGTACCAGTTACAAGGGACTTATCTGGATGCCAGGGTCTGCCAATTGTGGATACAATGGTACATTTTAGGTGAAAGAACACTGGTGCTGGGGCCTGGTTAGCAGGGTCCCAGCACACTTCTCAGTCAAGTCAGCATCAGTATCAGGCAAAAAGTGGGGGGTAACTGCAACAGGGAGCCATTTCTTTACAGCACCAAAGGGACAAGTAGATCTTTTTACAGGACAAGTAGATTTGAGAAGCAACCTGTCCCCTGGACAAGTAGATATTTTAATAAATTCCACACCCCTGGCATTACATGACGCCAATGGGACAAGTAGGTTTTTTTTACCGGACAAGCAGATTTAAGAAGCAACCTGTCCCACAGGCAAGTAGATATTCTACTGAATTTCACACCCCTGACTTTTGTTTCCCCAGGTTCCCCTCGCCTTGAGGAAAAGAAGTCAACACCTGGCACTACAGAATATTGCAAAATGGCATCTATTGTTGATAAATGGACAGACAAACCAGCACTAATGCCATGCTGGTAGGATAGATTAAACTGGTCCAATTGAAAATTGCCTGCGTTCAATTGGGTTGATTGTTACTGGCAGCATTATTTAGGAAAACTAGAATTAACTGCGTGGAGTACAATTATTTATAGGTACATCATGAATGCCATCAACAGTTCTAGTTACATGATATTTTACTAGAGAGGATGATGGTGTTCGAACATAAGAGACAGGCGAGGTGCAAGGCACCATCCGGTTAGTCAGCTTCATTCAATTGGGACAACTTGGTTCCCCTAGCTTCAGATGCAGACAGTTTTACTTGGGCACTAGCTTTGCCGTGCGCACTTTGGTCTTGAATTTGCAGATAGCAGATGGTGTAAGGACCAGTTGTTCTTCTGGGTAGTATCTTAAATTGTATTTTGGAGCCTATAGTTGGATATGTTCAAACATCCAGGGCCAATAAGCCATCAGATATTGAGAGATCCGTCATAGTCAAATTAATTGTCATAATTTTCAGTGGGGTTAGATGAACATTGAGCAGAAACAATGTCCGATTGCACAGTTGATGGACACGGACGTCAATATCTTATACAGGATGTCACCTTATTCACCATTGAATCTGTCGACTCCTTTTGACCAGTTTTTAGTCTTGGAACATTGGTCATATAAACTAAAGGTTGCTTTTTTGGCCAAGACGGAGAAGCAGGCTTCCAACTGATGGCCAGCAATGTATTATCCCGATTCCCAGAGAAGGATCGGGGCAAAGATTGCGGGCAACTGTTTCCTGGTGGTGAAAGTGGGGTATTGTTTTGGTAAGGAGGCAACAATGAAGGTTGGATCCTTAAGCTTGTCTCGAGACCTAAATGCATGGCATGCAGCAGAGTATTTTTCAACCCCCTCCCATTTCTATGCTGCTCGTTAATAATTCCATGACTTTGGGCAGATGCAACATGGGGTGCATTGATGTGATCAGGTATTGGTTGAGCCCTGCAGGCTTCTCCCTCTGCTGTTGTATGACAGCCAACAACGCCGACAATACTGCTGCATCTCAAGACACCCAGGCAAATGGGTTTTAAATTTAATGGTATTGTTATTATGTGCACATCATTACTAATTTTACTTCTATTACCACATCAGCTACCAACCATTATTGTCCGTACCACTAGTGACACTACTAATGTTTCCACTATAGTTTTTTAAATTTTACTAGACGTATTTGTTAGTCCACAGTGGTACTGTTTTTTTCTGCTACATCGGAACACATTTATTTTGCATGTTACTCAGTTGGCCATAGTAAGGAAAACACTTGATTAATTTGAACTCGGTCAGTTTTCTTCAAATTGTTACTATTATTTTAGCAAAACCACATAAATACCTACCTGATTATGTTTTTTCAATTAAAAAGTGATGCTTATTCCAAAGTAGATTTAAATTTTTCATCACCAGAACTGATATTATTTTTAATAGGACTCACTCAGTTCGTAGTCTGTGAAAAAAAGAGACCATTATTAAAGTTCAGTGAGCTCGTGGGAGTTTGTAGTTTATGGAAAAATGCATTCTGTTTGCCCCTCAAGGTTACCCAGTTAATTTTGGTTAGGAAGTGGGATAAAACCACTTGTTTTCTTGGTCCATATTCTACAACATAGCTACCACATCGTTAATCTTGAATTATCACTCATAGCCGTGATTAGGTGTATGAAAGCCAGGCATGGTTAAATACTGGGCTTTTACACAGGCTTAGCCTTTTGAGATTATTTGTAGTCTATCTTCACAGAATCTGTAGCATGCTGTCTGTTTGATATCTACTTTACAAAGCTACGTACGCCGTTCATTAGGGATTTAGGACTTCTAAGGCTAGAAAGACTCCTTTTAGTTCTCTATTGCTCTTGTCCCACAGATAAGCTGTTACTATACACCTACTACATGTCCATGTTATTTATAATTCAGTTGGATCCAAAAGCATTTGGTTGCTTTCCGTAGCTTCTGTTGATCTGCTGTAAAAGAGCGCTTTTCTTCAGGTCGTATTCCCTTCACCCATGAATTTTGTTGGGACACTCCAGGCATTCAGAGACCGGCAATTAAGCAGGCTTTGTTGCAACTCTAAGGTACTTCACTGTTCCCATAGTAGTTTGAGGACAGTGGTTGTTCTTAAAGTAGGCACATGAGCTGTATAATTTAGAAAGCTCATAGATAAGGACATGGGTGGGTGTGCAGAAGAAGGGATCACTAATCAGTTGTGAGCCACATAAGAAAGGCGCATACTTAGAGCAGTAAATGATTTAATAAGAAATTGCATAAAACATGTCTGAACTCAACAAAAGAAAGCAAATCTTTAATAGAAAAGTTGACAATATAGTTTCCAGGGTTCTTTATTCTTCTCCATAAGTGGTAGATTCAAAGCAGGATAAAACACCTAGCCTTCTCTTTACTGTGGGGTTTTACTATCCGTGTGATAAGGCACAGTGCTTAATTTAAGGCACCAGCACTTACTTTTGAATGTCATCACTTATTACTCTGCTTCAAGCATTTACTACGAGCAAAAGACACATATGGAAAAGGCGGAGGAAGACAAAAACAAAACAACGTCACAAAGGGGAGAAAAGGAGTAAGCTGGAGAGTGAGCTGAAGGGGCAGGAAGTGGCTATAAATGGATTAAAGAGCCCTGAGTTGGCTTTAGGATTATGCTGCCTCAGTTTTCCCTGCTCGCACATTTAAACACAGCAGTCGCGTGTTTCAAAGGAGAGCTTTGGGCACTTGCACGTTTTTATTTAGAAATTAAGCACTGGAAAAACACCTTGCCTTGCAAGTTCTAATTCCAAAGGTACTTGAGCATTCCTAATGCTTTTTTCATGTTGTTAACAAGACATTGAGTCTTTTGACTCTTGCTTTTAGAGCGCTGCAATAGTAATTCTTTATAGCAAACAATATTCAAGCAGTGCATAGCCTGGGTATTGATTCCCTTGTTTCTGTGCTTTCTCTCCTAGCACCAACCGAAAGAGTCGTAGTCCCAGCGGGAGCAAAGACCAGCCGCGCAGGTAAGAGAACACTCTAGATGTGTGGGATAACTGGATGTGAGTGTGTGTTTTCCATTTCATCCCCTCAAAGCTTCCTGTAACTCGCATCATGTTTGAATGGAATTTAGTGTGCGGAGACTTAATGTAACTTCTGTATAGCCTCTTCGTCCACATTAATTGACCCAGAACTATCCTGTCTTTTAATTGAGATCCCATGCTAATACCAGTCCATGTGCAATGGCAAAGGAATACACATTCCGAAATAACTCACAAACGGGATACCTTGACATTGTGTCAACATGAACCAGACACCTAAGATGCCCACCCTTGAAAATGTTGTGAGCTCATGTCCATCTGATCAGTACAGAGTTGAAGGAAACCAACGAAACATGCTGTTAACCTTTTATATCTACAAAAGAGTCTTTGTTTTGTACAAGTCTTAATGAGTGAAGTTTAGTCAGAATGGTCTAACCCAATACAGAAACGCTCAGAAGCCAGGTTGTGTGCATTAATTGTGGCAGGGGGTCACTTAAAAATATTTGTCGGAACATTTAATGACTCTAGTTTCAGGATAGAGAAATGTGTTCTATATTCCATTGAGCTGTGACACAGGTCACTGAGTTTGTTGGTTTTTGTTATGCATGATCTTATTGAGGTAAGATACATTTAAACTGAGGTTTTGTTCCCGTTTGTTAAAGAGGCCTGGTTTGATCGGCAATATTACTGATTTTCCCCTTTGTGTAACTTTTGCAGAGAACATCGATGTGCCATTGTTTCTCTATTTTCAATGTTTTATATTGCAGGTGGCAAACACTAAAAGACATGCACAAGTCAAAACGTTCAATTAAAGGATGAATGCAAAATCCCATCATTATTTCTTGGAATAAATTGATATGTTAATATTCAGATTATCATAATATAATAATTTAAATGATGTAAACTACATAGGAAATTTGCTTTATTTACACAAATATTAAAACCAAGATGTAATACAAATTCATACATAAAAGCTGTAACCTACCTATGTAAGCATATTATGGGAGAAGCTTCTCTGAAATGGCACTTCGATCACTGCAAATATGAATAAACCTAGTGGTATATTTACCACAAAATAATATGCTGATATCATATTCAGGTCCTGGAGTAGCCTGTTAATACTGATTTGTATCCTTGTACTCCTCCCCTTTTAAGGAACTCATTTTTCTTTTAGCCCCTCATGACCTTGGACGTTTTCTAGCTTCCTTCCACCTATATAGAAATACCTGTCCCTTTCACCCCCTACAGTGCTCTGTGTTTATCCATCATCACCCAGGCTTCTTCATTGCTGTAGGAAGCTGGCCTGGTGTGTGTTGGTACCTATGGTACTTACACCTTATACCAGGTATCCCCTCTTAGTGAAGTGTAGACAGTGTCTAGAAGCCAGGTTCTCTAGAGGTAGCTGTGGATGAGCAGCCAAGGTGTGTTAACTGTGTAGTCACACAGCACTTACACACATGAAAGAAAACACTTCGTGTTAGGAAAATAAAGGGGACCACTCCGGACCACTGCCCGTGATGAGGGGAGACCCACGCAGCTAGTCATTGTTGCAGCCAGGTACCTGCAGATGCAGGGGAGTGATGCCTTCACCCCAAGGGAGATTCCTTCTTCTTTATGTGCAGACTGAAGAGTTGCAGTCTTCTGAGAATGCAGGCCGGGGAAATGTTGCAAAGCTGGCAGGAGCCGGAGAAACAAAGTTGCAGAAGAGTCCTTTCTTCTTGGAAGCAGCTTGTCTGGTCCTGGAGAGCCAGAAGTCAAAGCAGAGGTTGCAGAGGAGTCCTGCTGGAACCTTGCAAGCCGAATCTGAGGGCCCACCTCAGCGGGAAACCCTGTATAGCCAAAAGAAGGGGCTTGGTCACCTAACCAGGTAACTACCTATGGTGTGTAGGAAAATGGCACCTTGATGCAGTTAACTCCCCCCCACCTCCCCCAAACCCATTTTTTCCATGATACTGATGCTGCCTTGACTGAGTGTGCTCAGGCGCAGGCTAACCAGGCCCCAGCACCAGTTTTCTTTTTTTACTAAAAATGTACCATTGTTTCCACAATTGGCACACCCCTGGCACACAGATAAGTCCCTTATAAAAGGTACCAGTGATACCAAGGGCCCTGTGACCATGGAAGGTCCCTAAGGGCTGCAGAATGTGTTGTGCCACCCTATGGTACCCCTCACCTAAAACTTGCACACTGCCATTGTAGATTGTGTGTGTCGGTGGGGAGAAAAAGGCAAAGTCGACATGGCATCCCCCTCAGGGTGCCATGCACACAAAATACTACCTGTGGCATAGGGAAGTCACCCCTCTAGCAGGCCTTATAGCCCTAAGGCAGGGTGCACTATACCACAGGTGAGGGCATTGCTGCATGAGCAATATGCCCCTACAGTGTCCATTCTTAGACATTGTAAGTACAGTGTGGCCATACTAAGTATATGGTCTGGGAGTTTGTCAAACGAACTCCACAGTTCCATAATGGCTACACTTTTGGTATCAAACTTCTCAGAATAATAAACCCACACTGATGCCAGTGCTGGATTCATTAAAATGCACACAGAGGGCATCTTAGAGATGCCCCCTGTATTTTACGCAATCCTTCAGTGCAGGACAGACTGGTCTGTGCCAGCCTGCCTGTAACACCTAGCAGTGAGCCTCAAAGGCTCAGGCTTCATGTTACAATGCCCCAGGGCTCTCCAGTCAGTTGAGATGCCCGCCCCCTGAGGCACAGCCCCCACTTTTGGCGGCAAGTCCTGGGAGATAATGAGAAAAATGAGGAAGAGTCACCCCCTCAGCTAGGTCCACCCCTAAGGTGACCAGAGCTGAAGTGACCCCCTCCTTGGAAAATCCTCCATCTTGTTTTAGAGGATTTAGCCCAGTAGGAATAGGGATGTGCTCCCCTCCCCAAAGGGAGGGAGCACAAGGAGGGTGTAGCCACCCTCAAGGACAGCAGCCATTGGCTATTGCCCTGTGAGCCTAACACCCCCCTAAATTTGTCTTTAGGGGCGACCCTGAACCCAGGATTTCAGATTCCTGACGACCTCACAATAAGGACTGCTTAGTGGGAACTCCAGCAGAGAAGGAAAGGAGAGAACAACTGACTTGTCCTATCCCTGCCGGCCTGTCTCCTGCTTCAAAGAACCTGTAGAAGAAAAGTGACGCGTCTTGCAGGTCCAGCGGCCTCTGGAAAAACCTCCAGAGGACTGCCTGCATTCCCGAGGATCAAGAGCTTCCGTGGACAGCAGCCCTGTCCAAACAAGAACAGAAGAAGAAACCTCTTCTGAAGGACTCCCTCCTCACTCCAGAAGCGTGAGTCCTCACCACTCTGCACCAAACGCCCCTGGCCCGTGTCCAGAGAAACCAACAATCCAGAGAGGACCCCCAGGCAACTCCAACGACGTGTCCACCCTGGGCTGACCTCTCTCCACCCCTATGACTACGCCTGCAGAGGTAATCCCGAGGACCCCCCTGACCGCGACTGCCCAGAACAAAGAAAGCCGATGCCTGGAAGAAGCACTGCACCTGCAGCTCCCAGGCCCGTGAAGAACCGACCCCCGGTGCAGCAGTGGCCAGCAGGCGGCCTTCCCCCTTGCCCAGTCAGTGGCTGGCCCGAGAAGCCCCCCCGTGCCCTGCCTGCAACGTCTGAGTGACCCCCGGGTCCCTCCATTGAAACCTTTTGAACACCGAATCCGTTTGCCCACTGCACCCGGCCGTCCCTGTGCCACTGAGGTTGTGTTTTGTGTGCCTACTTGGGGACCACTCCCACCTCCCGCCAGTGCTCTACTAAACCCCCCTGGTCTGCCCCCCCAAGGACTTACCTGCTAGCAGACTGGAAACGTAGCACCCCCTGCCTCCATAGGCGCCCATGTTATTTGGGCCCCTCTTTGACCTCTGCACCTGACCGGCCCTGTGTTGCTGGTGCTGGGTGTTTGAGGTTGACTTGAACCCCCAATGGTGGGCTGCCTATGCCCTGGAGACTGACCTTGTAAGTGCTTTACTTACCTGATAAACTAACCTGTACTTACCTCCCCCAGGAACTGTTGAATTATGCAGTGTCCACTTTTAAAATAGCTTAATGCCATTTTATGCCAAACTGTGTACATTACTGTTTTGATTCAAAGTTCTATCTATACCTATGCAAAGTACCTTACATTTAATGTATTTACCTGCAATTTGACTCTTACGGTTCGAAAATAAATTAAGAAAATAATATTTTTCTATATAAAAACCTATTGTCCTGGAGTTAAGTCATTGTGTGTTCTCATTTATTGCCTGTGTGTGTACAACAAATGCTTAACACTACCCTCTGATAAACCTAACTGCTCGACCATATTACCACAAATTGAGCATTAGTATTATCTATTGTTGCCTCTGTCAAACCTCTTGGGGAACCCTGGACTCTGTGCACACTAGCTCTTACTTTAAGATAGTATATACAGAGCAAGCTTCCTACATGGTGCCTCTGACGTTACCTGCCTTGCCTGGCCACTCAGATGCTCGCAGAGCTCCCTGACAACCTTGGAAACAAGATGGCAGAACCCAGGGACTCTCTGGAGGAGCTCTGTGGTGATGGACAGGGGAGTGGTCATTGGCCAGTTTATCGCCAGAGCAGGGACTGGGGGGTGTTGGGGTTTTGGGGAGGGGGTGGGGGGTGGGTTCATGCATGGAGGGCACCAAATGTCCCCTTCAAAGTAAAACCAGTGGCTGTGGGAGGCTACCCCTCCCAAGCCCGTCACACCTATTTCCAAAGGGAAAGGGTGTTACCTCTCTCTCAAAGGAGATCCTTTGTTCTTCCATACTGGGTTGATCAGATCAAGCAGCAGGAGGGCAGAAATCTGTCTGAGGGGTGGCAGCAGCTGGGTTGTTCGTAAAGACCTGTAAGACTGTCCGTAGCAATGTGAGGGGTCCTGTAAGGAGCCCCCAGATTGCATGGAATCACACTTCCAATACTTACAACAATATTGGGGTATGATTCCAACATGTTTGATATCAAACACGCCCAGGTTTGGAGTTACCGTTACGTAGCTGGACATAGGTAGTGACCTATGTCCAGTACCCACATAAAATGGCGTCCGCGCACTCACTAAGTCCAGTAAAATGGGGCTGGAGTTTGTGAGGGCACCTCTGCTAGTGCAGGGGTGCCCTCACACACAGGTACCTGCACCCTGCCCACAGTGCTGAGAGGACCTACCATAGGGGTGACTTGCAGTGAAAACGAGTGCTTGCACCCGGCTCACGCAGACTGCAATGGCAGGCCTGCAGAACCCTTTGCATGGGCTCCCTATGGGTGGCAGAATAACTGCTGTAGCCCATAGGGATCCCCTGGAACCCCAATACCCTGGGTACCGAGGTGCCATATAGTAGGGACTTACATGGAGGGGACCAGTATGCAAATTGTGGGGAGAAAAGGTTACCAGCAACCAAATTTAGAGGAGATCATAACCACTGTGGTCCTGGTTTGCAGGATCCCAGTGAACACAGTCAAACACACTGACTAACAGGCCAAAAGTGGGGGTAACCAAGCTCAAAATAGGCTACTCTCCTACAATTGCTTTCCCCGCTATTCACAAGGATTTTCATTTTTCTTTATTTTTTCCCCCCAGCCTCAAGTACCTTTGTTGCTTCCTGTGCATCTCCTTCCCCAAACCTTTGCACTGTCCTTCTTCCATTTTTACCTCATACCCCTAGAAGTTTACGTTTTCAGGAGGGACACTTTGCTTGTCAAAAAATGCAAATGTGCTTTTGCTCAAGGAAGTTTAAGTTTTCATTTACCAGAACTAGTGGGGTCCACACCTTGAATGTTTAAATGAAAAACAAAAGAAAATGTTGCTTACGTGGTGATGGACATGTGTCCATGGCATAATGTGAAAACAAAACTGCCCATATTTTTTCATCAAAGCTGTATAGCATCAGTAATTTTTCATTTTGCTGATGCTTCCCAGCATCTGTAAAGCCTAAAAGTCAAAAAAGTGAGATCTATTGGGTTTGCCCTTGCTTGTTTTTGTCAGTGGCCTGCATCCCTGGAACTTCCATATGTGGTCAAAGTTTTCCTGTAGTTGGATAAACCACAGTACCGGCGGCACCCACTGCAGTAGAGGCTAGAAAGATACTTCATGCATTTCTGGAATCAGGTTGACCTTCTCTTGCCAGTAGGAGGGGGAACACCAGACAAGTGTAGACATTTTACTTCATTCCAACTTCTTTCCAGTCTTGAAAACCCTGCAGATTCATCTTTCGGCAATGCGTAGGGAATGCAAATGAGAACCTACCTGCTGAGGAGCAGGACATAACCTGCCAGCAGGCCTCTAAAAATGCAGGTAGAGTAGCTTGAATAATCTACTCTACCTAACTGTAATGTACTTGTCCTGGAAATGGGTCTCAAATTGTGTGATCCTAGGCAAATGTACAATAATTCTAGCCCACCTAAAGGGTACACATGATCCATGCATGTCTTGCCTCTTAGTTTACTAATAGCTTTGCCATCAGGGCAGGAGTGTTTTTTTGTTTGTTTAAATACTCAATTTTAATAAATATATGTTCGATGGCATCTGTCGCTGTAGATACGCATGTTTTGCAATAGCTCGCCATCTGGTGTTGGGCCGGAGTGTTACAAGTTGTTTTTCTTCGAAGAAGTCTTTCGAGTCACGGGACCGAGTGACTCCTCCTTTTGTCTCCATTGCGCATGGGCGTCGACTCCATCTTCGATTGTTTTTTTTCCGCCATCGGGTTCGGACGTGTTCCTGTCGCTCCGAGTTTCGGAACGGAAAGATAGCTAATTTCGGAAGATTTTCGTCGGTATTGTTGCGTTCCGGATCGGCGTAGTTAGATTCAACACCGCATCGAAGATCGAAGAGCTCCGGTGCCCTTTGGGGTAGTTTTTCGATCCCCCGTCGGGGCCTGGTCGGCACGACCACGTGCTGAACAACGCCGATGGAACGGACCCCGTTCCGTTTCTGCCCCAAATGCCACAATAAATACCCCTATACAGACAGGCACAGGTTACAGACCAAGTGTTGGTCACCTGAGCACAGCGAAGACACCTGCGAGGCCTGTCGTGCGTTCCGGTCCCGAAAAAGTCTCCGAGACCGTCGAGCCAGAAGACTTCAGATGGCGTCCGCGCCGACAGCCCACCGGGAGTTCGAGGAACAAGAAGAGGAGGGATCCTTTTCGATCCAAGAATCGGACTCCGAAGGATTCGACGATACACAAACCGTGAGTAAGACGTCGAAAACCACACAGAGGAAGATTTACAAGGCCCAGGGGACGCCACTGCCTTCAGGCCATGGCTCCACCCATAAATTCGGTGACCGACCGTCTGCACCGAAAAAGGCCCAAACAGTGCCGAGATCGTCCGACTCCGGTCGAGACACCGGCACGCAGCCTTCTCGGGACCGAGAAAGTGCTGGAGACAAGCCTCGACACCGAGATACCGGTGTGGACACGGCTCGACGCCGAGACAGCGGCACCGAAGAAGATCGACGCCGAGAGGTTTCGGCCCCGAAAATGAAAAAAGTCACCTCGGAGCCGAAAAAACACGCAGACAGGGTTTCGATCCCGAAACAAACTGCAAGCGACCCAGCTTCAGGCTCTTATACAGAAGAGCACTCGCTAACCTCCCAAATGCAAAAGCATAGGTTTGAGGAAGAGCTACAATCAACTGATGTGGACCATACGCAAAAGCGTATTTTCATACAGCAGGGGACAGGTAAAATAAGCACCCTTCCCCCCATTAGAAGAAAGAGAAGGTTGGAGTTCCAAACTGAACAGACACCACAACCAAAAGTGGTGAAAAGAGTTACCCCACCACCCTCTCCTCCGCCCGTGATTAACGTCTCACCAGCACAAACTCCATCACACTCCCCAGCTCACACCACCATAAGTCAGGGTGACCAAGATCAAGACGCATGGGACCTATACGACGCCCCAGTGTCAGATAACAGCCCGGAGGCATACCCTACGAAGCCATCTCCACCAGAGGACAGCACCGCGTATTCTCAAGTGGTGGCTAGAGCAGCACAATTTCACAACGTAAGCCTCCACTCAGAACAGGTCGAGGATGATTTTTTATTCAACACACTCTCCTCCACCCACAGCTCATACCAAAGCCTGCCTATGCTCCCTGGTATGCTCCGGCACGCAAAAGAAATCTTTAAGGAGCCGGTCAAAAGTAGGGCAATTACACCAAGGGTGGAAAAAAAGTATAAGGCGCCTCCTACAGACCCGGTTTTCATCACTACACAGCTGCCACCAGACTCTGTCGTTGTAGGAGCAGCTAGGAAAAGGGCCAACTCCCACACATCTGGAGAAGCACCACCCCCAGATAAAGAAAGCCGCAAGTTCAATGCAGCTGGTAAGAGAGTCGCAGCACAAGCTGCAAACCAGTGGCGCATCGCGAACTCCCAGGCATTACTTGCGCGCTATGACAGAGCCCACTGGGACGAGATGCAACATCTCATTGAACATCTGCCCAAGGACTTACAAAATAGGGCAAAACAGCAGATCCGCTCCTCCAAGGACGCTGCAGATACAGCTGCACGGACAATTAATACATCTGTAACTATCAGAAGGCATGCATGGCTCCGCACGTCTGGATTTAAACCAGAGATTCAACAAGCAGTTCTCAATATGCCTTTTAACGAAAAAGAACTGTTCGGTCCAGAAGTGGACACAGCGATTGAGAAACTCAAAAAAGATACGGACACTGCCAAAGCCATGGGCGCACTCTACTCCCCGCAGAGCAGAGGGAATTACAGCACATTCCATAAAACACCCTTTCGAGGGGGGTTTCGGGGTCAGAGCACACAAGCCAGCACCTCACAAGCAACACCGTCCAGTTACCAGGGACAGTATAGAGGAGGTTTTCGGGGACAATATAGAGGAGGGCAATTCCCTAGGAATAGAGGAAGATTTCAGAGCCCCAAAACCCCTACTACTAAACAGTGACTCACATGTCACTCACCCCCTCCACACAACACCAGTGGGGGGAAGAATAAGTCATTATTACAAAGCATGGGAGGAAATCACTACAGACACTTGGGTTCTAGCAATTATCCAACATGGTTATTGCATAGAATTTCTACAATTCCCTCCAAACATACCACCAAAAGCACAAAATTTGACAACACACCATTCCAATCTCCTGGAGATAGAAGTGCAGGCACTATTGCAAAAGAATGCAATCGAATTAGTGCCAAACACACAAATAAACACAGGAGTTTACTCACTGTACTTTCTGATACCAAAGAAGGACAAAACGCTGAGACCAATCCTAGACCTCAGAGTAGTGAACACTTTCATCAAATCAGACCACTTTCACATGGTCACACTACAAGAAGTATTGCCATTGCTAAAACTACACGACTACATGGCAACTTTAGACCTCAAGGATGCTTATTTCCATATACCAATACACCCATCGCACAGGAAATACCTAAGGTTTGTATTCAAGGGAATACATTACCAATTCAAGGTACTGCCTTTTCGGATTAACAACCGCACCAAGAGTCTTTACCAAATGTCTAGCGGTAGTCGCTGCACACATAAGAAGGCAGCAAATACATGTGTTCCCATATCTAGACGACTGGCTAATCAAGGCCCATTCGTTAATAGAGTGCTCAAATCACACAAATCATATCATACAAACCCTCTTCAAACTAGGGTTCACCGTCAATTTCACAAAATCCAAAATTCTGCCGCGCAAGGTACAACAATACCTGGGAGCCATAATAGACACATCAAAAGGAGTAGCCACTCCAAGTCCACAAAGAATTCAAAATTTCAACACCATCATACAACGCACGTATCCAACACAAAGGATACAAGCAAAGATGGTACTACAACTCCTAGGCATGATGTCTTCATGCATAGCCATTGTCCCAAACGCAAGACTGCACATGAGGCCCTTACAACAGTGCCTAGCATCACAATGGTCACAAGCACAGGGTCACCTTCTAGATCTGGTGTTAATAGACCGCCAAACTTACCTCTCGCTTCTGTGGTGGAACAACATAAATTTAAACAAAGGGCGGCCTTTCCAAGACCCAGTGCCACAATACGTAATAACAACAGATGCTTCCATGACAGGGTGGGGAGCACACCTCGAACGTACATCAAACAAAACTGCATATAAATCACCTAGAACTTCTAGCAGTTTTTCAAGCACTAAAAGCTTTCCAGCCAATAATAGTTCACAAATACATTCTCGTCAAAACAGACAACATGACAACAATGTATTATCTAAACAAGCAAGGGGGGACGCACTCCACGCAGTTAAGCCTGCTAGCACAAAAGATTTGGCGTTGGGCAATTCACAACCAAATTCGCCTAATAGCACAATTTATACCAGGGATCCAAAATCAACTCTCAAACAATCTCTCTCAAGATCACCAACAGGTCCACGAATGGGAAATTCACCCCCAAATTCTGAACACTTATTTCAAACTCTGGGGAACACCTCAGATAGACTTGTTTGCGACAAAGGAGAACGCAAAATGCCAAAACTTCGCATCCAGATACCCACACAAACAGTCCCAAGGCAATGCCCTATGGATGAACTGGTCAGGGATATTTGCTTACGCTTTTCCTCCTCTCCCTCTCCTTCCTTACCTGGTAAACAAACTCAGTCAAAACAAACTCAAACTCATATTAATAGCACCAACTTGGGCAAGGCAACCCTGGTACACAACGCTGCTAGACCTATCAGTAGTACCCTGCATCAAATTGCCCAACAGGCCAGATCTGTTGACACAACACAACCAAAAGATCAGACACCCAGATCCAGCATCGCTGAATCTAGCAATCTGGCTCCTGAAATCCTAGAATTCGGGCACTTACAACTTACCCAAGAATGTATGGAAGTCATAAAACAAGCCAGAAGGCCATCCACCAGGCACTGCTATGCAAGTAAATGGAAGAGGTTTATTTGCTACTGCCATATTAATCAAATACAACCATTACACACAACTCCAGAACATGTAGTGGGTTACTTGCTTCACTTACAAAAATCTAACCTGGCTTTCTCTTCCATTAAAATACACCTTGCAGCAACATCTGCATACCTGCAGACTACCTATTCAACTTCCCTATATAAGATACTAGTCATTAAAGCATTCATGGAGGGCCTTAGGAGAATTATACCACCAAGAACACCACCTGTTCCTTCATGGAACCTAAATGTTGTCCTAACTAGACTTATGGGTCCACCTTTTGAACCCATGCACTCCTGCGAAATACAGTTCCTAAGCTGGAAGGTGGCATTTCTCATCGCCATTACTTCCCTAAGAAGAGTAAGCGACATTCAGGCGTTTACAATACAGGAACCTTTTATACAACTACACAAGAATAAGGTCGTCCTAAGGACCAATCCTAAATTTTTGCCAAAGGTTATTTCACCGTTCCATCTAAATCAAACAGTGGAACTTCCAGTGTTCTTTCCACAGCCAGATACCGTAGCTGAAAGGGCACTACATACATTAGATGTCAAAAGAGCATTGATGTATTACATTGACAGAACAAAAAACATCAGAAAGACTAAACAACTATTTATTGCATTTCAAAAACCTCATGCAGGAAACCCAATATCAAAACAAGGTATAGCCAGATGGATAGTTAAATGCATCCAAATCTGCTACCTTAAAGCTAAACGACAGCTGCCCATTACACCAAGGGCACACTCAACCAGAAAGAAAGGTGCTACCATGGCCTTTCTAGGAAACATCGCAATGCAAGAAATATGTGAGGCAGCCACATGGTCTACGCCTCACACATTCACCAAGCACTACTGTGTAGACGTGTTATCCGCACAACAAGCCACAGTAGGTCAAGCCGTACTAAGAACATTATTTCAAACTACATCCACTCCTACAGGCTGATCCACCGCTTTTGGGGAGATAACTGCTTACTAGTCTATGCAAAACATGCGTATCTACAGCGACAGATGCCATCGAACTGAAAATGTCACTTACCCAGTGTACATCTGTTCGTGGCATCAGTCGCAGTAGATTCGCATGTGCCCACCCGCCTCCCCGGGAGCCTGTAGCAGTTTGGAAGTTACCTTCAACTATTTATATATGTATCATCTCAACCTTAAATAGGTGCATACTTAGTCACTCCATTGCATGGGCACTATTACTACAATTCAACTCCTACCTCACCCTCTGCGGGGAAAAACAATCGAAGATGGAGTCGACGCCCATGCGCAATGGAGACAAAAGGAGGAGTCACTCGGTCCCGTGACTCGAAAGACTTCTTCGAAGAAAAACAACTTGTAACACTCCGGCCCAACACCAGATGGCGAGCTATTGCAAAACATGCGAATCTACTGCGACTGATGCCACGAACAGATGTACACTGGGTAAGTGACATTTTCATACTAAACCATGATGTGATAGTGCACTGGCATTTACAGACAGTAAATTTCCAAGAAATATCCAAAAACCTTTCCACTAATGTAAGGAAATGCCTCCTTGGCATGGTTGCCCCCTGACTTTTTGCCTTTGCTGATGCTATGTTTACAATTGAAAGTGTGCTGAGGCCTGCTAACCAGGCCCCAGCACCAGTGTTCTTTCCCTAACCTGTACTTTTGTATCCACAATTGGCAGACCCTGGCATCCAGATAAGTCCCTTGTAACTGGTACTTCTAGTACCAAGGGCCCTGATGCCAAGGAAGGTCTCTAAGGGCTGCAGCATGTCTTATGCCACCCTGGAGACCTCTCACTCAGCACAGACACACTGCTTGCCAGCTTGTGTGTGCTAGTGAGGACAAAACGAGTAAGTCGACATGGCACTCCCCTCAGGGTGCCATGCCAGCCTCTCACTGCCTATGCAGTATAGGTAAGACACCCCTCTAGCAGGCCTTACAGCCCTAAGGCAGGGTGCACTATACCATAGGTGAGGGTACCAGTGCATGAGCATGGTACCCCTACAGTGTCTAAACAAAACCTTAGACATTGTAAGTGCAGGGTAGCCATAAGAGTATATGGTCTGGGAGTTTGTCAAACACGAACTCCACAGCACCATAATGGCTACACTGAAAACTGGGAAGTTTGGTATCAAACTTCTCAGCACAATAAATGCACACTGATGCCAGTGTACATTTTATTGTCAAATACACCCCAGAGGGCACCTTAGAGGTGCCCCCTGAAACTTAACCGACTATCTGTGTAGGCTGACTGGTTTTAGCAGCCTGCCACAAACCGAGACATGTTGCTGGCCCCATGGGGAGAGTGCCTTTGTCACTCTGAGGCCAGTAACAAAGCCTGCACTGGGTGGAGATGCTAACACCTCCCCCAGGCAGGAATTGTCACACCTGGCGGTGAGCCTCAAAGGCTCACCTCCTTTGTGCCAACCCAGCAGGACACTCCAGCTAGTGGAGTTGCCCGCCCCCTCCGGCCAGGCCCCACTTTTGGCGGCAAGGCCGGAGAAAATAATGAGAAAAACAAGGAGGAGTCACTGGCCAGTCAGGACAGCCCCTAAGGTGTCCTGAGCTGAAGTGACTCTAACTTTTAGAAATCCTCCATCTTGCAGATGAAGGATTCCCCCAATAGGGTTAGGATTGTGACCCCCTCCCCTTGGGAGGAGGCACAAAGAGGGTGTACCCACCCTCAGGGCTAGTAGCCATTGGCTACTAACCCCCCAGACCTAAACACGCCCTTAAATTTAGTATTTAAGGGCTACCCTGAACCCTAGAAAATTAGATTCCTGCAACAACAAGAAGAAGGACTGCCTAGCTGAAAACCCCTGCAGAGGAAGACCAGAAGACAACAACTGCCTTGGCTCCAGAAACTCACCGGCCTGTCTCCTGCCTTCCAAAGAACTCTGCTCCAGCGACGCCTTCCAAAGGGACCAGCGACCTCTGAACCCTCTGAGGACTGCCCTGCTTCGACGACGACAAGAAACTCCCGAGGACAGCGGACCTGCTCCAAAAAGACTGCAACTTTATCCAAAGGAGCAGCTTTAAAGACCCCTGCAATCTCCCCGCAAGAAGCGTGAGACTTGCAACACTGCACCCGGCGACCCCGACTCAGCTGGTGGAGAACCAACACCTCAGGGAGGACCCCAGGACTACGTTGATACTGTGAGTACCAAAACCTGTCCCCCCTGAGCCCCCACAGCGCCGCCTGCAGAGGGAATCCCGAGGCTTCCCCTGACCGCGACTCTTTGAACCTAAAGTCCCGACGCCTGGGAGAGACCCTGCACCCGCAGCCCCCAGGACCTGAAGGACCGGACTTTCACTGGAGAAGTGACCCCCAGGAGTCCCTCTCCCTTGCACAAGTGGAGGTTTCCCCGAGGAATCCCCCCCTTGCCTGCCTGCAGCGCTGAAGAGATCCCGAGATCTCTCATAGACTAACATTGCGAACCCGACGCTTGTTTCTACACTGCACCCGGCCGCCCCCGCGCCGCTGAGGGTGAAATTTCTGTGTGGACTTGCGTCCCCCCCGGTGCCCTACAAAACCCCCCTGGTCTGCCCTCCGAAGACGCGGGTACTTACCTGCAAGCAGACCGGAACCGGGGCACCCCCTTCTCTCCATTCTAGCCTATGTGTTTTGGGCACCACTTTGAACTCTGCACCTGACCGGCCCTGAGCTGCTGGTGTGTTGACTTTGGGGTTGCTCTGAACCCCCAACGGTGGGCTACCTTGGACCAAGAACTAAGCCCTGTAAGTGTCTTACTTACCTGGTTAACCTAACAAATACTTACCTCCCCTAGGAACTGTGAAAATTGCACTGTGTCCACTTTTAAAACGGCTATTTGTGAATAACTTGAAAAGTATACATGCAATTTTGATGATTTGAAGTTCCTAAAGTACTTACCTGCAATACCTTTCGAATGAGATATTACATGTAGAATTTGAACCTGTGGTTCTTAAAATAAACTAAGAAAAGATATTTTTCTATACAAAAACCTATTGGCTGGATTTGTCTCTGAGTGTGTGTACCTCATTTATTGTCTATGTGTATGTACAACAAATGCTTAACACTACTCCTTGGATAAGCCTACTGCTCGACCACACTACCACAAAATAGAGCATTAGTATTATCTCTTTTTGCCACTATCTTACCTCTAAGGGGAACCCTTGGACTCTGTGCATGCTATTCCTTACTTTGAAATAGCACATACAGAGCCAACTTCCTACAACTAACTTGCAACTTTACTGATAAAACTAGATAGCATATTAACAATAATCTATGAAAATGGGATTTGAGAAAACATTTATCATTTGCACAACATCAAGTAAAGTGGTCTGACTTTTTTCATCCTATTAAAATATTGTTTTCATCACACGGAAGTAAAAAAAAAAAGGGCTTTCACAGCTACTGAAATATATTTTGAAATGTTTGTAAAGTTGACTAAGTTATATAAATGCTGTGTGTTAGGAAGAACCTGACACCAAAAGCCTTTCATTTCACATAGGTCAGATAGTTCACCTTACAAAATCCTGGAACTCTGCAGTCACAAGAAAAAGTATTTGCATTGCAAGAAAAACTGACTTTTGATGTATTTGAACACAGAGCAAATGTGACACGAAAAAGATTTAAAGGAATCTTAATTGCTAATTCAGTTTCTGACTGAACAGAACACCTGTTCTTTACACTCGTCCCCTCTTGCGAGTGGGCAATCTAAAAATAGCTCGAATTCATAAAATAAAACTCACTATAGCAAGTGGTTGAGTATATTTTTCGAGTCCTGGCTAGGAGAGACCTGATTCCTGGAAAGACTTGCTCCCGGTAAAGCTGGTTGGACAGTTTGACAAAACTGAGCCTTCTGTCATGAGAAGGCTCACCACAGCTCAGCAAAAATCTAAGGGTTTGTGAAGCTTCAGCATTAGTAATTGCCTCGTACGATGATAGTGCTTGCATCTCGCTTCCTGCAGCACCAAGATGTAGAAGCAGCTGGCCATCACAATCTGAATATGGGTTACGGTCCAGAAATCTTCAGACTGTGGGGCATGCATGCCCTGGGGTCCGTGGCTGCATTCCCATGGGGCACAAATATGTCTGCAAGTACTTGTGAATGAAGGAGACCTGGCACTGCGATTTTATTTGGCACTTTTCCAGGCAGTCTTGATTTGCAAGCAGCAGTTGAGGGGGCCCAAAATAAAAGTATGAACTGTGATTCAGGGTGCTATGGGGTTGTGTTAGTGAGTGGCGGGACAGGGTCAAAGATGTGACTAAAAAGAACAAAATATTCTGGATTTTTTTTTCTTTCATCCTCCGGTAACTGCATATAAAATAAAGCACAAAACATAAGGTATCCTACAGACTTCCTTGTTCCGTCTTTTCTCTGACTGAACTTTATTAAAATTATACTTGACACTGTGGTGTTTTTATTGGACACTTGCACACCCTATTAGGGTCATGCTTCATCGCCTGGTCTCGGTAAACCAGGATCGGCTCAGTTGTATTCCAGGATGAAAAGAAATGGCTCCCTGTTGCAGTTACCCCCCACTTTTTGCCTGATACTGATGCTGACTTGACTGAGAAGTGTGCTGGGACCCTGCTAACCAAGCCCCAGGACCAGTGTTCTTTCACCTAAAATGTACCATTGTCTCCACAGTTGGCACAACCCTGGCACCCAGGTAAGTCCCTTGTAACTGGTACCCCTGGTACCAAGGGCCCTGATGCCAGGGAAGGTCTCTAAGGGCTGCAGCATGTCTTATGCCACCCTAGGGACCCCTCACTCAGCACAGACACACTGCTTGCCAGCTTGTGTGTGCTGGTGGGGAGAAAATGACTAAATCGACATGGCACTCCCCTCAGGGTGCCATGCCAACCTCCCACTGCCTGTGGCATAGGTAAGTCACCCCTCTAGTAGGCCTTACAGCCCTAAGGCAGGGCGCACTATACCACAGGTGAGGGCATAGGTGCATGAGCACTATGCCCCTACAGTGTCTAAGCAAAACCTTAGACATTGTAAGTGCAGGGTAGCCATAAGAGTATATGGGCTGGGAGTCTGTCAAAAACGAACTCCACAGCTCCATAATGGCTACACTGAATACTGGGAAGTTTGGTATCAAACTTCTCAGAATAATAAACCCACACTGATGCCAGTGTTGGATTTATTAAAAAATGCACACAGAGGGCATTTTAGAGATGCCCCCTGCATTTTACCCAATTGTTCAGTGCAGGACTGACTGGTCTGTGCCAGCCTGCTGCTGAGAGACGAGTTTCTGACCCCATGCGGTGAGAGCTTTGTGCTCTCTGAGGACAGAAACAAAGCCTGCTCTGGGTGGAGGTGCTTCACACCTCCCCCCTGCAGGAACTGTAACACCTAGCAGTGAGCTTCAAAGGCTCAAGCTTCGTGTTACAATGCCCCAGGGCACTCCAGCTAGTGGAGATGCCCGCCCCCTGGACACAGCCCCCACTTTTGGCGGCAAGTCCAGGAGAGATAATGAGAAAAACAAGGAGGAGTCACTGGGCAGTCAGGACAGCCCCTAAGGTGTCCTGAGCTGAGGTGACTCTGACTTTTAGAAATCCTCCATCTTGTAGAAAGAGGATTCCCCCAATAGGAATAGGGATGTGCCCCCCTCCCCTCAGGGAGGAGGCACAAAGAGGGTGTACCCACCCTCAAGGACAGTAGCCATTGGCTACTGCCCTCCCAGACCTAAACACCCCCCCAAATTCAGTATTTAGGGGCTCCCCAGATCCTAGGAAACTGGATTCCTGCAACCTAAGAAGAAGAGGACTGCTGAGCTGAAAAAACCCTGCAGAGAAGACGGAGACACCAACTGCTTTGTCCCCAGCCCTACCGGACTGTCTCCCCGCCCCCCCCCCCCCCCTCTGAAGAAACTGCTCCAGCCACGCTTTCCCCAGGACCAGCGACCTCTGAATCCTCAGAGGACTGCCCTGCTCTAAAAGGACCAAGAAACTCCCGAGAACAGCGGCCCTGTTCACCAAAGACTGCAACTTTGTTTCCAAAGGAGCAACTTAAAGACAACTGCGTTTCCTGCCAGAAGCGTGAGACTTGCAACTCTGCACCCGACGCCCCCGGCTCGACTTGTGGAGAAACAGCACTTCAGGGAGGACTCCCCGGCGACTACGAGATCGTGAGTAACCAGAGTTGCCCCCCCCTGAGCCCCCACAGCGACGCCTCCAGAGGGAATCCCGAGGCTCCCCCTGACCGCGACTGCCTGACTCCCAGATCCCGACGCCTGGAAAAGACTCTGCACCCGCAGCCCCCAGGACGTGAACGATCAGAACTCCAGTGCAGGAGTGACCCCCAGGAGGCCCTCTCCCTTGCCCAGGAGGTGGAAACCCCGAGGAGCCCCCCTCTTGCCTGCCTGCATCGCTGAAGAGACCCCTTGGTCTCCCATTGATTCCAATTGAAAACCCGACGTGTGTTTGCACACTGCATCCGGCCGCCCCCGGGCTGCTGAGGGTGTACTTTCTGTGCTAACTTGTGTCCCCCCTGGTGCCCTACAAAGCCCCCCTGGTCTGCCCTCCGAAGACATGGGTACTTACCTGCTGGCAGACTGGAACCGGGGCACCCCCTTCTTCATTGAAGCCTATGCGTTTTGGGCACGACTTTGACCTCTGCACCTGACCGGCCCTGAGCTGCTGATGTGGTGTGCACTATTTCAAAGTAAGGAATAGTATGCACAGAGTCCAAGGGTTCCCCTTAGAGGTAAGATAGTGGCAAAAAGAGATAATACTAATGCTCTATTTTGTGGTAGTGTGGTCGAGCAGTAGGCTTATCAAAGGAGTATTGTTAAGCATTTGTTGTACATACACACAGGCAATAAATGAGGAACACACACTCAAAGACAATTCCAGGCCAATAGGTTTTTGTATAGAAAAATATATTTTCTTAGTTTATTTTAAGAACCACAGGTTCAAATTTTACATGTAATACTTCAAATGAAAGGTATTGCAGGTAGGTACTTTAGGAACTTTGAATAATCAAAATAGCATATATACTTTTCACATAAATCACATATAGCTATTTTAAAACTAGACACAGTGCAATTTTCAACAGTTCCTGGGGGAGGTAAGTATTTGTTAGTTCTTGCAGGTAAGTAAACCACCTACGGGGTTCAAGTTTGGGTCCAAAGTAGCCCACCGTTGGGGGTTCAGAGCAACCCCAAAGTTACCACACCAGCAGCTCAGGGCCGGTCAGGTGCAGAGGTCCAAGAGGTGCCCAAAATGCATAGGCTTCAATGGAGAAGGGGGTGCCCCGGTTCCAGTCTGCCAGCAGGTAAGTACCCGCGTCTTCGGACGGCAGACCAGGGGGGTTTTGTAGGGCACCGGGGGGGGGGGGGGACACAAGTTAGCACAGAAAGTACACCCTCAGCAGCACGGGGGCGGCCGGGTGCAGTGTGCAAACACACGTTGGGTTTTCAATTGGAATCAATGGGAGACCAAGGGGTCTCTTCAGCAATGCAGGCAGGCAAGGGGGGGGGCTCACTCCTGCACTGGAGTTCCGATCTTTCAGGTCCTGGGGGCTGTGGGTGCAGAGTCTTTCCCAGGCGTCGAGATCTGGGAAGCAGGCAGTCGCGGTCAGGGGGAGCCTCGGGATTCCCTCTGCAGGCGTCGCTGTGGGGGCTCAGGGGGGGGCAACTCTGGCTACTCACGGTCTCTCAGTCGCCGGGGAGTCCTCCCTGAAGTGTTGTTTCTCCACAAGTCGAGCTGGGGGCGTCGGGTGCAGAGCAGCAAGTCTCACGCTTCCGGCAGGAAACGCAGTTGTTTTTAAAGTTGCTCCTTTGAAACAAAGTTGCAGTCTTGGGTGAACAGGGCCGCTGTCCTCGGGAGTTTCTTGGTCCTTCTAGAGCAGGGCAGTCCTCTGAGGATTCAGAGGTCGCTGGTCCCTGGGGAAAGCGTTGCTGGAGCAGTGTCTTTAGAAGGGGGAGACAGGCCGGTAGAGCTGGGGCCAAAGCAGTTGGTGTCTCCGTCTTCTCTGCAGGGTTTTTCAGCTTAGCAGTCCTCTTCTTCTTAGGTTGCAGGAATCTGAGTTCCTAGGTTCAGGGGAGCCCCTAAATACTCGATTTAGGGGTGTGTTTAGGTCTCGGGGGTTAGTAGCCAATGGCTACTAGCCCTGAGGGTGGCTACACCCTCTTTGTGCCTCCTCCCTGAGGGGAGGGGGGCACATCCCTATCCCTATTGGGGGAATCCTCCATCTGCGAGATGGAGGATTTCTAAAAGTCAGAGTCACCTCAGCTCAGGACACCTTAGGGGCTGTCTTGACTGGCCAGTGACTCATCCTTGTTTTTCTCATTATCTCCCGTGGACTTGCCACCAAAAGTGTGGGCTGTGTCCAGGGGGCGGGCATCTCCACTAGCTGGAGTGCCCTGGGGCTTTGTAACACGAAGCCTGAGCCTTTGAGGCTCACAGCTAGGTGTACAGTTCCTGCAGGGGGGAGGGGTGAAACACCTCCACCCAGAGCAGGCTTTGTTTCTGTCCTCCGAGAGCACAAAGGCTCTCACCACATGGGGTCAGAAACTCGTCTCTCAGCAGCAGGCTGGCACAGACCAGTCAGTCCCTCACTGAACAATTGGGTAAAATACAGGGGGCATCTCTAAAATGCCCTCTGTGTGCATTTTTTAATAAATCCAACACTGGCATCAGTGTGGGTTTATTATTCTGAGAAGTTTGATACCAAACTTCCCAGTTTTCAGTGTAGCCATTATGGTGCTGTGGAGTTCGTGCATGACAGACTCCCAGACCATATACTCTTATGGCTACCCTGCACTTACAATGTCTAAGGTTTTGCTTAGACACTGTAGGGGCATAGTGCTCATGCACCTATGCCCTCACCTGTGGTATAGTGCACCCTGCCTTAGGGCTGTAAGGCCTGCTAGAGGGGTGACTTGCCTATGCCACAGGCAGTGTGAGGTTGGCATGGCAGCCTGAGGGGAGTGCCATGTCGACTTAGTAATTTTCTGCCCACCAGCACACACAAGCTGGCAAGCAGTGTGTCTGTGCTGAGTGAGGGGTCCCTAGGGGGGGGGCATAAGACATGCTGCAGCCCTTAGAGACCTTCCCTGGCATCAGGGCCCTTGGTACAAGGGGTACGAGTTACAAGGGATTACCTGGGTGCCAGGGTTGTGCCAATTGTGGAGACAATGGTACATTTTAGGTGAAAGAACACTGGTGCTGGGGCCTGGTTAGCAGGGTCCCAGCACACTTCTCAGTCAAGTCAGCATCAGTATCAGGCAAAAAGTGGGGGGGGTAACTGCAACAGGGAGCCATTTCTTTACAACTAGGTACTCACCTCTTGGGGTCCTGAGTTCTCCCAGCTCCCTTCTAACTACTCCAGATCCTTGGGTGGGAGACATCACTTTGCATTCCACTATTTTAGCATATGGTTTTGCTCCCTTACAGGGACCTAAATCTTTTCTACTATTTCTTGCCAATGCTTTTTTCTAAATGCTAATTCCTAATGTTTACTGTGTGAATATATAGTGTGTACTTATCTCCAGTTAGGAACGGTCTATAGGTAATCTAGTTCAGTGTTACTGTCATAAAGTACTTTTATTTTTGTAACACTGTGGTTCCTTTCATGTGTGATAAGTGTCTGTGTGACTGCTGTAGTATTACAAGTGCTTTACACTCCTCCTAGATAAGTCTTGGCTGCTCACTGCAGCTACCACTAGAGAGCGCTGGCTTCCTAGACACTGTCTCACTAACTGATAGTTTGCCTGGACCTGGTATAAGGTGCAAACACCATAAGTGTCCACCACACACTAGGCCAGCTTCCTGCACCCCTACTATGACTGTTGATTATCAGACATAGTAAGTGTTTAGGGAAGCCATTTTTAGGTAGAGGTAAGCATTCAACCTCGTGTATACTTTTAGTATACTTCTTATGGCTCAGAGCGATTTCATTTGTTGGTTGCAGTGTCCTTTAAAAATTCTTGCTTGCTACTGGTCATGTCTGCCTTTTTCTCCCTCCTTTTTTCTGTTGCAGAGCAGTGACCAACTACTGTATTATTCCTCTTTGGTTTCTTTATCTGTTGCTGTTACAGAGTGTTTGTCATTTCTTTGGTGCCTCCCTTTCACTGTGGTTGCTTTAGGCTGGTAGCTGCCTTTGTTTTAATGCAGCACTCTGTTCCTCCCACCTCCTCCCATGTCCCTGATATTTGTTTTTGTTTTATTCTAGTGCTATCCTCGTTTACCTCTGGCTCCTAAAATAAGCTTATTTTACAGAAGAAACACCCGGTCGTTTAGCTCAGTGCTCACAAAGGTTACAATATGCCCTTTATGGTAGAATGTAGCTAAACCTAGAAGCAATGATGTGAAATTTGCTTAGCCTCTCATCGCATCAGAGTCTCTCTTGCCAGGGCTCCTTCCTGCCAGCACTCAGGACAACACACACAGGGCATTGCGTATCTCCTTTATTGGGTCCATAAATCTTCGCCGGCTGCTCTGCTCGTTGAAGCAAGAATGCTTGCAAGACTTTTCGTTCTGTTAAAATAAAATAATTTTCCAATTTCTGTTCAGACGTTTACACAATGAGAGGTAATGCAATCATCTTCTCATACCTCTTCAAGGGCTTGTGATTTATGATGCCGGTAGCCACCAGGGACCACCAAAACATGGCAGGAAAAGACAAAATCATGATACAGGGCTGACCAATTTATGTGGCAAGAAAAGTCCAGTTCTGGATTTACAATGACAATAGCTCTAACTCAAGAAAATGCAAGACCTATTGCATTGTAAATGCTTGTTAATATATGTGCTGGACAAAGGTCAATACAATTTCCCCCAGCTATGTGATGGCTTCACTGAAGATAGGGATGTGTGGCACCAAACATCTTCTATTGGTGAATCCACACTGATGCCAGTGTCCTATTTGCCAGTACATACATCAGAAGGAACCTTAGGGGTGCCCTCTGCAACCCTACTAGCCTCTGTTGTGCTTACTGACTCATTTCTACCAGCCTGGCACCCGAGACATGGTTATGGCCACCTAGGGTGAGAAAACGTCTGCTCTCAGGAGGCCCAGAACAAAAGCCTATCTGGGAAGAGAGTGTACCACTCCCTCCCACAGGATGACCTACTGATTAGCCTTCCTAAGGTGGCAAGCCTCAAAGGTCTGCTGCCCCTCACAGGAGAGGACCTCCCATTCTCCCCCCCCGTCCAGAGTTTGGCATCTGAGCAGGCGGGAAAATTAGCTAGTCAGGTAGGCGTGCCACCTCCAGGCTAGTACCACCCCTAAGGTGGACTACTGCAAAGTGGACACGATTTTTCAGAGGTAGCCATCTTTGAGATGGCATACCTAGAAATTCTGGGACAGAGTTATGCCCACTTCCCACAGGTAGTGGTCATAGTGACTTCAGGGGTCAGTAGCCCCTTGGCTTTCATCCTACACACCCCTAACGCCCCTAAGTTCAGTATTTAGGCGAGCCCCTGGCACCAGAGAAGCAGATCCTGATGACCTAAGAAGACTAAGCGCACAGAAGAGCCACAAAAAGCAGAAGAGGGAGAAAAGAAGTAGCTGACCTGGTACCAACCTTGCCAGCATGCCTTGTTGAAAATCTGCACCAGAGTCGACTCATCCTGCAGCTGTGACTCCAGAAACCTGGGAGGACTGCCTGCCTTTGTGCAGCAGACCTGTCATCCAGCAAACTAAAAAAAAAAAAAAAGACTCCGAAGCCTCTTCAACTGCAACCTGAAGTCACCACTGCACCCGCCGTCTCCAACTCGAGTTGAAGTGGGCCTGCGGTGCCAACAAGTTTCCCCAGCCCTCCAGAGCCTGTGTCCATCGTGGTTCCACCCCTTCTGGACTTCCTGACGTTGCCTCCTATAGTACCCAGTCAAGCCAAGGAATGCCCTGACTTGAGTCTGGGTTTTTGGAGCTCCCCAGTCGAGAATAGTCTGGATCTTAGGCTGGAGTGGCTGAACTTGGCCTCCACCTACAAGGTGTCCCAAGTAAACCACAGTTCCCTGCCCTATCTGGCATTTGGATGCCTTGATAGAGAGGCCTGCAGATTGCAGAGCCTTCAAAACCTTCTTCAGGTGGACCAGGTGATCCTGCCAGGTGGAGCTGAAGACAGCAATATCATCAAGATAAGCTGCACTAAATGATTCCAACCCAGCAAGGACTTGATTCACCAACCTTTGGAAGGTGGCAGGGGCATTCTTTAAACCAAAGGGCATAACAGTGAACTGATAATGCCCATCAGGTGTGGAGAATGCTGTTTTCTCTTTTGCTCCAGGTGCCATTTTGATTTGCCAGTACCCTGCAGTTAAGTCAAAGGTACGTAAGAACTTGGCAGCACCTAATTTGTCAATCAGCTCGTCAGCTCTAGGTATGGGATGGGCATCTGTCTTGGTGACAGAATTAAGACCTCTGTAGTCCACACAAAACCTCATCTCTCTCTTTCCATCTTTGGTGTGAGGTTTGGGGACTAAGACCACTGGGCTAGCCCAGGGGCTGTCCGAGTACTCAATTACTCCCAATTCCAGCATCTTGTGGACTTCCACCTTGATGCTTTCCTTAACTTGGTCAGACTCTCTGAATATTTTGTTTTTGACAGGCATGCTGTCTCCTGTGTCCACATCATGGGTACACAGGTGTGTCTGACCAGGGGTTAGGGAAAAGAGCTCAGCAAACTGTTGCAGGACCTTCCTACAATCGGCTTGCTGTTGGCCAGAGAGGGTGTCTGAATAGATCACTCCATCCACTGAGCCATCTTTAGGGTCTGATGAGAGGAGATCAGGGAGAGGTTCACTCTCAGCTTCCTGGTCCTCATCCGTTACCATCAACAGATTCACATCAGCCCTATCATGGAAGAGTTTTAGGCGGTTTACATGGATCACCCTCTTGGGGCTCCTGCTTGTGCCTAGGTCCACCAGGTAGGTGACCTGACTCTTCTTTTCTAGGATTGGGTAAGGGCCACTCCAGCTGTCCTGAAGTGCCCTGGGAGCCACAGGCTCCAAAACCCAAACTTTCTGCCCTGGTTGGAATTCAACCATTGCAGCCTTTTAGTCATACCAAAACTTCTGGAGCTGTTGGCTGGCCTCAAGGTTTTTACTTGCCTTTTCCATGTACTCTGCCATTCTTGAGCGAAGGCCAAGTACATAGTCCACTATGTCTTGTTTAGGCTCATGAAGAGGTCTCTCCCAGCCTTCTTTAACAAGAGCAAGTGGTCCCCTTACAGGGTGGCCAAACAGAAGTTCAAAGGGTGAGAACCCTACTCCCTTCTGAGGCACCTCTCTGTAAGCGAAAAGCAGGCATGGCAGGAGGACATCCCATCTCCTTTTGAGTTTTTCTGGGAGCCCCATGATCATGCCCTTTAATGTCTTGTTGAATCTCTCAACAAGGCCAATAGTTTGTGGATGATATGGTGTAGTGAACTTATAAGTCACTCCACACTCATTCCACATGTGTTTTAGGTATGCTGACATGAAGTTGGTACCTCTGTCAGACACCACCTCCTTAGGGAAACCCACTCTGGTAAAGATACCAATGAGGGCCTTGGCTACTGCAGGGGCAGTAGTCGACCTAAGGGGAATAGCTTCAGGATACCTAGTAGCATGATCCACTACTACTAGGATGTACATATTTCCTGAGGCTGTGGGAGGTTCAAGTGGACCCACTATGTCCACACCCACTCTTTCAAAGGGGACCCCCACCACTGGAAGTGGAATGAGGGGGGCCTTTGGATGCCCACCTGTCTTACCACTGGCTTGACAGGTGGGGCAGGAGAGGCAAAACTCCTTAACCTTCTGGGACATATTGGGCCAGTAGAAGTGGTTGACTAACCTCTCCCACGTCTTGGTTTGTCCCAAATGCCCAGCAAGGGGAATATCATGGCCTAAGGTCAGAATAAACTCTCTGAACCCCTGAGGCACTACCACTCTCCTAGTGGCAACAGGTTTGGGATCTCTTCCCTCAGTGTACAGGAGTCCATCTTCCCAATAGACCCTATGTGTTCCATTTTTCTTGCCTTTGGACTCTTCAGCAGCTTGCTGCCTAAGGCCTTCAAGAGAGGGACATGTTTCTTGTCCCTTACACAACTCTTCCCTTGAGGGTCCCCCTGGGCCCAAGAGCTCAACCTGATAAGGTTCCAGCTCCATAGGCTCAGTTCCCTCAGAGGGCAGAACTTCTTCCTGAGAAGAGAGGTTCTCCTTTTCTTGTTGTGTTGCAGCTGGTTTCCCAGCTGACTTTCCTTTTCTCTTGGTAGGCTGGGCCCTTCTTCCAGACTCCAGCTCTACTTTTTCACCCTGTGCCTTGCACTGTGCCCTTGTCTTGACACACACCAGTTCAGGGATACCCAGCATGGGTGCATGGGTTTTCAGTTCTACCTCAGCCCATGCTGAGGACTCCAGGTCGTTTCCAAGCAAACAGTCTACTGGGATATTTGAGGAGACCACCACCTGTTTCAGGCCATTGACCCCTCCCCACTCTAAAGTTACCATAGCCATGGGATGTACTTTAGTCCGATTGTCAGCGTTGGTGTAAGGAAATGCCTCCTTGGCATGGTTGCCCCCTGACTTTTTGCCTTTGCTGATGCTATGTTTACAATTGAAAGTGTGCTGAGGCCTGCTAACCAGGCCCCAGCACCAGTGTTCTTTCCCTAACCTGTACTTTTTTATCCACAATTGGCAGACCCTGGCATCCAGATAAGTCCCTTGTAACTGGTACTTCTAGTACCAAGGGCCCTGATGCCAAGGAAGGTCTCTAAGGGCTGCAGCATGTCTTATGCCACCCTGGAGACCTCTCACTCTGCACAGACACACTGCTTGCCAGCTTGTGTGTGCTAGTGAGAACAAAACAAGTAAGTCGACATGGCACTCCCCTCAGGGTGCCATGCCAGCCTCTCACTGCCTATGCAAGTATAGGTCAGTCACCCCTCTAGCAGGCCTTACAGCCCTAAGGCAGGGTGCACTGTACCATAGGTGAGGGTACCAGTGCATGAGCATGGTACCCCTACAGTGTCTAAACAAAACCTTAGACATTGTAAGTGCAGGGTAGCCATAAGAGTATATGGTCTGGGAGTTTGTCAAACACGAACTCCACAGCACCATAGTGGCTACACTGAAAACTGGGAAGTTTGGTATCAAACTTCTCAGCACAATAAATGCACACTGATGCCAGTGTACATTTTATTGCAAAATACACCCCAGAGGGCACCTTAGAGGTGCCCCCTGAAACTTAACCGACTGTCTGTGTAGGCTGACTAGTTCCAGCAGCCTGCCACACTAGAGACATGTTGCTGGCCCCATGGGGAGAGTGCCTTTGTCACTCTGAGGCCAGTAACAAAGCCTGCCTTGGGTGGAGATGCTAACACCTCCCCCAGGCAGGAGCTGTAACACCTGGCGGTGAGCCTCAAAGGCTCACCCCTTTGTCACAGCCCAGCAGGGCACTCCAGCTTAGTGGAGTTGCCCGCCCCCTCCGGCCACGGCCCCCACTTTTGGCGGCAAGGCTGGAGGGAACAAAGAAAGCAACAAGGAGGAGTCACTGGCCAGTCAGGACAGCCCCTAAGGTGTCCTGAGCTGAGGTGACTCTAACTTTTAGAAATCCTCCATCTTGCAGATGGAGGATTCCCCCAATAGGGTTAGGATTGTGACCCCCTCCCCTTGGGAGGAGGCACAAAGAGGGTGTACCCACCCTCAGGGCTAGTAGCCATTGGCTACTAACCCCCCAGACCTAAACACGCCCTTAAATTTAGTATTTAAGGTCTACCCTGAACCCTAGAAAATTAGATTCCTGCAACAACAAGAAGGACTGCCTAGCTGAAAACCGCTGCAGAGGAAGACCAGAAGACAACAACTGCCTTGGCTCCAGAAACTCACCGGCCTGTCTCCTGCCTTCCAAAGAACTCTGCTCCAGCGACGCCTTCCAAAGGGACCAGCGACCTCTGAATCCTCTGAGGACTGCCCTGCTTCGACGACGACAAGAAACTCCTGAGGACAGCGGACCTGCTCCAAAAAGACTGCAACTTTATCCAAAGAAGCAGCTTTAAAGAACCCTGCAATCTCCCCGCAAGAAGCGTGAGACTTGCAACACTGCACCCGGCGACCCCGACTCGGCTGGTGGAGAACCAACACCTCAGGGAGGACCCCCGGACTACTCTACGACTGTGAGTACCAAAACCTGTCCCCCCTGAGCCCCCACAGCGCCGCCTGCAGAGGGAATCCCGAGGCTTCCCCTGACCGCGACTCTCTGAAACCTAAGTCCCGACGCCTGGAAAAGACCCTGCACCCGCAGCCCCCAGGACCTGAAGGACCGGACTTTCACTGCAGAAGTGACCCCCAGGAGTCCCTCTCCCTTGCCCAAGTGGAGGTTTCCCCGAGGAAGCTCCCCTTGCCTGCCTGCAGCGCTGAAGAGATCCCTTGATCTCTCATTGACTTCCATTGCGAACCCGACGCTTGTTCTAACACTGCACCCGGCCGCCCCCGCGCCGCTGAGGGTGAAATTTCTGTGTGGGCTTGTGTCCCCCCCCCCGGTGCCCTACAAAACCCCCCTGGTCTGCCCTCCGAAGACGCGGGTACTTACCTGCTGGCAGACTGGAACCGGGGCACCCCCTTCTCTCCATTGAAGCCTATGCGTTTTGGGCACCACTTTGAACTCTGCACCTGACCGGCCCTGAGCTGCTGGTGTGGTAACTTTGGGGTTGCTCTGAACCCCCAACGGTGGGCTACCTTGGACCAAGAACTGAACCCTGTAAGTGTCTTACTTACCTGGTAAAACTAACAAAAACTTACCTCCCCCAGGAACTGTGAAAATTGCACTGTGTCCACATTTAAAATAGCTATTTGTGAATAACTTGAAAAGTATACATGCAATTGAAATGATTCCAAGTTCCTAATATACTTACCTGCAATACCTTTCAAACAAGATATTACATGTTAAATTTGAACCTGTGGTTCTTAAAATAAACTAAGAAAAGATATTTTTCTATACAAAACCTATTGGCTGGATTTGTCTCTGAGTGTGTGTACCTCATTTATTGTCTATGTGTATGTACAACAAATGCTTAACACTACTCCTTGGATAAGCCTACTGCTCGACCACACTACCACAAAATAGAGCATTAGTATTATCTCTTTTTACCACTATTTTACCTCTAAGGGGAACCCTTGGACTCTGTGCATGCTATTCCTTACTTTGAAATAGCACATACAGAGCCAACTTCCTACAGTTGGTGACCTGATAAGTTTGTCCAGCCAGGTATTGGCCAGGGGAAACCAGTTTCTCTGGCACCATAGTGACACTGGCACCTGTATCCCTCAGGCCCTCTACACTTGTCCCATTAATTAAGGGCTGCTGCCTGTATTTTTGCATGTTAGGGGGCCAGGCAGCCAGTGTGGCTAAATCCACCCCACCCTCAGAGACTAATGTAGCTTCAGTGTGACACCTGATTTGCTCTGGGCACACTGTTGATCCCACTTGGAGACTAGCCATTCCAGTGTTAGCTGGAGTGGAGTTTGAAGTGGTATTTTTCTTGGGACAGGCCTTGTCTCCAGTTTGGTGTCCAGACTGACTACAGCTACGACACCAGGCCTTTTTGGGATCAAAGTTTTTACCCTTGTACCCAGAATTGTTTTGTGAAGAGGCTCTGGGCCCACCCTCCTGTGCAGGTTTTTGGGGGCCTGTAGAAGACTCTTTACTATTTTTGTTTTTGGCTGTCTCACCACCTTTCCCTTGGGGAGGTTTTGTGACCCCTTTCTTTTGGTCACCCCCTGTGGAAGTTTTGGACACCCTAGTCTTGACCCAATGGTCCGCCTTCTTTCCCAATTCTTGGTGAGAAATTGGTCCTAGGTCTACCAGATGCTGATGCAGTTTATCATTGAAACAATTACTTAATAGGTGTTCTTTCACAAATAAATTGTACAGCCCATCATAATTACTTACACCACTGCCTTGAATCCAACCATCTAGTGTTTTTACTGAGTAGTCTACAAAGTCAACCCAGGTCTGGCTCGAGGATTTTTGAGCCCCCCTGAATCTAATCCTATACTCCTCAGTGGAGAATCCAAAGCCCTCAATCAGGGTACCCTTCATGAGGTCATAAGATTCTGCATCTTTTCCAGAGAGTGTGAGGAGTCTAGCCCTACACTTTCCTGTGAACATTTCCCAAAGGAGAGCACCCCAGTGAGATTTGTTCACTTTTCTGGTTACACAAGCCCTCTCAAAAGCTGTGAACCATTTGGTGATGTCATCACCATCTTCATATTTAGTTACAATCCCTTTAGGGATTTTCAACATGTCAGGAGAATCTCTGACCCTATTTATGTTGCTGCCACCATTGATGGGTCCTAGGCCCATCTCTTGTCTTTCCCTTTCTATGGCTAGGATCTGTCTTTCCAAAGCCAATCTTTTGGCCATCCTGGCTAACTGGATGTCCTCTTCACTGGAGTTATCCTCAGTGATTTCAGAGGTGCTGGTCCCTCCTGTGAGGAAACCAGCATCTCGGACTATGATTTGTGGAGTCAGGGCTTGAGAAGCCCTGTTCTCCCTAGATAGGACTGGTGGGGGGGAAGTCACTATACTCATCCTCTGTGTTGCCATCCTCAGAGGGGTTGTGTAAGGAAATGCCTCCTTGGCATGGTTGCCCCCTGACTTTTTGCCTTTGCTGATGCTATGTTTACAATTGAAAGTGTGCTGAGGCCTGCTAACCAGGCCCCAGCACCAGTGTTCTTTCCCTAACCTGTACTTTTGTATCCACAATTGGCAGACCCTGGCATCCAGATAAGTCCCTTGTAACTGGTACTTCTAGTACCAAGGGCCCTGATGCCAAGGAAGGTCTCTAAGGGCTGCAGCATGTCTTATGCCACCCTGGAGACCTCTCACTCAGCACAGACACCCTGCTTGCCAGCTTGTGTGTGCTAGTGAGGACAAAACTAGTCAGCCTACACAGATAGTCGGTTAAGTTTCAGGGGGCACCTCTAAGGTGCCCTCTGGGGTGTATTTGACAATAAAATGTACACTGGCATCAGTGTGCAAGGTGGGCATCCAAAGGCCCCCCTCATTCCACTTCCAGTGGTGGGGGTTCCCTTTGAAAGAGTGGGTGTGGACATAGTTGGTCCACTAGAACCTCCCACAGCCTCAGGAAATATGTATATCCTGGTAGTAGTGGATCATGCTACCAGGTATCCTGAAGCTATTCCCCTTAGGTCGACTACTGCCCCTGCAGTAGCCAAGGCCCTCATTGGTATCTTTACCAGAGTGGGTTTCCCTAAGGAGGTGGTGTCTGACAGAGGTACCAACTTCATGTCAGCATACCTAAAGCACATGTGGAATGAGTGTGGAGTGACTTATAAATTCACTACACCATACCATCCCCAAACTAATGGCTTGGTTGAGAGATTCAACAAGACATTAAAAGGCATGATCATGGGGCTCCCAGAAAAACTCAAAAGGAGATGGGATGTCCTCTTGCCATGTCTGCTTTTCGCTTACAGAGAGGTGCCACAGAAGGGAGTAGGATTCTCACCCTTTGAACTTCTGTTTGGTCATCCTGTAAGGGGACCACTTGCCCTTGTTAAAGAAGGCTGGGAGAGACCTCTCCATGAGCCAAAACAAGACATAGTGGACTATGTACTTGGCCTTCGCTCTAGAATGGCAGAGTACATGGAAAAGGCAACCAAAAACCTTGAGGCCAGCCAACAGCTCCAGAAGTTTTGGTATGACCAAAAGGCTGCACTGGTTGAGTTCCAACCAGGGCAGAAAGTCTGGGTTCTGGAGCCTGTGGCTCCCAGGGCACTCCAGGACAAATGGAGTGGCCCTTACCCAGTGCTAGAAAGGAAGAGTCAGGTCACCTACCTGGTGGACCTGGGCACAAGCAGGAGCCCCAAGAGGGTGATCCATGTGAACCGCCTTAAGCTCTTCCATGACAGGGCTGATGTGAATCTGTTGATGGTAACAGATGAGGATCAGGAGGCAGAGAGTGAACCTCTCCCTGATCTTCTGTCATCAGACCCAAAAGATGGCACAGTAGATGGAGTGATCTACTCAGACACCCTCTCTGGCCAACAGCAAGCTGATTGTAGGAGAGTCCTACAACAGTTTCCTGAACTCTTCTCCTTAACCCCTGGTCAGACACACCTGTGTACCCATGATGTGGACACAGGAGACAGCATGCCTGTCAAAAACAAAATCTTTAGACAGTCTGACCATGTTAAGGAAAGCATCAAGGTGGAAGTCCACAAGATGCTGGAATTGGGAGTAATTGAGCGCTCTGACAGCCCCTGGGCTAGCCCAGTGGTCTTAGTCCCCAAACCTCACACCAAAGATGGAAAGAAAGAGATGAGGTTTTGTGTGGACTACAGAGGGCTCAATTCTGTCACCAAGACAGATGCTCATCCAATTCCTAGAGCTGATGAGCTCATAGACAAATTAGGTGCTGCCAAATTCCTAAGTACCTTTGACTTGACAGCAGGGTACTGGCAAATAAAAATGGCACCTGGAGCAAAAGAGAAAACCGCATTCTCCACACCTGATGGGCATTATCAGTTTACTGTTATGCCCTTTGGTTTAAAGAATGCCCCTGCCACCTTCCAAAGGTTGGTGAATCAAGTCCTTGCTGGCTTGGAGTCCTTTAGCACAGCTTATCTTGATGATATTGCTGTCTTTAGCTCCACCTGGCAGGATCACCTGGTCCACCTGAAGAAGGTTTTGAAGGCTCTGCAATCTGCAGGCCTCTCTATCAAGGCATCCAAATGCCAGATAGGGCAGGGAACTGTGGTTTACTTGGGCCACCTTGTAGGTGGAGGCCAAGTTCAGCCACTCCAACCCAAGATCCAGACTATTCTGGACTGGGTAGCTCCAAAAACCCAGACTCAAGTCAGGGCATTCCTTGGCTTGACTGGGTATTACAGGAGGTTTGTGAAGGGATATGGATCCATTGTGACAGCCCTCACTGAACTCACCTCCAAGAAAATGCCCAAGAAAGTGAACTGGACTGTGGAATGCCAACAGGCCTTTGACACCCTGAAACAGGCAATGTGCTCAGCACCAGTTCTAAAAGCTCCAGATTATTCTAAGCAGTTCATTGTGCAGACTGATGCCTCTGAACATGGGATAGGGGCAGTTTTGTCCCAAACAAATGATGATGGCCTTGACCAGCCTGTTGCTTTCATTAGCAGGAGGTTACTCCCCAGGGAGCAGCGTTGGAGTGCCATTGAGAGGGAGGCCTTTGCTGTGGTTTGGTCCCTGAAGAAGCTGAGACCATACCTCTTTGGGACTCACTTCCTAGTTCAAACTGACCACAGACCTCTCAAATGGCTGATGCAAATGAAAGGTGAAAATCCTAAACTGTTGAGGTGGTCCATCTCCCTACAGGGAATGGACTTTATAGTGGAACACAGACCTGGGACTGCCCATGCCAATGCAGATGGCCTTTCCAGGTTCTTCCACTTAGAAAATGAAGACTCTCTTGGGAAAGGTTAGTCTCATCCTCTTTCGTTTGGGGGGGGGTTGTGTAAGGAAATGCCTCCTTGGCATGGTTGCCCCCTGACTTTTTGCCTTTGCTGATGCTATGTTTACAATTGAAAGTGTGCTGAGGCCTGCTAACCAGGCCCCAGCACCAGTGTTCTTTCCCTAACCTGTACTTTTGTATCCACAATTGGCAGACCCTGGCATCCAGATAAGTCCCTTGTAACTGGTACTTCTAGTACCAAGGGCCCTGATGCCAAGGAAGGTCTCTAAGGGCTGCAGCATGTCTTATGCCACCCTGGAGACCTCTCACTCAGCACAGACACCCTGCTTGCCAGCTTGTGTGTGCTAGTGAGGACAAAACGAGTAAGTCGACATGGCACTCCCCTCAGGGTGCCATGCCAGCCTCTCACTGCCTATGCAGTATAGGTAAGACACCCCTCTAGCAGGCCTTACAGCCCTAAGGCAGGGTGCACTATACCATAGGTGAGGGTACCAGTGCATGAGCATGGTACCCCTACAGTGTCTAAACAAAACCTTAGACATTGTAAGTGCAGGGTAGCCATAAGAGTATATGGTCTGGGAGTTTCAAACACGAACTCCACAGCACCATAATGGCTACACTGAAAACTGGGAAGTTTGGTATCAAACTTCTCAGCACAATAAATGCACACTGATGCCAGTGTACATTTTATTGTCAAATACACCCCAGAGGGCACCTTAGAGGTGCCCCCTGAAACTTAACCGACTATCTGTGTAGGCTGACTAGTTTTAGCAGCCTGCCACAAACCGAGACATGTTGCTGGCCCCATGGGGAGAGTGCCTTTGTCACTCTGAGGCCAGTAACAAAGCCTGCACTGGGTGGAGATGCTAACACCTCCCCCAGGCAGGAATTGTCACACCTGGCGGTGAGCCTCAAAGGCTCACCTCCTTTGTGCCAACCCAGCAGGACACTCCAGCTAGTGGAGTTGCCCGCCCCCTCCGGCCAGGCCCCACTTTTGGCGGCAAGGCCGGAGAAAATAATGAGAAAAACAAGGAGGAGTCACTGGCCAGTCAGGACAGCCCCTAAGGTGTCCTGAGCTGAAGTGACTCTAACTTTTAGAAATCCTCCATCTTGCAGATGGAGGATTCCCCCAATAGGGTTAGGATCGTGACCCCCTCCCCTTGGGAGGAGGCACAAAGAGGGTGTACCCACCCTCAGGGCTAGTAGCCATTGGCTACTAACCCCCCAGACCTAAACACGCCCTTAAATTTAGTATTTAAGGGCTACCCTGAACCCTAGAAAATTAGATTCCTGCAACTACAAGAAGAAGGACTGCCCAGCTGAAAACCCCTGCAGCGGAAGACCAGAAGACGACAACTGCCTTGGCTCCAGAAACTCACCGGCCTGTCTCCTGCCTTCCAAAGATCCTGCTCCAGCGACGCCTTCCAAAGGGACCAGCGACCTCGACATCCTCTGAGGACTGCCCCTGCTTCGAAAAGACAAGAAACTCCCGAGGACAGCGGACCTGCTCCAAGAAAAGCTGCAACTTTGTTTCCAGCAACTTTAAAGAACCCTGCAAGCTCCCCGCAAGAAGCGTGAGACTTGCAACCCTGCACCCGGCGACCCCGACTCGGCTGGTGGCGATCCAACACCTCAGTAGGGACCCCAGGACTACTCTGATACTGTGAGTACCAAAACCTGTCCCCCCTGAGCCCCCACAGCGCCGCCTGCAGAGGGAATCCCGAGGCTTCCCCTGACCGCGACTCTTTGAACCTAAAGTCCCGACGCCTGGGAGAGACCCTGCACCCGCAGCCCCCAGGACCTGAAGGACCGGACTTTCACTGGAGAAGTGACCCCCAGGAGTCCCTCTCCCTTGCCCAAGTGGAGGTTTCCCCGAGGAATCCCCCCCTTGCCTGCCTGCAGCGCTGAAGAGATCCCGAGATCTCTCATAGACTAACATTGCGAACCCGACGCTTGTTTCTACACTGCACCCGGCCGCCCCCGCGCCGCTGAGGGTGAAATTTCTGTGTGGACTTGTGTCCCCCCCCGGTGCCCTACAAAACCCCCCTGGTCTGCCCTCCGAAGACGCGGGTACTTACCTGCAAGCAGACCGGAACCGGGGCACCCCCTTCTCTCCATTCTAGCCTATGTGTTTTGGGCACCACTTTGAACTCTGCACCTGACCGGCCCTGAGCTGCTGGTGTGGTGACTTTGGGGTTGCTCTGAACCCCCAACGGTGGGCTACCTTGGACCAAGAACTAAGCCCTGTAAGTGTCTTACTTACCTGGTTAACCTAACAAATACTTACCTCCCCTAGGAACTGTGAAAATTGCACTAAGTGTCCACTTTTAAAACAGCTATTTGTGAATAACTTGAAAAGTATACATGCAATTTTGATGATTTGAAGTTCCTAAAGTACTTACCTGCAATACCTTTCGAATGAGATATTACATGTAAAATTTGAACCTGTGGTTCTTAAAATAAACTAAGAAAAGATATTTTTCTATACAAAAACCTATTGGCTGGATTTGTCTGAGTGTGTGTACCCCATTTATTGTCTATGTGTATGTACAACAAATGCTTAACACTACTCCTTGGATAAGCCTATTGCTCGACCACACTACCACAAAATAGAGCATTAGTATTATCTCTTTTTGCCACTATCTTACCTCTAAGGGGAACCCTTGGACTCTGTGCATGCTATTCCTTACTTTGAAATAGCACATACAGAGCCAACTTCCTACAGGTTGGCTCTTTCAAACTCTGCCAACAGCTCCTGGAGCTGTAGTTTGGAAGGTCTGGAGCCCATTGCTATTTTCTTTAGTTTACAGAGTGACCTTAGCTCCCTCATCTGTAGATGGAGGTAAGGTGTGGTGTCGAGTTCCACCACATTCACATCTGTATTAGACATTATGCTTCTAAATGTTGGCATACTTTTTAAGAAACTAAAACTAGTTCTAGGATCTAATTCAAACTTTTACAAACTTTGAAACTCTAAAAGGAAATGCTAACAGGGACTAACACAAGGCCCTAGCAGGACTTTTAAGAATTTAGAAAAATTTCAAATTGCAAAAAAATCAATTTCTAATGACAATTTGTGGAATTTGTCGTGTTATCAGGTATTGGCTGAGTAGTCCAGCAAATGCAAAGTCTTGTACCCCACAGCTGATCCACCGATGTAGGAAGTTGGCTCTGTATGTGCTATTTCAAAGTAAGGAATAGCATGCTCAGAGTCCAAGGGTTCCCCTTAGAGGTAAGATAGTGGCAAAAAGAGATAATACTAATGCTCTATTTTGTGGTAGTGTGGTCGAGCAGTAGGCTTATCCAAGGAGTAGTGTTAAGCATTTGTTGTACATACACACAGGCAATAAATGAGGAGCACACACTCAGAGACAAATCCAGCCAATAGGTTTTGTTATAGAAAAATATCTTTTCTTAGTTTATTTTAAGAACCACAGGTTCAAATTCTACATGTAATATCTCATTTGAAAGGGATTGCAGGTAAGTACTTTAGGAACTTTGAATCATTACATTAGCATGTATACTTTTTACATAAAACACAATAAGCTGTTTTAAAAGTGGACACAGTGCAATTTTCACAGTTCCTGGGGGAGGTAAAGTATGGTTATTTTTAACAGGTAAGTAAGTCACTTACAGGTCTCAGTTTTTGGTCCAAGGTAGCCCACCGTTGGGGGTTCAGAGCAACCCCAAAGTTACCACACCAGCAGCTCAGGGCCAGTCAGGTGCAGAGTTCAAAGTGGTGCCCAAAACACATAGGCTTCAATGGAGAGAAGGGGGTGCCCCGGTTCCGGTCTGCCAGCAGGTAAGTACCCGCGTCTTCGGAGGGCAGACCAGGGGGGTTTTGTAGGGCACCGGGGGGGCACAAGTCAGCACAAAAAGTACACCCTCAGCAGCGCGGGGGCGGCCGGGTGCAGTGTGCAAACACGCGTCGGGTTTACAATGGTTTTCAATGAGAGACCAAGGGATCTCTTCAGCGTTGCAGGCAGGCAAGGGGGGGGCTCCTCGGGGTAGCCACCACCTGGGCAAGGGAGAGGGCCTCCTGGGGGTCACTCCTGCACAGGAGTTCCGTTCCTTTAGGTGCTGGGGGCTGCGGGTGCAGGGTCTTTTCCAGCCGTCGGGAAATGGAGTTCAGGCAGTCGCGGTCAGGGGGAGCCTCGGGATTCCCTCTGCAGGCGTCGCTGTGGGGGCTCAGGGGGGACAACTTTGGGTACTCACAGTCTCGGAGTCGCAGGGGTCTTTACATCTGCTCCTTGAAACAAAGTTGCAGTTCTTTTGGACCAGTGCCGCTGTCCTCGGGAGTTTCTTGTCTTTCTTGAAGCAGGGCAGTCCTCAGAGGATTCAGAGGTCGCTGGTCCCTTGGAAAGCGTCGCTGGAGCAGGTTTCTTTGGAAGGCTGGAGACAGGCCGGTAAGTCTGGGGCCAAGGCAGTTGGTGTCTTCTGTTCTTCCTCTGCAGGGGTTTTTCAGCTCAGCAGTCTTCTTCTTCTTGTAGTTTCAGGAATCTAAATTCTTAGGTTCAGGGAAGCCCTTAAATACTAAATTTAAGGGCGTGTTTAGGTCTGGGGGGTTAGTAGCCAATGGCTACTAGCTCTGAGGGTGAGTACACCCTCTTTGTGCCTCCGCCCAAGGGGAGGGGGTCACATCCCTAATCCTATTGGGGAATCCTCCATCTGCAAGATGGAGGATTTCTAAAAGTTAGTCACTTCAGCTGAGGACAGCTTAGGGGCTGTCCTGACTGGTCAGTGACTCCTCCTTGTTTTTCTCATTATTTTCTCCGGCCTTGCCGCCAAAAGTGGGGGCCGTGGCCGGAGGGGGCGTGCAACTCCACTAGCTGGAGTGTCCTGCGGTGCTGGCACAAAGGGGTGAGCCTTTGAGGCTCACCGCCAGGTGTTACAGCTCCTGCCTGGGGGAGGTGTTAGCATCTCCACCCAGTGCAGGCTTTGTTACTGGCCTCAGAGTGACAAAGGCACTCTCCCCATGGGGACAGCAACATGTCTCGGTCGTGGCAGGCTGCTGGAACCAGTCAGCCTACACAGATAGTCGGTTAAGGTTTCAGGGGGCACCTCTAAGGTGCCCTCTGGGGTGTATTTGACAATAAAATGTACACTGGCATCAGTGTGCATTTATTGTGCTGAGAGGTTTGATACCAAACTTCCCAGTTTTCAGTGTAGCCATTATGGTGCTGTGGAGTTCGTGTTTGACAGACTCCCAGACCATATACTCTTATGGCTACCCTGCACTTACAATGTCTAAGGTTTGGCTTAGACACTGTAGGGGCACAGTGCTCATGCACTGGTGCCCTCACCTATGGTATAGTGCACCCTGCCTTAGGGCTGTAAGGCCTGCTAGAGGGGTGTCTTACCTATACTGCATAGGCAGTGAGAGGCTGGCATGGCACCCTGAGGGGAGTGCCATGTCGACTTACTCATTTTGTTCTCACTAGCACACACAAGCTGGTAAGCAGTGTGTCTGTGCTGAGTGAGGGGTCTCCAGGGTGGCATAAGACATGCTGCAGCCCTTAGAGACCTTCCCTGGCATCAGGGCCCTTGGTACCAGAGGTACCAGTTACAAGGGACTTACCTGGATGCCAGGGTGTGCCAATTGTGGATACAAAAGTACAGGTTAGGGAAAGAACACTGGTGCTGGGGCCTGGTTAGCAGGCCTCAGCACACTTTCAAGTCAAAACATAGCATCAGCAAAGGCAAAAAGTCGGGGGGTAACCATGCCAAGGAGGCATTTCCTTACAGCCTGGTGTCGTAGCTGTAATCTGCCTGGACACCAAACTGGAGACAAGTCCTGTCCTAAGAAAAGTACCACTTCTAACTCCACTCCAGCTAACACTGGAATGGCTAGTCTCCAAGTGGGATCAACAGTGTGCCCAGAGCAAATCAGGTGTCACACTGAAGCTACATTAGTCTCTGAGGGTGGGGTGGATTTAGCCACACTGGCTGCCTGGCCTCCTAACATGCAAAAATACAGGCAGCAGCTCTTAATTAATGGGACAAGTGTAGAAGGCCTGAGGGATACAGGTGCCAGTGTCACCATGGTGACCGAGAAACTGGTTTCCCCTGGTCAATACCTGGCTGGACAAACTTATCCAGTCACCAATGCTGACAATCAAACTAAAGTACATCCCATGGCTCTTAGGCCCAGGGGTACCCTCAAGGGAGCAGTTGTGTAAGGGGCAAGAAACCTGTCCCTCTCTTGACGGCCTTAGGCAACAAGCTGCTGAAGAGTCCAATGGCAAGAAAACTGGAACACATAGGGTCTATTGGGAAGATGGACTCCTGTACACTGAGGCAAGAGATCCCAAACCTGGTGCCACTAGGAGAGTGGTAGTGCCTCAGAAGTTCAGAGAGTTCATACTGACCTTAGCCCATGATATTCCCCTTGCTGGGCATTTGGGACAAACCAAGACTTGGGAGAGACTAGTCAACCACTTCTACTGGCCCAACATGTCCCAGAAAGTCAAGGAGTTTTGTGTCTCCTGTACCACCTGTCAAGCCAGTGGTAAGACAGGTGGATATCCAAAGGCCCCCCTCATTCCACTTCCAGTGGTGGGGGTCCCGTTTGAAAGAGTGGGTGTGGACATAGTGGGTCCACTTGAACCTCCCACAGCCTCAGGGAATATGTACATACTAGTAGCAGTGGATCATGCTACTAGATACCCTGAAGCTATTCCCCTTAGGTCGACTACTGCCCCTGCAGTAGCCAAGGCCCTCATTGGTATCTTTACCAGAGTGGGTTTCCCTAAGGAGGTGGTGTCTGACAGAGGTACCACCTTCATGTCAGCATACCTGAAACACATGTGGAATGAGTGTGGAGTGACTTATAAATTCACTACACCCTATCATCCACAAACTAATGGCCTTGTTGAGAGATTCAACAAGACATTAAAATGCATGATCATGGGGCTCCCAGAAAAACTCAAAAGGAGATGGGATGTCCTCTTGCCATGTCTGCTTTTTGCTTACAGAGAGGTGCCTCAGAAGGGAGTAGGGTTCTCACCCTTTGAACTTCTCTTTGGCCACCCTGTAAGTGGACCACTAGCTCTTGTGAAAGAACGCTGGGAGAGACCTCTTCATGAGCCTAAACAAGACATAGTGGACTATGTACTTGGCCTACGTTCAAGGATGGCAGAGTAGATGGAAAAGGCAAGCAAAAACCTTGAGGCCAGCCAACAGCTCCAGAAGTTTTGGTATGACCAAAAGGCTGCAATGGTTGAATTTCAACCAGGGCAGAAAGTCTCTGTTTTTGTAGCCTGTGGCTCCCAGGGCACTTCAGGACAAATGGAGTGGCCCTTACCCAGTGCTAGAGAAGAAGAGTCATGTCACCTACCTGGTGGACCTAGGCACTAGCAGGAGCCCCAAGAGGGTGATCCATGTGAACCGCCTAAAACTCTTCCATGATAGGGCTGATGTGAATCTGTTGATGGTAACAGATGAGGACTAGGAAGCTGAGAGTGAACCTCTCCCTGATCTCCTCTCATCAAACCCTAAGGATGGCTCAGTTGATGGAGTGATCTATTCAGACACCCTCTCTAGCCAACAGCAATCTGATTGTAGGAAGGCCCTGCAACAGTTTGCTGAGCTCTTTTCCCTAACCCCTGGTCAGACACACCTGTGTACCCATGATGTGGACACAGGAGACAGCATGCCTGTCAAAAACAAAATTTTCAGACAGTCTGACCAAGTTAAGGAAAGCATCAAGGTGGAAGTCCACAAGATGCTGGAATTGGGAGTCATTGAGCACTCTGACAGCCCCTGGGCTAGCCCAGTGGTCTTAGTCCCCAAACCTCACACCAAAGATGGAAAGAGAGAGATGAGGTTTTGTGTGGACTACAGAGGACTTAATTCTGTCACCAAGACAGATGCCCATCCCATTCCTAGGGCTGATGAACTGATTGATAAATTAGGTGCTGTCAAATTCTTAAGTACCTTTGACTTAACAGCAGGGTACTGGCTAATCAAAATGGCACCTGGAGCAAAAGAAAAGACAGCATTCTCCACATCTAATGGGCATTATCAGTTTACTGTTATGCCCTTGGGTTTAAAGAATGCCCCTGGCACCTTCCAAAGGTTGGTGAATCAAGTCCTTGCTGGGTTGGAATCCTTTAGTGCAGCTTATCTTGATGATATTGCTGTCTTTAGCTCCAGCTGGCAGGATCACCTGGTCCACCTGAAGAAGGTTTTGAAGGCTCTGCAATCAGCAGGCCTCTCTATCAAGGCATCCAAATGCCAGATAGGGCAGGGACCTGTGGTTTACTTGGGACACCTTGTAGGTGGAGGCCAAGTTCAGCCACTCCAGCCCAAGATCCAGACTATTCTGGACTGGGCAGCTCCAAAAACCCAGACTCAAGTCAGGGCATTTCTTGGCTTGACTGCGTATTACAGGAGGTTTGTGAAGGGATATGGATCCATAGTGACAGCCCTCACAGAACTTACCTCCAAGAAAATGCCCAAGAAGGTAAACTGGACTGTAGAATGCCAACAGGCCTTTGACACCCTGAAACAAGCAATGTGCACAGCACCAGTTCTAAAAGCTCCAGATTACTCCAAGCAGTTCATTGTGCAGACAGATGCCTCTGAACATGGGATAGGGGCAGTTTTGTCCCAAACAAATGATGATGGCCTTGACCAGCCTGTTGCTTTCATTAGCAGGAGGTTACTCCCCAGGGAGCAGCGTTGGAGTGCCATTGAGAGGGAGGCCTTTGCTGTGGTTTGGTCCCTGAAGAAGCTGAGACCATACCTCTTTGGTACTCACTTTGTAGTTCAAACTGACCACAGACCTCTCAGATGGCTGATGCAAATGAAAGGTGAAAATCCAAAACTGTTGAGGTGGTCCATCTCCCTACAGGGAATGGACTTTATAGTGGAACACAGACCTGGGACTGCCCATGCCAATACAGATGGCCTTTCCAGGTTCTTCCACTTAGAAAATGAAGACTCTCTTGGGAAAGGTTAGTCTCATCCTCTTTCGTTTGGGGGGGGGAGAGAGGGGGTTGTGTAAGGAAATGCCTCCTTGGCATGGTTACCCCCTGACATTTTGCCTTTGCTGATGCTATGTTTTGATTTGAAAGTGTGCTGAGGCCTGCTAACCAGGCCCCAGCACCAGTGTTCTTTCCCTAACCTGTACTTTTGTTTCCACAATTGGCACACCCTGGCATCCAGGTAAGTCCCTTGTAACTGGTACCCCTGGTACCAGGGGCCCTGATGCCAGGGAAGGTCTCTAAGGGCTGCAGCATGTCTTATGCCACCATGGGGACCCCACACTCGCACAGACACACTGCTTGCCAGCTTGTGTGTGCTAGTGAGGACAAAACGAGTAAGTCGTCATGGCACTCCCCTCAGGGTGCCATGCCAACCTCACACTGCCTGTGCAGTATAGATAAGTCACCCCTCTACCAGGCCTTACAGCCCTAAGGCAGGGTGCACTATACCATAGGTGAGGGCACCAGTGCATGAGCACTGTGCCCCTACAGTGTCAAAGCAAAACCTTGGACATTGTAAGTGCGGGGTAGCCATAAGAGTATATGGTCTGGGAGTCTGTCATGCACGAACTCCACAGCACCATAATGGCTACACTGAAAACTGGGAAGTTTGTTATCAAACTTCTCAGCACAATAAATGCACACTGATACCAGTGTACATTTTATTGTAACATACACCCCAAAGGGCACCTTAGAGGTGCCCCCTGAAACCTTAACCGACTATCCGTGTAGGCTGACTGGTTTAAGCAGCCTGCCACACTCGAGACATGTTGCTGGCCACATGGGGAGAGTGCCTTTGTCACTCTGTGGCTAGTAACAAAGCCTGTACTGGGTGGAGGTGCTTCACACCTCCCCCTTGCAGGAGCTGTAACACCTGGCGGTGAGCCTCAAAGGCTCACCCCCTTTGTTACAGCACCACAGGGCATTCCAGCTAGTGGAGTTGCCCGCCCCCTCCGGCCAGGCCCCACTTTTGGCGGCAAGGCCGGAGGAGATAATGAGAAAAACAAGGAGGAGTCACTGGCCAGTCAGGACAGCCCCTAAGGTGTCCTGAGCTGAAGTGACTCTGACTTAAAAAATCCTCCATCTTGCAGTTGGAGGATTCCCCCAATAGGATTAAGGATGTGCCCCCCTCCCCTCAGGGAGGAGGCACAAAGAGGGTGTAGCCACCCTCAGGGCTAGTAGCCATTGGCTACTAACCCCCCAGACCTAAACACGCCCTTAAATTTAGTACTTAAGGGCTCCCCAGAACCTAGGAACTCAGATTCCTGCAACCTAAGAAGAAGAGGACTGCTAAGCTGAAAAACCCTGCAGAGAAGACGGAGACACCAACTGCTTTGGCCCCAGCTCTACCGGCCTGTCTCCCCCCTTCTAAAGACACTGATCCAGCGACGCTCTCCCCAGGGACCAGCGACCTCTGAAGCCTCAGAGGACTGCCCTGCATCTAGAAGGACCAAGAACTCCTGAGGACAGCGGCTCTGTTCACCCAAGACTGCGACTTTGCTACAAAGAAGCAACTTTGAAACAACTTGCGTTTCCCGCCGGAAGCGTGAGACTTGACACTCTGCACCCGACGCCCCCGGATCGACTTGTGGAGAACAATCACTTCAGGGAGGACTCCCCGGCGACTGCGAGACCGTGAGTAGCCAGAGTTGCCCCCACAGCGACGCCTGCAGAGGGAATCCCGAGGTTCCCCCTGACCGCGACTGCCTGCTTCTAAGATCTGACGCCTGGTAAAGACTCTGCACCCGCAGCCCCCAGGGCCTGAAGGATCTGACCTCCAGTGCAGGAGCGACCCCCAGGTGGCCCTCTCCCTTGCCCAGGTGGTGGCTACCCAGAGGAGCCCCCCCTCCCCCTTGCCTGCCTGCATCTCTTAAGAGACCCCTTGGTCTCCCATTGAAACCTATTGAAAACCTGACGCATGTTTGCACACTGCACCCGGCCGCCCCCGTGCTGCTGAGGGTGTACTTTCTGTGTGGACTTGTGTCCCTCCCCCCCCCCGGTGCCCTACAAAACCTTCCTGGTCTGCCCTCCGAAGAGGCGGGTACTTACCTGCTGGCAGACTGGAACCGGGGCACCCCCTTCTCCATTGAAGCCTATGCGTTTTGGGCACCACTTTGACCTCTGCACCTGACCGGCCCTGAGCTGCTGGTGTGGTAACTTTGGGGTTGCTCTGAACCCCCAACGGTGGGCTACCTTGGACCCAAACTTGAACCCCGTAGGTGGTTTACTTACCTGCAAAAACTAACAAACTCTTACTCCCCCCAGGAACTGTTGAAAATTGCACTACGTGTCTAGTTTTAAAATAGCTATATGTGATTTATGTGAAAACTGTATATGCTATTTTGCTAATTCAAAGTTCCTAAAGTACCTACCTGCAATACCTTTCATGTGAAGTATTACATGTAAATCTTGAACCTGTGGTTGTTAAAATAAACTAAGAAAATATATTTTTTTATACAAAAACCTATTGGTCTGGAATTGTCTCTGAGTGTGTGTTCCTCATTTATTGCCTGTGTATGTACAACAAATGCTTAACACTACTCCTCTGATAAGCCTACTGCTCGACCACACTACCACAAAATAGAGCATTAGAATTATCTATTTTTGCCACTATCTTACCTCTAAGGGGAATCCTTGGACTCTGTGCATGCTATTTCTTACTTTGAAATAGTACATACAGAGCCAGCTTCCTACATGCTGTCACTCCTAAACCAGGCAGTCTCGCTAAGGAGTGAAAGTCCAGCTACGACAAGCATTACCAATTGAAACTGCTTGCCTTTAGTATACCTGCTGCAACCTTATTCGACAAATACCAGAGGTGGTGGTGAGCCACCTCTGGAGAAGGGAATCCACATGTACCTGTACTTAAGACAACTGAATGGGCAGGTCAAATTTGATGCACAACGCATATGGGCAATTAAAAAGGACATGCAGTCTTTAAAGAAGCAGCTTTTCACATTGGACTTTCAAACATAGCCTCTGAATGGTAGATCAAGATTCTGAGGCTGAGTAAGAGGGTACTACCTTTTAAGGGTGACCTCCTCCTGACAGGATGGCCTAGGGGATGTGGCCACCAACTGTACAAGCTTCAAAAGAGCAGCAGACCTATGCCTGCTCTTCCGTTGTCTAAGTTGCTAGAGTGGCACCAATGCCAGTGGGGAAAAACTGGCCTCGGAACTGGTTTTGCAGGGGGAGTTCTCATTTCCCTAGACACTCCGCAGGGGTGTGCTTATAGTTCTGACCCAGGGAAGGAAGATTTGACAACTTGGAATTGGACAGAAAGATGCACTGTGGGATTGTTTATTGGCAAGCCTCCAGGACGTGATGTAAGAGTGGCTAAGGTTGCCAATGGGAATTTTGCTCTTATTAGGAAGTCTTCCCCACCACAAGGTTACCAGACCTAAAAGTTGCCTTCCTGGCTACCTTCCTCAGACCTCTGCTGGACCTGTGAAAAACAGGAGAAGGCTTGCACCTGCTGAACCAACGGATAGGAACTCCGAAGAATGATGAGCCTTCTGTTTTACAAGTGAAGAGAAATCCCTTCACTGGATTGACCTGCTCCCACTTGTTCCTAGGACAGAAGAGTGCACTCCAAGGGCTTTTTGGTTAACCTCCTGTTAAGGCCCAGGATCAGAAAAGCTGCAAGAAGCCTGCTACTAGGAAGCTGACGAGTTCTAACTGGATTTGCTCTGAACCCTGCTGGTGGCTTCTAGAAGAATGAGTCCTAACTCACCAAGTGGTGCCCAAAAGGTCCTGGACCCTTAGCTGGTGTTGGAGTGCACTCTTTTTGAATATTTTCATAAAAGAACCAGTGGCTCCCACAGGGCCTCAGCTGCCACCATTGCTTTATCAGTCTGATCCAGCCTGCTGGTTTGCCCCATTGAAAGCAGCTCTACTTTCTATGTCCCAACGAGGATGATTTTCCCTGCCGACATCCAAATTACTTGAGAAAAAATGTCAAGTCAGAGGGTAAACATTTAAGTGGGACAAACCTGGTTTCTTTTGCTTACTGAGATCCTTCACAGTCGGCCTAATCGTTTGACTTTGACCCAATCTAGCATGACCAGATACCTGCGGTTGGTGTTATGGTTTTTGACACTAGAAAACTCAAAAACATATATCGCCGGTTCCTTTCGTCAGACTCATTATTTTGGTGTTTATTTTAAGATAAAAATATATGCTATTTTTTTTTTTTTTTTATAAAGTCTAGGAGGATTTTTATTTTGTTGTGTTTTAAACGTATTAACTGTTTGGTACTGATAAATGCTATACATGGGTTTTCCTTTGTGTGACTGCTCTGTGCTACATCTACCCAGAACTGAGCTAAGGTTTAAATGTAAGTAATGTAACAGGACCTGATACAGATTATTGGCATTATTGCTTGCTGATGTCTCAAGCACACCAACCAATAATCCACTTTATCACATTTGCTTGAGATGCTTGCAGGATATTTACTAGATAAGAAGTTGACCATGTCAAAAATCCTACCCATGAGCTGAGCTGCTTGCTAATATGCATTCAGATCCATAATCACCTATCCATAATTTTCATGGTTGGTTTCATAGGAAGCGAGTGGGCACTTTTTCCAGACATTTCTGGTATTTATCTTGTATCTAATACTGTCTGGTTCACCCAAAAAAAGGACATTGGTAATTTTTTGGTAGTATGGTATATTTGACATGTTTCTTTATGCAGTGCTAGCTATATATCCGATCAAAAAACATATCCAATCTGCTAATTTTCCTACAGAGAGTATGCTTGAGTTGAGGTTGGTAATATAACTTGAAAAGCTGCTTTATAGGTTTTAGAGTTCTGGGTGTAACCTGCAGATTGCAGACTAGTCCACCCCAACAGAACAATGCACGTTTTAATAGTTTTCTCACCAAAATTATATATTATCCAAGCACTGACAGTCACATGTCCCACTCTACGGCCATTCTCTTTTGTAGAAATCGAACAAGAATAAAAATATTCACTGTTACTATTGATATAGGCTGTGTCTTCATTCCCGTGATAGCCTTTTTTTTGTATTGGATTAGGGTGATCAATATTTTTCAGAAAAAGTTAGTTGTAATGTGGTTAAGACTACACATTCTTTCATAGCTGCATCATCCCTTTACTCTCAATTGGTGGCTCTCTGTGGCAGAGATCTTGGAGATTAGAAGGTCCCATGTATTCTTAAAAGTTGTAAGTATTCTCTGAAGGAGTGTTGTTGTTTTTTTCTTCATCGCAGCATTTGTCTTCACCTCCCTTTCTGCAACAGAATGTGCCTATTTAGAGTCAGTGTCTTTATGCTTTGGACGTACAGCACATGTCAATATTCAGGAAGTTTAGTAAGATCTTGCTGTACTAACTGAACAGGACTTTGTTCTGTGCCCTTCCATCATTCAAATTAAGTTTGTGTCACTGTGTGGCTGCCTTCTTGGGAGATTTGTTGGTACAATAGGTAGCATTAAGTGTAATTTTATTTTTTGTTCCTTCTATACATGGTGCACTGGTTGTTGCACTGTCTGAATTTAAACATTGATGATGTATATTGTTGTAGCAGCTGCTCACAGGATGATGGTATCCTAATATTTTTTGTTTCTATGTAGTGGCATGGAAGCATGGGATTAACTTGGTGCTAAACCATTCTAAGTTGGATCTTATTTCTTATATACACTGTCAGTCTTGTAGCTTTCTAAAGAGCTGTGGGAAACCGCATGAAGAGGTTTGACAATTTTTCCGACTGGATAGTGGCAGGATGTCCGGCTGCGAGTTTCTGAAAAAGATTGTCAAACCAACCCCACGGAGATGCCCCCATTTCAACCTAGAAATTGAGGACAGCCGGCACACCATTCAGCTAACTTGCATATGTCACTGCACAGTGTTTTTTTTTTTTTTTTTTGTTTTTTTTTTCTGCTGAGGAAGATGGGAACAGTTCATGATTTTGAGATTGGAAGCTTAAGATAGTCACTTGAGATGGTTATTTAGGCAGCAGAAAGGGCAACAAGATTGTAGATTGGATGGGGATTATAGTGTGAGCTGGCTAAGGTGACTGATTGCTGGTATTATCAGTGATGTGAGTGGCCATAGGATCATTTAACCTATGCACACAGGGACTCACTTGATGGTGTGTTACTTGTGTGTTTCAGTGAAAGCAAGGACCGCAGAAGCCGAAGTAAGGGCCGCAGCAGCAAGGATCGCAGCAAGGATCGCAGCAAGGATCGCAGCAGCAAGGATCGCAGCAGTCGAAGCAGAAGTCGCAACCGGCACCGGAGCACACGAAGTAGGAGCCGAGACCGTCGCCACCGCAGTAAGAGCAGAGAGCGCCGCCATCGTAGTAGAAGTCGAGACAGACGCCACCCTAGCAGGACCCAAGAGCGCAGGCGCTCCCGTAGTAGAGACCGCTGGAGGGATGAGCGTGTGCGTCACCGAAGCCCAGTGTAAGTCCTTCAGATTCAACAGATCAGTGAGCCTTAAACTTGCAAGATGGAAGTCTTGTGCTGGGTTTTTGGATCTACTTTTCACATATCATGAACATCGGCTAAAGTAGGTTTACAAACCAGGACTTTAACAAACATACTGTACTGTTTACATTTGCAAGTGATGACTGAGATTGCCCATGTAGTTTGACCTTTTCACTGTTAGAGGAATTCCTGCATCCCTTTTTCATGGTGTTTTACTTGTTCCGAGAAGAAATTAGATTGTCTTCAAGGATTATCCTTCTTCTGACCATTCTGAACTGTCATTTGTTTGGGTCACTTTGCAATGTGTTTACTTTATCAATAGTTATTTAAAAGTTAGTTCCATCAACATTATGTAGCGCATGGTGCGTTGCCTATCCCTAACCTAATGGTGGCACGTACTAGAGCCGTGGGTCACATAGCTACTAAGTGCTTGAACTGAGCCAAAAGAATGGCTCAGTAAATTGAACACTTTCCTTTGAAATATGCTGTGAGCTGCAGGCATAAGCTTAAATATCTGCAAGGTCTATGCAGCCTTCCAAAGTTCATAAATGCCCTACCATTAAGGAATTAGGTAGTAGTAATTACGTGTTATATACTGAACTTGAAAATGGCAGTGGTATTTTATAAAACGCTATGTTAAAACATGTTCAAGTTATTTGGCACATGACATCCTCAATCTTTTTCAACCAACAGTATTCAAATGTTGGGATTTGAGAGCCCATGCAGATAACCAAAGAAGACTGAGTGCTGGGCACTAAAGGCCAGGGCTGGCTCACGGTTGTCCCATAATGATGTGGGCACTGTTGCAGTTAAGCAGTCACTTGTCATGATCACCACAGGAGAAATGAGGGGTGTAGGAAGCTGGCTCTGTATGTACTATACCAAAGTAAGGAGTGTGCATAGAGTCCAGTGGTTCCCCAGAGGTTTTACAGAGGCCAAAGTAGTTGGTACTAATGCTTTCTTGTGATAGCATGGGCGAGCACTAAGGCTTATCAAAGGGTAGTGCTTAGCATTTGTTGTACACACACACAGACAAGAAATGACACATACTCAATGACTAACTCCAGTCCAATTGTTTATGTATCAATAAAATATACTTTTACTTTTTTCTAGAACCAAAAGGATCTTTGTTGCAGGTAAGTACAGTTTCAAGAATGTATCACTTTCAAGTGTTAAATGCACTTTGTTTGTAAATCCCTTTTAATATAGGTTTCAGGTAAGTAATACTTTTCAGTAACAAAAGTAGACACTTAGTTCAAAAAGTATTGAAGGCAATGCAGTCCTAATAGGAAAAGTACAAGCACAGTTTACAGGTAAGTACTTGACTTACGGTCCCAGTCTTCAGGGGTTAAAGTGTGCCCAGGGCAAAGTTCAGGAAGACACCAGGGTGCACCACCAGCAACACAGTGCCGGCTAGGTGCAGAGGGTAACGTTGGTGTCTGACGCCCAATGAAAACCAACGGAGACTGGGGCCACTTACAAGTAAACAGATTCCAGATAAGCTGGGAATCTTCACTGGAGCCTTTTAGGGTGGGTCCTCAGTATTCAGGCTGCAGGCAGCATCGTGTTGGTCAGGAGGGGTCAACCCAGGGTGGACTTGAGGTCTGAATCGCCTGGGACCTTCTCTAGACCGGTGGGCCACCTATACTCAGGTTGTGTGCAGAGTGGGCAGGGCTCGCAGATCTGGAGGGCTCTAGAGTGCTTGTTGGAGGTTTCTTTGTGTTCAGGGCTGCTGCCCTTGGGAAGTTATTGGTCCTTAGGGAAGGCAGGCAGTCCTATGGAGGTTTGTAGAGGTCGCTGGTCCTGCAGAATGAGTCGTCTTTTTGTAGCAGGAGTCTTGAAGCTGCAGACAGGTCAGTAGGGCTGGTGCTTATTCAGTTGTCTTCTGGGGTCTTCACTGCTGGTGCGGCTCTTCAGTCCTCCTTCTTCTTTAGGTCTCCAGGATTCTGAAGGGCAAGGTCCAGGGGTGCTCCTAAATCCTAGAATTAGGGACGTTACAGAGATCAGAGGGCAGTAGCCAGTGGCAGGCCTAGATCTGTCGGCCACACTCTAGAGAGGAGGGTGAATTTCAAGGGGCATATTAAAGATGCCTTTCTGATGGATACAACTACCTGTGGATTCCTCACCTGATGAATACTCCCATGGCGCCAGCATTCGACGGAAATCTTCTTACTAGTCTCTGCACGTCGACGAGGACGTCACTCCAGCCCACGCGACGCCGTCTGACGTCATACAGGCAATAAGAGGTCCTCGCCGACGTGCCGATGACAGTTCCCTTTTTTCCGTGCATTCGAAACGGTTATCTTCGAGGGAGCTACTGTTACCTTCGTGGTTACAGTGTATTGTCTGCTGCGTAGTCTTCTCTGCGGTAATAATGTCTCAGAGGAAGTCGGGTTTCAAGCCCTGTCGAGAGTGTGGGGGCAAGATGTCAGTTACAGATCCTCACTCCGACTGTCTATGGTGTTTGAGCTCCGACCACGACGTCTCGACTTGCGATTCATGTCAACACATGAATCCGAAGGCCCTCAAAGAGCGTGAAGCCAAGTTATTTATGGCAAAGTCAAAGAAGAAGGAGAAACATCATAAGAAGTCTTCTTCGCCAAGGTCTCACCGGCGTCATCGAGACTCCCGGCGCCGTAGAGACTCACGACGTCATTCCAGCAAGGAGTCTCGTTCGAGGTCACCTTTGGCTCGGCGTCGGAGGACTTGGGAGGTCAGCCCCACGGTCACGCCGCATCCGTCGACGCCGTTGCCCTCTCCGGCGTCACCGACTTCGCCTGGTCAGGCGTCAGTGATTGAGGTGGTGCAGCCTCTTGTGTTTTCTCCAGGGTCGCAGACGTCGAGGCCGGCATCGGGGTCGCCCTCGATCCAGGCACCCCAGTATCCGGCTTTTCCCACTCCTGGAGCCGATAGTACCGCGTTTCTTAATGCGATGTATACCATCTTTCAGCAGATGGCTCCAGGAGCTGCTCCGGCTGGTCCTTCGGGGCCCTTGGCCTTTTCGTTGGGTGATCCTGCGCCTCTTCGGCCGGCACCCTTTATGCCCTTTCTCCCTTTTGGGAATGTGGGCTCGGCGCCGGTGCCGGCGTCGGTGGCCGCTCCGGTGGCTTCGGATGTTTCGGCCCCGGAGGTTGCCCTTCCGTCGAAGTCAGGATTTTGCCCTGTGACTCCGGTTGGTCCATCGGCTCCAAGTCCTCGTCCTCCGGCTCCTGCCTCGGCGCCGAAGCTGCCTGTGGCGCCGGACGCGGCGTCAGATGCTTCTGGCGATCGGCGCCGTTCTTCGACGTCGGCGGAGGCCATGTCGACTCCGCGTATCGAGGAGAGACTTCATTCGAGGAGGCGTGCTCTCCGTCTTTTAGAAGAGCAGGAGTACCAGCGAGTCCTAGAGGAGGGAGAGATTGAGGACTCTGGAGAAGGACTGCATGGTCTGGATACAGCCAGTGGGCTGGACACTTCCCCTGAGTGGGACCTTTCATCTCCAGGGGAATATATGGAGGAGGCTGCTTCCTTTCATGCTGTGGTGAGGAAGGCAGCGAGCTTTTTGGACCTGCCTTTGCCGGTGACAGAGGCGAAGCAGAATTTGCTGACAGAGGTATTGCATCCGGCCTCTGCTGCAGCTGAGCCTCTCTTGCCATTTAATGAGGCTTTGCTGGATCCGGTGTTGGAGATGTGGAAGAAGCCGGTGTCTTCCTCGGCCGTTCATAGGGCTGTGGCCAGGAGGTATCGAGCTGCACCATCTGACCCTGGCTTTCTCTCTAGACACCCTACGCCGGAGAGCTTGGTGGTGCAAGCCTCCTGTTCCTCAAAGTCAGCGCCTGGTTCCTTCCCGACGGTGCCTGGAGACAGAGACTCCAAGAAACTGGATGCGCAGTCCAAGAAAATATTTTCGTCATGCAGTTTGGCGTTGAAGGCCACCAACGCAACGTGCATTCTGGGGAGGTACATCCATGCTCTGATGGATGATATTTCGTCTTCATTTACGGAGCTCCCCCAGGGTCTCTTGGATGTGGTCTCGGACGCCCAGGCTGCCGCGACCCAGATTATCCAGTCTGGGCTGGACATGACCGACTCGGTGGCCAGGGCGATGGGCACGGCTGTGGTGGCAAGAAGACAGGCCTGGCTCCGAAACTCAGGGTTTTCGGCGGATGTGCAGTCGACCCTGCTGGACCTCCCGTTTGATGGGGACAGACTGTTTGGAGTCTAGGCAGATTCGGCCTTGGAACGATTTAAGGAGAGCAGAGCCACAGCCAAATCGTTAGGACTGCAAGCTACTTCTTCCTCTGCCTCTTCTAGATTTTTCAGGAGGTTTCGGGGATTTGGGCGTGGTTCTTCCTCTTCCTTTCGGGGGAGGTTCCAGCAACCCGCCTCTTCCCTCCCCTATAGGTCATTTAGAGGGAGGGGGAGGGGTGGGGCCCGTACCAGAGGAGCCTCTCAACAGCACTCCGCCTCTTCCTCGTCCTCTGGAGGGGTGCAGCAGGGGAAGCAGCCTTAGGCTTCCACCGTTTCCCACTCACTCCTCTCCTGTAGGGGGAAGATTACAGCATTTTCTCCACAAGTGGAAGTCTATCACCACGGACACTTGGGTTCTCGGCATTGTGGGGAAAGGCTACGCCCTTCCCTTTCGGGAGTTCCCGCCCCTCATCCCGCCCCGCCCATCTTATTGTTCAGAAGAACACCTCCTGTTGCTAGAACAGGAGGTTCAAGTCCTCCTTTCAAAGGGCGCGGTAGAGTTGGTCCCAGAGCAGGAAAAGGGTCGAGGTTGTTACTCAAGATACTTCCTGATTCCCAAAAAGGATGGTCAGTTGAGACCAATCCTGGATCTGAGGATCTTGAATTGGTTCCTCAAACAGGAAAAGTTCAAGATGCTGACCCTAGCACAGGTGCTTTTGGCGTTGAACAAGGAAGATTGGATGGTGTCGGTCGACTTGCAGGATGCTTACTTTCATATCCCGATACTCAAGTCGCACAGGAAGTATCTCCGGTTTGTGGTAGGGTCGCAGCACTATCAGTTTGCGATCCTCCCGTTTGGTCTTACTTCAGCACCTCGAGTCTTCACAAAGGTGATGTCAGTGGTTGCGGCGGAGCTCAGAAGAAAGGGGATAGCAGTATTCCCTTACTTGGACGACTGGTTGATCAAAGCCAAGTCCCCGGAGCTTGTGTCGCATCATCTGCAGTCAACAACCCAGTTGTTGTTCGACCTGGGCTTTTCGGTGAACGTGCCCAAATCTCACCTGGAGCCCTCTCAGCGCCTCCTGTTCATAGGGGCAGTACTGGATACAACATTGAGTCGAGCCTTTCCTCCGCCTCAGCGGATTCAAGATATTCAGGAATTGGTTCCAATGTTTCGAAATGGAGCGGTAGTTCCAGTCCTCAAGGTCCTTCGTCTGCTCGGTCTGTTCGCCTCCTGCATTCTGTTGGTCACGCATGCTCGCTGGCACATGAGGGCTCTTCAGTGGTGCCTCCGAAGGCAGTGGTCTCAACACAAGGGAGATTTAGAAGGTACTGTCAAGATCTCCAGAGATGCTGCTGTGGAATTGAAGTGGTGGATTGCGGGCAACAATCTTTCACAGGGAAAGCCGTTCGCGCAGTCGCCACCAGTGGCCACGGTCATAACGGATGCTTCCACCCTAGGATGGGGAGCTCATCTGGGGGATCTGGAGATCAAAGGGCTTTGGTCTCCAGAGGAACAGGTGTTTCATATCAATCTGTTGGAGTTACGGGCTGTACGTCTGGCTCTCAAGGCCTTCCTCCCATCCCTTCGTGGTCAGTCGGTACAGGTCCTGACGGACAATACTACCACGATGTGGTACATAAACAAACAGGGAGGAGTAGGGTCGTACCTTCTCTGCAGAGAAGCTCTTCGGCTATGGTCCTGGGCAAAGGACCATCAGATTTGCTTGGTGGCAAATCATCTGGCCGGGGTCTTGAATGTACGTGCGGACAGTCTGTCGCCAATTCTCGGCAGACCACGAGTGGCGTCTCCATCCAGATCAAGTCTGTTTAATCTTCCAGATGTGGGGGTTTCCTCGGATAGATCTGTTTGCCACTCGGGAGAACGCGCATTGCCCGTTATTCTGCAGCCTCCAGTATCCGATGCAGGGAGCGTTGGGGGACGCGTTTCAGATAACCTGGTGCGACCAGTTGCTTTACGCGTTTCCCCCCATACCCTTGATTCCTCGAGTGTTGAGGAAAATTCGCCAAGACCGGGCCCAAGTCATCTTAATAGCTCCGGATTGGCCAAGGAGGGTATGGTACTCCGACCTTCTCCAACTCTCACTGTGCCCTCCGCTCCGTCTCCCTCTCAGGGCAGACCTCCTCTCGCAGTCGCAGGGGCAGGTTTTACACCCCAACCTCCAGAATCTGCACCTACATGCTTGGAGATTGAACGGGGCAACCTGAGTTCCTTCTCTCTCCCGCCTGATGTAGTGGATGTTATCTTAGCGGCCTGGCGACACTCCACTAAATCTATCTACGCTAATAGGTGGTCTAAATTTGTTATGTGGTGTGGAGAGAGACAGATTGATCCCTTACATGCTCATCTGTCACATGTTTTGTCTTTTGCACTGTCTCTAGCGCAGAAAGGTTGTGCAGTGGCTACCATTAAGGGTTATTTGTCGGCCTTGTCAGCCTTCATTTGTCTTCCAGACCAACCATCGTTATTTAAATCCCCTATTGTTCTCAGATTCTTGAAAGGTCTTCTGAATCAATATCCTCCAAAACCATTCGTTATGCCTCAATGGGATTTGTCCTTGGTCCTGACTTTCCATATGGGGTCCCCTTTTGAGCCTATGCATTCTTGCCCCTTAAGGTATTTGGTTATTAAAACAGTATTCCTGGTAGCTATAACATCTGCAAGGAGAGTGAGTGAGTTGCAGGCCTTATCGGTTAAACCCCCTTATATAACGTTTTATGGGGATAAGGTGGTGTTGAGGACCAAGGCTGCTTTCCTTCCGAAGGTTGTTTCACCCTTCCATTTGGCTCAGACAATCACTTTGTCCACGTTTTATCCTCCGCCTCATCCTTCAAAGGAGGAAGAAAGACTACATCGCCTGGACCCAAAAAGGGCGTTGAGCTTCTATATCGACAGAATGAAGGATATCAGGCTGGAGGATCAGCTGTTTGTCGGATACGTGGGCAAGAGGAGAGGAAAGGCAGTCCACAAGAGAACACTCTCCAGGTGGGTTGTTCTTTGCATTAAAATCTGTTACTCTTTGGCAAAGAAGGATCCGCCTGAGGGCATTAGAGCTCACTCCACCAGAGCTAAGTCGGCCTCTTCGGCCTTGGCCAGGGGTGTTCCTGTGGTCGACATCTGCAAGGCCGCAACTTGGTCGTCCCTTCACACTTTTGTGAAACATTACTGTTTGGACTCTGAGGTCAGAAGGGACGGTCATTTTGCACGGTCAGTGCTGCAGGATTTCTTGGTTTGACCATTTAGGCACCCACCGCCGGGCGTGGTACTGCTTTGGGACTCTATTCATCAGGTGAGGAATCCACAGGTAGTTGTATCCATCAGAAGAACGAGTTACTTACCTTCGGTAACGACTTTTCTGGTGGATACATTAGCTACCTGTGGATTCCTCACGGTCCCACCCGCCTCCCCGTTGCCTTTTTGGTCTCTCCAAGCAATCCTTGAGTGTGCTCCTTTTGGTCTTCAAAGTTGCAATACATTTTGCATATATGATATTTGTATATATGTATATATTTATATATAAATCTATATATATTGTGTATATACATGATTCGTATGTATAAATATATTTATTTGTTTAAAAAAAAAAAAAAAAGGTTATATTAAATCTACAGCTATTTTATTGCAATGTTGTGTGATTTACAATATTAAGAGATGTTGCTTTGCTCTTTCATTACATTGGGTTATTATTATTCTCATGCACGTAAAAAATGTTGGTACTGTCATCGGCACGTCGGCGAGGACCTCTTATTGCCTGTATGACGTCAGACGGCGTCGCGTGGGCTGGAGTGACGTCCTCGTCGACGTGCAGAGACTAGTAAGAAGATTTCCGTCGAATGCTGGCGCTATGGGAGTATTCATCAGGTGAGGAATCCACAGGTAGCTAATGTATCCACCAGAAAAGTCGTTACCGAAGGTAAGTAACTCGTTCTTTGTGTACATTTCTCAATAAACCCAACACTGGATTGGTTTACTGAGCTGAGAGATTTGATACCAAACGTATCAGCATTCAGTAGAGCCATCTAGGAGCTGTGGAGTTCGTAGTGACAAACTCCCAGCCCATGTACTCAATATGGCTTCACTGCACTTACAATGTCTAAGAATGGACTTATCCACAGTAGGGGCACATTGCTCAGGCAGCTGTGCCCTCACCTGTGGTATAGTGCACCCTGCCCTAGAGCTGTAAGGGCTGCTAGAGAAGTGACTTACCCATGCCACAGGCAGGGTTTTTTAGACATTGCACCCAGGGAAGGGTGCCATGCCGACTTTACCTTTTTCTCTACATCAACACACACAAGCTGAAATGGCAGTGTGCATGTGTTTGGTGAGGGGTCCCTTAGGATGGCATAATACATGCTGCAGCCCTTGGAGACCCTCCATGGACACAGGGACCTTGGTACCACTGGTACCTTTTACAAGTGTCTTAGCAGGGTGCCAGAAGTGTTCGGGTGTGGAAGCACTGGTACAGGTTAGGGAAAGAACACATGGGCTGGGGCCTGGTTAGCAGGATCCCAGCACACACTCAGTTAAGTTAGCATTGGATATCAGGCAAAAAGTAGGGGGCTGTCCATGCCAAAGGGGGCACTTTCCTACAACAGGTAATAGTCATTATCAAGATCTGATAGGGTGGCTGATCTGCGGAAAAATTTGTTGTGTCCTATTTGCATTCAAGAGAACAGTAGATTTGTGAGTGAACCAGTCTCTGCAAATGAACATGGTGTCTAGCAAATTACCAATAAAAAAATAAAAAAATCCCAAACAAATTTGTCCCTCTTACTACCCAGTAGGTTTCATAATGAAAATGCAGTAAGCCTGACAGATTAATATAGCAAATACTCAAAATATAAACAGTGCTTGTATATGTATTAAATAAAATAAGACTTCTAGCCACAGATTCCTCAACTTTTGAATATTCCAGAGGAGTTAGGTTGGATTGTGACGCGTACAAGGCCTTTCACAACATCAGAACTGCCTACCTCGACCACTGCCTTTCCTTCTACACACCCTCAAGGCAACTCCGCTAAACTGGCCCTCTCCACCATCCCCAGGATCTGGAAGAACACTGCTGAAGGAAGATCCTTCTCCTTCCTCGCAATCCTGGAACACAATGCCGCTCTACCTCAGCAATCCCCCTCGCTGGCTCACTTCATGAAGGACCTGAAGACCTGGCTCTTTCACTGACCCGCGTCCACCAGCTAGCCCCTTGAGACCTCCCTGGGTGATAAGTCATGCTTTATAAATGTTGGTTGATTGATCTGGAAACTTTTCAGCAGTACCTTTGCATTCTGGAAGCGGTCGCCATGAAACTCTGCACTACTGATGTTCTGCTCTGAAAATGATGTGCAGGGCCTAAATAAGCATCAGTCCTGTGAGCTAATGTCAATTCCTTTTATTTTCATTTTTTCCCCTCTCCACGCGGATCCGGAGGTTTCTTAATTTGTCTTGGTGGCTCTTTTCTCCCAGTGGTCCAGCCACAGAAGAATCTGTTTCCTACACCATGGTGATGCGTAGGGTGGCCAAAGTTCTTAACCTCCAGCTGTCCACCTTGGAGGTTAAGTTGAATGTTTTGACTGAGGTCCTTCTACTGGGGCAGATATCTTAGCAGCCCCTTCTTTTTTTAAACAAGGCACTGACGCATACCATATTGGGTTCTTGGGTGAAGCCGTGCTCTGGCCCACCAATTAATCATCAGATAGCTGGGTGCCAGCTCCCTGTTCCAGACGGCAGGCTTTTCTTTTACAGTACCCTTCACCAGAAAGGCTTGTGATGCAAGCTTCCTCCAGCCACCCTAATCCCAACACATTTCCTGCCACTCTCCTTGATAGGGAATCCAAGCGAGTGGAGACAATCAGCAAGCATCTTTTTCTTTACCAATTTGACCCTGTGCTCTTTAAATGGCTACTGTTTGGAGGCAACGCTCATACCTTTTGGGCACAAGTCCTCTCTTGTGTGCCTGAAGACCTTCGCTCTGTGTTCTCTCCGGCGACTCAATTTGGTCTCGACTCAGCCAAGGTAAAGATTTGTTGTGGCTTGGACAAGACCGATTCCATGAGCTGGGCCATGGCAGCAGTGTTGCCACTTACCGGCATGCTTTGCTGCAGTTGACTGGGTTCGTGGTCTTGTACTTGCCGTTTGATGGGACTCACCTGTTTTGGAACAAGGCTGATGCTGCTGTCAAGCTTTTAAGAAGAGCAGGGATCCTGCTTTCTCTGGGCCTTTCTGCCCCATGTCACCAAACACAACAGTTCCACTGCCTCTTTTGTGGCTTTGGCTCAAATGCTTCCTACTGCCAGCCTGCCCAGCATCCACAGGGAATGCTGCAGTTTTGCGGTCGAGGCAGTGGTACCCACCGTGGCCAAGGCAAACGGGCCGCTCAGTCTGCCCATTCCCCCTCCCCACCCTCCAACCTGCCTCCAGCCACACCTGCAGACCTCCTTTAGTATGCTCTTACAGAAGCACAGACATCTGATGGGAGGCAAAATCCACAGATTCTGCTCTGGCTGATAGGCAGTATCTTTCACCAGGTGTGTTCTACTAATAATTGTTTGCGGGGGCTATGTCTTACACTTCATTTCTTCCCCGCTGCACCTTCCACGGCCCCTCCACCAACTGACAGAGGTCCAGCTCTCCATTTTGCAGCACAAAGTGCAAGCCCTTTTGGCTAAAGGGACTATAGAGAGGGTGTCTGTGGTTGCTATTCCTGTTACTGTCTGATGCGCAAGAAAGATGAAGGCCTGAGGCCTATTTTTATACCTGGTCCTCTCTGTGCTCAGGTCTTGCCTTCTCTTGACCCTGGAGAGTGGACAGTGGTGGTGTACCTGCAGGACTCCCATTTCCATATCCCAGTCCCGCTGACCCACCAGTGCTACCAACAAGTGTGGTGGGACTGGAGCATTTTCAGTTTGCAGTGCTCCCTTTTAGTCTTTCAAATGCCCCTCGGTGGTCACGAAAGAGATGACCGTGGTAGGCGTGAACCTTTGGTGATCAGCAGTGCCAATTTTCTCCTACCTCATTCACTGGCTGCTGAAGGCGGGCTGACCCCAGGCAATAGCAGCCTTATCTCATATTTAGGGTTCACTATCAACATTCTGTAGTCACCATTGATTCCTTCTCAGATGATCATTTCATTGTAACTTTTCCCTGTGAAAGAGTCCAGGATATTCAGGCTATGATCCCACATTTTCAGCCTCGGTCCTCTATTTCAACGAGGTCCACTCTTAGGCTGCTGGGCCTAATGGCCTGCAACCCGCTTCTTGAGCACACCAGGTGATGTATGCGGACACTGCAGTGGGATATGAAGTCTGTGAGATTTCTCCTACCACGTTCAGATTTCAGGGGGACCTTCACGGGATCTGCAGTGGTGGTTACTGGATCCTGATTGGGTCAGCAACAGACCTCTTCCTTCCCCACCCAGAGCCAACAGTGGTGACCGATGTATCACTTCTGGGTTGGGGCGGCCATCTAGGAGAGGTGAAAATTGGAAGCCTGTGGTCTCTAGCGGATGTAGGAAAGTACCCTCTTTTTAGCATGGCTACACCCACTTTTTTCCTGATGTCACTGTGTTTTGACTGAGTTAACTGGGATCATGCTAACCAGGACCCCAATAACTGTGCAGTCTCTCGCTCTTGCTGTCTCTCGCTGTCTGGATTTGGTTGTCCCTAACTTTTTACACCCCACAATTGGCATACTGGTGCCCCCATACAAGTCCCTAGTATATGGTACCAAGGTACCCAGGGCATTGGGGCACAAGGGGTTCTCCATGGGCTGCAGCATGTATTATGCCACCCATGGGAGTCCATACAAAGTGTGTTTGCAGGTCTGCCATTGCAGCCTGCTTGAAAAGGTGCATGCACCCTTTTCACAACAGGTCACTGCACCAGATCACTAAGTCACCCCTATGGCAGGCCCTCCTAGCCCAGAGGGCAGGGTGCAAGTACCTGTGTGTGAGGACACCCATGCATGAGCAGAGGTTCCCCCACGAACATTAGCTCCATTTTCCTGGATTTTGTGAGTCTGGGCAGTCATTTTACCCTTGTACTGGACATAGATCACTACCTATGTCCAGGTACATAATGGTAACTCCGAACCTCGGCATGTTTGGTATCAAACATGTCGGAATCATAACAGAATACTGTTGCAGGATTGGTTGTATTCCATGCACTCTGGGGGCTCCTTAGAGGACTCCTGACTTTGCTCGAACCAGTTAGCAAGGTTTTACTGGCCAGCCTGCGCTGCTGCCATCCTACGGATGGGTTTCTGCTCTCCTGCTGCTTGAGCAGCTCAAGGTCAGGAAGGCAAAACAAAGGATTTCCTTTGGGAGAGGGAGGCAACAACCTCTCCCTTTGGAAATAGGTGTTAGATGGCTTGGGGGATGGCCTCCCCAAGCCACTGATATGTTTTGAAGGGCACATTTGGTGCCCGCCTTGGATAAACCAGTCTGCACCGGTTCAGGGCCTCCTGTTGCTGCTCTGGTGCGAAACTGGATAATAGAAAGGGGAGTTACCACTCCCCTGTCCATCACCACCCCAGGTGTGGTGCCCAAAGCTCCTCCAGGTGGCCGCTTGATTCTGACATCTCGAAACCAAGGTGGGCAGAGGCCTCTGGGAGCATCTGAGTGGCAAGATCAGGCATGTGATGTCAGAGCCCCCTCCTGATAGGTGGTCATCTTGCTAGGTGACCAATCCCCTTTCCAGGGCTATTTAGGGTCTCCCTTTTGGGTGGGTCCTCAGATTCGACATGCAAGATTCCAGCAGGACTCCTCTGCAACATTTACTTCGAATTCTGGCCACTGGAACCACAACTGGGCTTCACAGGAACCTACAATCTGCAGCTCCAGCGACGACTTTGCTCTGGGACATTGTTTCTCTGGCTCTTTACAGCAACTGCAACATTTCCCCGCAATGTCAGTGCTTCCTTGTGTTGGAACTCTCAAGTCGTGTCCAACTTGAAGACACCTCCCACCTCAAGTGGATCACTGGGCTCCTCTACACATTTCTGCCGATATCATTCCTGCCCTGAGTTCTCCAGTAGATCCGGACCAACCGGGCCCAAGTCATCCTAGTGGCCACAGTTTGGACACGGAAGGTGTGGTATCCAGAACTCATGGTCTTGAGCATATGTCCTTCAATCAGGCTACCCATCTGGGAGGTCCTGCCAGGTTCTGCAACCAAGCCTTTGCAATCTCCACCCTCATGCTTGGAGGTTGAGCGGCGACAGCTGAACACCTCCCTCCTCCGGAGGTGCTTATTGTCATTGTGGAAGCCAGGTGTCCCTCCTCAAAAAATGTATATGCCTGACATTAGGACAAACTTGTGGTTTGCTGAGGCACATGTCAGATTAAACCCCCTCCAGATTGAACCCCTTCAAGCTAAGTTACCTGGCGTTTTATTATTCATGTTGTCTCGGGTCCTACAAGACTTTGCTTTGGGTACAGTTAAAGGTTATCTTTCGTCCTTCTTACAGTTGCCAGGTAAGCCCTCCTTGTTTAAGTCACCAGGTGTGATGCCTTTTTTTTTTATTTATTTTTTTAAAGGGCTTGAATACATGTTCTTTCCTTCTCCTTTTGTGATGCCCCAATGAGACCTTAATGCGGACTTTACTTATGTGATGTGTACTCGATTCGAGCTGCTTCACAGTTGCACCGAACGACTTTTTACTACAAACACTATGTTCTTTATCACCATCACCATCACCTTGGCATGGCATGTCAGTGAGCTTTAAATTCTTTGAGTTAATCCACCATACCACCTTCTTCCCTGTTAAACTGGTTTTGTGGACTCTAGGATCTCTTCTGCCAAAAGTTGTGATGACGTTCCACGTCAGTCAGTCACTCTGCTGGCGTTCTATGCTCCGCCTCACCCCTCTGACGAGGAGGAGAGACTACCACTTGGATCCCAAGAGAATGCTGAGCTTCCCCATAAATCGTACCACAGAACATAGAGTGAACACTCAGCTGTTTGTGTGGTACGTTGGTACTTCAAAAGGTAAAACTGTGCAGAAGAGGGCCATCTCTCGTTGGATCGTGCCCTACGTTAAATCTGCTACGCAGTGGCTAAATAGCAGCCTCAGTAACATGCTCGTTCGACCAGGGCTAAATATGGTATCAGTGTGTTAAAATGCAGAGTCCCTGTCCTGGACATATACCAGGCAGCATTGTGGATATCCCTTCATAAGTTCACAAAGTAATGTTTCCTGGACAGCCAGGGTCGCTGAGAGGGGCTCTTTGCCCACTCAGTCTTGCACGACTCTGTGGTTTGACTCTTTTCACAGACGCACCACCGAATGGATATTACTTTGGTATTTATTCAAAAGGTGAGTAATCTGTGGCTAGAAGTCTCTATCAGAAGAACAAGTTACATACTTTCGGTAACACCTCTAGCTGCAGAATCTTCACTTTTGCTCCCATCCTCTGATTTGACTCTATACCTTTAAAAAGATCCCAAGTCTAGGAATCTGCACGCTGGTCATACACATTTGATTTTGGGGCTCTGCGTTTGGAGGCTCAGACAGTCTTGAAAGCAACCGATGTCCGCTTTCGGAACCGGTACCTTTATAGGCCCTGCACGTCCTTTTTTCAGGGGAGCGGCGTCAGTGCTGAGCCGCCATCTTTCGGCTCGCAGAGGTACTTTCAAAGTTTCCGGATCCAGTCTAACACTTGGGGAATGTTCAGAAGTTGAGGAAACTGCAGCTAGACAATCTCTAGCAGAAAGAATGTTGCCAAAGGTGAGTAATTTGTTCTTTACTCCAAAACTTGTTTAAACCATAAATATCTTCACAATTGGAAAATCTGAATGACCACCTTTCTTGCTGCACAGGCGCCGTCCGACTCCAAGCATCGGTAGGAGCCCTCGGAACTTTGAGAAGAGCCCTATCAGGTGAGGATAAGCAGTCAAATGTATCTCTGCATTGCCACTTCTCAGACAGCAAATATTAGAGCAACTCAATGTAATTGTCCTATGTCTAATACTGATTCCTTGTAACTGTGCAGTATTAATTTTCTGGGTAATCCCTTCACTTAATTAACTCAAGGTAGTGAGGATGAGAAGTCAGGGTTCCCTCTAGGACAGTAGTTCCCAACCTGTGGTCCGGGGACCCCTGGAGGTCTGCAAACGCTCCTCAGGGCGTCCGTGACTACTTAGAAAATTAAATTATATTAACAGATTAAGGGGGTGATTCTAATTCTGGCGGGCGGCGGAGGTCGCCCGCCAGAATTCCGCCCCCATAATACCGCTCCGCGGTCAGAAGACCGCGGAGGGTATTATGAGTTTTTCCCTGGGCTGGCGGGCGGTCTCCAAAAGACCGCCCGCCAGCCCAGGGAAAAACTCCCTTCCCACGAGGATGCCGGCTCGTAATCGAGCCGGCGGAGTGGGAAGGTGCGACGGGTGCAGTGGCACCCGTTGCGTATTTCAGTGTCTGCAAGGCAGACACTGAAATACTTTGCGGGGCCCTCTTACGGCAGGGGCCCCCAGGTGCCCCGCGGCACCCCCTACCGCCATCCTGTTCCTGGCGGGCGAACCGCCAGGAACAGGATGGCGGTATGGGGTATCAGAATCCCCCATGGCGGCGCAGCAAGCTGCGCCGCCATGGGGGATTCTCAGGGCAGCGGTAAACCGGCGGGAGACTGCCGGTTTACCCTTTCTGACCGCGGCCAAAGCGCCGCGGTCAGAATGCCCTGCGGGGCACCGCCGGCCTGTCGGCGGTGCTCCCGCCGACCCTCGCCCCGGCGGTCGAAGACCGCCGGGGTTAGAATCAGGGCCTAAGTGTTGTAGGTAGCTGGCCTGGTGTGTGGTGGCTACCTAAGGTATTCACACCTTATACCAGGTCCAGAAATCCCCTCATAGTAAAGTGGAGGCAGTGTCTAGATGCCAGGCTTTCTAGAGGTAGCTGTGGATGAGCAGCCAAGGCTTATCTAGGAGACGAGCAGAGCTCATGCAATACCACTGTAGTCACACAGCACTTATACACATGAAAGAAACCACACAGTGTTACAAAAATAAAGATACTTTATTTTAGTGACACAATACCAAAATTACTAAAAAGGCAAATCTTAGAAATGGGGTCTTTAGCTGGCACTGGGTTTGCACCCTGTCCAAGTAGGGACCCTCACTCCAGTCAGGATAAGGGAGATACCCGCTCAGATAACTCCTGCTCCACCCCCTTGGTAACTTTCCACGAGCAGTCAGGCTTATCTCGGAAGCAATGTGTAAAGCGTTTGCACATAATGCACAGTAACAGTGAAAACACTACAAACGGACACCACACCAGTTTTAGAAAAATAGCCAATATTTATCTATATAAAACAAGACCAAATACGATAAAAATCCAACATACAGTAATAAAAATGACTTCTGCAAGATTTATTCAAAATACAGTTCCTTGAAGTCGATAGCTCCGCCTGGGGCTATTATGGCAGTACGAACAACAAAACCAACAGTTCAGGTTGGCCGCGGTGTGGCAGGCCAGCTACGGTGTCAGGAGGACCCGCAAACAGTACCTTTGGAATTGCAGGGCGTCGTGTCCTTGTGGTGAGCTCTGGAGAGCGGTGTCGCTAGCGTTGCAGTTTCGGTTCCAGAGTCGGTGCGGGAGTCATCGGGCCCTTGGAGTCGCACGCGTTGCAAATTGAACTCCGGGCTGATGAAGTCGGGAGAGCTGGCGTGGATGGCGTCAGGGCTGCAATGAGAAGCAGGCCGATGGGACATACGGTGCCAACAGGTCACAGTGCAGGCAGTGGCTTGGTGACGGCGTCCAGTGGTGTCGGTGAGACCAGGGCTGCGGTGTGAAGCACGGCAGTGCAGTGTACGGTGTCCACAGGTCACTGTGCAGGCAGCGGTGTCGTTGTTGCTGAAGCTCTTTTGTCGGTAGGCCCAAGCTGGCGGTACGGGACAGTACTTCGTGAACCTCACGAGCGGTGCCCACAGGCAGGGATGCCTGGTGATGACACTAGAGTTGATGGTGCTGGCGTCAGTGGACTGGGGCTGCGGTGCGGGATAGGATGGTGCTTTGTGTTCCTCAAAAGCGGTGTCCACAGGCCACGGTGCAGGCAGTGGTGCTGGCGTCAACAGGAGCGTCGTCGTCTGGGATGTCCAGGCTGCGGTGTGAGCAAGGCAATGCCAGAGTGCAGGGCCCTCAGGTCACGGTGCAAGCAGTGGCTCAGTGAAGTCGTCTGATGGCGTTGGTGAGACCAGGGTCGCGGGGCAGTGCGGCTCCGTGTGGCATCGGCAGGTCACAGTGCAGGCCAGCGGCGGCATCGTAGTGGTTTCTCCTCTTGAGCAGCACAAAACACACAGTTCCCAGTGCTGCAGGTCGAAGAAACTGAAGTCTTTGGTGTCACTGAGACTTCCAACAGGAGGCAAGCACTACTCCAAGCCTTTGGGGAACTTTCTCAAGCAGGATACACAGCAAAGTTCACCCTTTTGCTCTCTTTTAAGGCAGAAGCAGCAACTGTAGGCCAATCCAGCAAAGCAACACAGTAAAGGGACAGAACTCCTCCTCCAGTTCTTCAATTCTTCTCCTGGGCAGAGGTTCCTCTTGATTCCAGACACATTCTAAAAGTCTGAGGTATTGGGTCAGCTACTGTAGGAAGTTGGCTCTGTATATGCTATCTCAAAGTAAGAGATAGTGTGCACAGAGTCCAAGGGTTCCCCTTAGAGGTAAGATAGTGGCAAAATTTGATAATTCTAATGCTTTTTGTGGTAGTGTAGTCGAGCAGTAGGCTTATCAGAGGGTAGTGTTAAGCATTTGTTGTACACACTCAGGCAATAAATGAGGAACACACACTCAAAGACTTAACTCCAGGCCAATAGTTTTTATATAGAAAAATATATTTTCTTAGTTTATTTTAAGACCCACAGGTTCAAGATTTACATTAAACACTTTAAATGCAAGGTAATTCACTACTTTAGGAACTTTGAATAAAAGCAATATCATATACAGTATTGTAAAAATGGCAAAAAGCTATTTTCAAAGTGGACACAGTGCAAAAATCAATAGTTTCTGGGGGAGGTAAGTAAAGGTTAGTTTGTGAGGTAAGTAAAACACTTACAAGTCTCAGTTCTGGGTTATAGGCAGCCCACCGTTTGGGGTTCAAGGCAACCCCAAAGTTACCACACCAGCAGCTCAGGGTCGGTCAGGTGCAGAGGTCAAAGAGGTGCCCAAAACACATAGGCGCCTGTGGAGAAAAGGGGTGCTCTGGTTCCAGTCTGCCAGCAGGTAACTGCCTGTTTCCTCGGGGGGGCAGACCAAGAGGGTTTTGTAGAGCACAAGTAGGCACACAAAACACACCGTCAGCAGCACAGGGGCGGCTGGGTGCAGTGTGCACAGGCATGCGTTGAGTTTTGTATTGGTTTCAATAGAGGGACCCGGGGGTCACTCTAGCGGTGCAGGCAGGCACGGGTGGGGACAGCCACCACCTGGGCTATGCAGAGGGTCGTCTGGGGGTCACTCCTGCGCTGAGGTTCGGTTCCTTCAGGTCCTGGGGGTTGCGGGTGCAGTGCTGGTTCCAGGCATTGGGTCCCTTGTTACAGGCAGTCGCGGTCAGGGGGAGCCTCTGGATTCTCTCTGCAGGCGTCGCGGTGGGGGGCTCAGGGGGGGTCATCTCTGGCAACTCATGGGCTCGCAGTCGCCGGGTGAAACTGGTGTGAAACTGGACAAAGGAAAGGGGAGTGACCACTCCCCTGTCCATCACCTCCACAGGGGTGGTGCTCAGAGCTCCTTCAGGTGGCCTCTTGGTCCTGCTATATTGAGTCCAAGATGTGCAGAGGCCCCTGGGAGCATCTGAGTGGCCAGGTCAGGCAGATGACGTCACAGCCCCCTCCTGATTGGTGGTTGTAGGAAGCCGGCCTGGTGTGTGGTGAGTACCTATGGTATTATCACCATATACCAGGTCCAGATGTTTACATTTCTAGTAAAATAATCTCTTGTGAGAAATTATAAATACATATTTGTATTGAAGATCGTTCTCCGACAAATCGCTATTCGTAAATATAACTTGTTGCTGATCACCTGGGAAAATTACAAGCCCTTCCCATGCCTTTCTCGTGTCTGTACCTATACACTTTGAGGTGTAGTCAGTGTCTATGAAGCCAGGCTCTCTAGAGGTAGCTGTGGATGAGCAGCCAAGGATTATCTAGGAGACATGCAAAGCTCATGCAATACTGCTTATAGTCACACAGCACTGAGCCACACGAAAGAACTACAGTGTTGCAAAAATAAAGGTACTTTATTTTAGTGACACAAATACTAAAATACAATATAGACAATACTCTACCATCAGGTGAGTAAACCCACTTTATATACAGCTCAGTTGTCAAGAATGAGCATAGAAAGTACAGGAAAACAATGCAATGACAATAAACAACAGTGACCCTAATGGGTGCCCAAACGATAGACTAAAATAATGGAATGCGAATGATGGACCCTCACCCAGGAAAGTGGAATCTGTAGAGGGGAGCTGGAGGAACTAGGAACCCCAAAAGTTAAGTACCAGAGTGCCCTCCAGCAACCGGGAGAGAAAAGGTAAGTACTTGGTTTTTCCCAAACCCATAGAGAAACTTTGTGAAAGGACTGTGTAAGACCCAAGCAAGACTGCAAGAAACCTAAGATGGATCCAGACAGAAGAGGACCTTCAAATGAAAGAGACCAAGTCAAGTTCCAGTTGGAGTGTCTGGTTGGGGCAGAAGCCACTACCCACCCTTTTGGAGCTGCAGGACCAGAGGAAGAGTTCCAGAATTGATGCAGTCGATGTCCCACGTTGGAAGAAGAGTTGAAGTCTGTCAATGGTGTGGAAGAACACCAGCAAGCCTTGGTAAAGGCAAGAGTTGCAGTACAAGGTTTGCAGAGATGCCTGGGACCAGGAAGGTCTGAGGGCACTGAACCCATGGAGAGGATTCCCAGGCATCCCCCAGCAGTCAGGAGAGCAAGAAGTTGTGGATGCAGCCCCCACAGGCAACTCGCAGGCACAGAAGTCGCACTGAGGCCCACTCAGCACACCTGGAAAGGTGCCCCACGTCACTGGAACAGCAGGCAGGAGACCACACGTTGCAGGGAAGAGTGCTGGAGGCCGGGGCTACACGGAGCCTGAAGATCCCTTGGAAGGAGAGCCGACAAACATTGGTAGCTGCAAGAGTTGCGGTGCACAAGGGGACTGTCCTTTAAGGAGAGACAAAGATTCACCACCTCCAAGGTTGGACAGCTGGTAGAGGGAATCAAGGGGGCCCCTCAAGACCACCATCTGTGATTCGACATGCAAGATTCCACCATGACTTCTCTGCATCGTTTACTTCATCTTCTGGCCCATGGATCCGAAAAAAGGAACTCTTCATGAACCAACAATCTGCAACTCCAGCGACGACTCCACTTTGCAACATTGTCTTTCCGGCTCCTTTCAGCAACTGCAACATTTCCACGGCTGTGAATCCTCTGAGGTTGACGAGACTCCAGCCTGCACCAAGAAGTAAGAAGGAATCTCCCTTGGAGTGAAGGAGTCACTCCCCTGCATCTGCAGGCACCAACTGCAATGACTGCCTGCGTGGATCTGGTATCCTTTGGAACTGTGTGGATCCTGCATCACAGGTGGTTGTCTGGAGTGGTCCTCTTGGTCCTCTCTGCCAGCTGTCCAACTTGGGAGACGGTAAGCCCTTGCCTCTCCTCGCTGGACAGTACCCCTGTGTGCAGCGACTCTTGAGCTATCTGGGCTTGTTTGCTCCTGCTCCAAGGTATCCTCAGGCTCCATGTAGCCCCGGCCTCCAGCACTCCATCCTGCCAAGCACAATCTCCTCTCTGCTGCTCCAACTACGTGTGGCTCCTCTTCAGCTGTGCTGACTGGGCCTCACTGCGACTTACTGTGCCTGCTGCCAGTGGGTTTTCTGTGGGGGCTTTGACTGTTTCTGGTCACCCCGGACTCCCCTCCTTGGGTCGAGTCCCCTGGACCTTGCTGGGCCTCTTCTCCTTGCAACTCTTCTTTTTCATTTGCCAAGGCTTGATGGTGGTTCTCCAGCACTACTGACCAACTGCAACCTGGCAGCCGATGTGGGACACGATCTGCATCGCTTCAGGGACTCCTCTTCATCTCTTGCGCTGCACAGCTGGTCTTCTTCCCCCATCGACCTGGTCCTGCATCCACAGAAGAGTGGGTAGTGGCTCCTTCCGCAACCGGACACGTCACCACGAACTGGACTTGGTCCCCTTACTTTGTAGGTCCTCTTCTGCCAGAATCCACCTTTGGGTTCTTCCAGTCTGGTACGGGTCTTGCACAATCCTTTTCCTGTACTTTTTGGGGAACACTAGATACGTACCTCTGCTCTCCTGGTCTCTGGGGGTCACTCTGGTACTTACCTCTTAGGGTTCCTAGTTTCTCCAGCTCCCTTCTATCAACTCCACATCCTTGGGTGGGGGACTGAGTCTTGCATTCCACTTTCTTAGTATATGGTTTGGCCCTCCCCTAGGGCCCTCACTATTTGCTAATATTTTTGCCAATGCTTGTTGTTTTGATGCTCCTTACTGATTGCTATTGTGTATATAATTGTTGCGTTTACTTACCTCTAGTTGGGGGGGACTGCCTATTAGTATTCTAGTATTGTGTTACCATAATAAAGTACCTTTATTTTTGTAACACTCTGTGATTCTTTCATGTGTGATAGTGCTGTGTGACTACAGTGGTATTGCATAAGGCTTGCATGTCTCATGGATAAGTCTTGGCTGCTCATCCACAGCTGCCTCTAGAGAGCCCTGGCTTCCTAGACGCAGCCTACACTTTATTAATAAGGGATTCCTGGACCTGGTATAAGGCGAGAACACCATAGGTGCTTACCACACACCAGGCCAGCTTCCTACATATGGTACTTAGGTAACCAGGGCATTGGTACACCAGGGGTCCCCCATGGGCTGCAGCATGCATTATGCCATCCATGGGAGCCCATGCAAACTGTGACTGCAGGCCTGCCACTGCAGCCTGCGTGAAAGTGTCCATGCACTCTTTGTAAGGAAATGCCTCCTTGGCATGGTTACCCCCTGACTTTTTGCCTTTGCTGATTGTAAGGAAATGCCTCCTTGGCATGGTTGCCCCCTGACTTTTTGCCTTTGCTGATGCTATGTTTACAATTGAAAGTGTGCTGAGGCCTGCTAACCAGGCCCCAGCACCAGTGTTCTTTCCCTAACCTGTACTTTTGTATCCACAATTGGCAGACCCTGGCATCCAGATAAGTCCCTTGTAACTGGTACTTCTAGTACCAAGGGCCCTGATGCCAAGGAAGGTCTCTAAGGGCTGCAGCATGTCTTATGCCACCCTGGAGACCTCTCACTCAGCACAGACACACTGCTTGCCAGCTTGTGTGTGCTAGTGAGGACAAAACGAGTAAGTCGACATGGCACTCCCCTCAGGGTGCCATGCCAGCCTCACTGCCTATGCAGTATAGGTAAGCCACCCCTCTAGCAGGCCTTACAGCCCTAAGGCAGGGTGCACTATACCATAGGTGAGGGTACCAGTGCATGAGCATGGTACCCCTACAGTGTCTAAACAAAACCTTAGACATTGTAAGTGCAGGGTAGCCATAAGAGTATATGGTCTGGGAGTTTGTCAAACACGAACTCCACAGCACCATAATGGCTACACTGAAAAATGGGAAGTTTGGTATCAAACTTCTCAGCACAATAAATGCACACTGATGCCAGTGTACATTTTATTGTAAAATACACCCCAGAGGGCACCTTAGAGGTGCCCCCCTGAAACTTAACCGACTATCTGTGTAGGCTGACTAGTTTTAGCAGCCTGCCACAAACCGAGACATGTTGCTGGCCCCATGGGGAGAGTGCCTTTGTCACTCGGAGGCCAGTAACAAAGCCTGCACTGGGTGGAGATGCTAACACCTCCCCCAGGCAGGAATTGTCACACCTGGCGGTGAGCCTCAAAGGCTCACCTCCTTTGTGCCAACCCAGCAGGACACTCCAGCTAGTGGAGTTGCCCGCCCCCTCCGGCCAGGCCCCACTTTTGGCGGCAAGGCCGGAGAAAAATAATGAGAATAACAAGGAGGAGTCACTGGCCAGTCAGGACAGCCCCTAAGGTGTCCTGAGCTGAGGTGACTCTAACTTTTAGAAATCCTCCATCTTGCAGATGGAGGATTCCCCCAATAGGGTTAGGATTGTGACCCCCTCCCCTTGGGAGGAGGCACAAAAAGGGTGTACCCACCCTCAGGGCTAGTAGCCATTGGCTACTAACCCCCCAGACCTAAACACGCCCTTAAATTTAGTATTTAAGGGCTACCCTGAACCCTAGAAAATTAGATTCCTGCAACTACAAGAAGAAGGACTGCCTAGCTGAAAACCCCTGCAGAGGAAGACCAGAAGACAACAACTGCTTTGGCTCCAGAAACTCACCGGCCTGTCTCCTGCCTTCCAAAGATCCTGCTCCAGCGACGCCTTCCAAAGGGACCAGCGACCTCGACATCCTCTGAGGACTGCCCCGGCTTCGAAAAGACAAGAAACTCCCGAGGACAGCGGACCTGCTCCAAGAAAGGCTGCAACTTTGTTTCCAGCAGCCTTGAAAGAACCCTGCAAGCTCCCCGCAAGAAGCGTGAGACTTGCAACACTGCACCCGGCGACCCCGACTCGGCTGGTGGAGAACCAACACCTCAGGGAGGACCCCCGGACTACTCTCCGACTGTGAGTACCAAAACCTGTCCCCCCTGAGCCCCCACAGCGCCGCCTGCAGAGGGAATCCCGAGGCTTCCCCTGACCGCGACTCCCTGAGACCTAAGTCCCGACGCCTGGAAAAGACCCTGCACCCGCAGCCCCCAGGACCTGAAGGACCGAACTTTCACTGGAGAAGTGACCCCCAGGAGTCCCTCTCCCTTGCCCAAGTGGAGGTTTCCCCGAGGAACCCCCCCCTTGCCTGCCTACAGCGCTGAAGAGATCCCGAGATCTCTCATAGACTAACATTGCGAACCCGACGCTTGTTTCTACACTGCACCCGGCTGCCCCCGCGCCGCTGAGGGTGAAATTTCTGTGTGGGCTTGTGTCCCCCCCGGTGCCCTACAAAACCCCCCTGGTCTGCCCTCCGAAGACGCGGGTACTTACCTGCAAGCAGACCGGAACCGGGGCACCCCCTTCTCTCCATTCTAGCCTATGTGTTTTGGGCACCACTTTGAACTCTGCACCTGACCGGCCCTGAGCTGCTGGTGTGGTGACTTTGGGGTTGCTCTGAACCCCCAACGGTGGGCTACCTTGGACCAAGAACTGAACCCTGTAAGTGTCTTACTTACCTGGTAAAACTAACCAAAACTTACCTCCCCTAGGAACTGTGAAAATTGCACTAAGTGTCCACTTTTAAAACAGCTATTTGTCAATAACTTGAAAAGTATACATGCAATTTTTATGATTTAAAGTTCCTAAAGTACTTACCTGCAATACCTTTCAAATGAGCTATTACATGTAGAATTTGAACCTGTGGTTCTTAAAATAAACTAAGAAAAGATATTTTTCTATATAAAAACCTATTGGCTGGATTTGTCTCTGAGTGTGTGTACCTCATTTATTGTCTATGTGTATGTACAACAAATGCTTAACACTACTCCTTGGATAAGCCTACTGCTCGACCACACTACCACAAAATAGAGCATTAGTATTATCTATTTTTACCACTATTTTACCTCTAAGGGGAACCCTTGGACTCTGTGCATGCTATTCCTTACTTTGAAATAGCACATACAGAGCCAACTTCCTACATTGGTGGATCAGCGGTGGGGTACAAGACTTTGCATTTGCTGGACTACTCAGCCAATACCTGATCACACGACAAATTCCAAAATTGTCATTAGAAATTGATTTTTGCAATTTGAAAAGTTTTCTAAATTCTTAAAAGACCTGCTAGGGCCTTGTGTTAGATCCTGTTTAGCATTTCTTTTAGAGTTTAAAAGTTTGTTAAAAGTTTGAATTAGATTCTAGAACCAGTTGTAGATTCTTAAAAAGTATTCCAACTTTTAGAAGCAAAATGTCTAGCACAGATGTGACTGTGGTGGAACTCGACACCACACCTTACCTCCATCTTAAGATGAGGGAGCTAAGGTCACTCTGTAAAATAAAGAAAATAACAATGGGCCCCAAACCTACCAAAATACAGCTCCAGGAGCTTTTGGCAGAGTTTGAAAAGGCCAACCCCTCTGAGGGTGGCAACTCAGAGGAAGAGGATAGTGACTTGGAGGACAATTCCCCCCTACCAGTCCTATCTAGGGAGAACAGGGTCCCTCAAACCCTGACTCCAAAAATAATAGTCCGAGATGCTGGTTCCCTCACAGGAGAGACCAACACCTCTGAAATCACTGAGGATAACCCCAGTGAAGAGGACATCCAGTTAGCCAGGATGGCCAAAAGATTGGCTTTGGAAAGACAGATCCTAGCCATAGAGAGGGAAAGACAAGAGATGGGCCTAGGACCCATCAATGGTGGCAGCAACATAAATAGGGTCAGAGATTCTCCTGACATGTTGAAAATCCCCAAAGGGATTGTAACTAAATATGAAGATGGTGATGACATCACCAAATGGTTCACAGCTTTTGAGAGGGCTTGTGTAACCAGAAAAGTGAACAGATCTCACTGGGGTGCTCTCCTTTGGGAAATGTTCACAGGAAAGTGTAGGGATAGACTCCTCACACTCTCTGGACAAGATGCAGAATCTTATGACCTCATGAAGGGTACCCTGATTGAGGGCTTTGGATTCTCCACTGAGGAGTACAGGATTAGGTTCAGGGGGGCTCAAAAATCCTCGAGCCAGACCTGGGTTGACTTTGTTGACTACTCAGTGAAAACACTAGATGGTTGGATTCAAGGCAGTGGTGTAAGTAATTATGATGGGCTGTACAATTTATTTGTGAAAGAACACCTGTTAAGTAATTGTTTCAATGATAAACTGCATCAGCATCTGGTAGACCTAGGACCAATTTCTCCCCAAGAATTGGGAAAGAAGGCGGACCATTGGGTCAAGACAAGGGTGTCCAAGACTTCCACAGGGGGTGACCAAAAGAAAGGGGTCACAAAGACTCCCCAGGGGAAGGGTGATGAGACAACCAAAGCTAAAAGTAGTAAAGAGTCTTCTACAGGCCCCCAAAAACCTGCACAGGAGGGTGGGCCCAGAGCCTCTTCACAAAACAATGGGTACAAGGGTAAAAACTTTGATCCCAAAAAGGCCTGGTGTCATAGCTGTAAACAGCATGGACACCAAACTGGAGACAAGGCCTGTCCCAAGAAAGGTTCCACTCCAAACTCCCATCCAGGTAACACTGGTATGGCTAGTCTCCAAGTGGGATCAACAGTGTGCCCAGAGCAAATCAGGGTCCACACTGAAGCTACTCTAGTTTCTGAGGGTGGGGTGGATTTAGCCACACTAGCTGTCTGGCCGCCTAACATGCAAAAATACAGACAGCAACTCTTAATTAATGGGACTAGAATAGAGGGCCTGAGGGATACAGGTGCCAGTGTCACCATGGTGACAGAGAAACTGGTTTCCCCTGGCCAATACCTGACTGGAAAAACTTACACAGTCACCAACGCTGACAATCAGAAAAAAGTACATCCCATGGCAATGGTTACTTTAGAATGGGGAGGGGTCAATGGCCTGAAACAGGTGGAGGTCTCCTCAAATATCCCAGTGGACTGTCTGCTTGGAAATGACCTGGAGTCCTCAGCATGGGCTGAGGTAGAACTAAAAACCCATGCAGCAATGCTGGGTATCCCTGAACTGGTGTGTGTGAAAACAAGAGCACAGTGCAAGGCACAGGGTGAACAAGTAGAGCTGGAGTCTGGAAGAATGGCCCAGCCTACCAAGAGAACAGGAAAGTCAGTTGGGAAACCAACTGCAACACAGCAAAAGAAAGGGAACCTCTCTTCTCAGGAAGAAGTTCTGCCCTCTGAGGGAACTGAGCCTTTGGAGCTTGAACCTTATCAGGTTGAGCTCTTAGGCCCAGGGGGACCCTCAAGGGAGGAGCTGTGTAAGGGACAAGAAACCTGTCCCTCTCTTGAAGGCCTTAGGCAGCAAGCTGCTGAAGAGTCCAAAGGCAAGAAAAATGGAACGCATAGGGTCTATTGGGAAGATGGACTCCTGTACACTGAGGCCAGAGACCCCAAACCTGGTGCCACTAGGAGAGTGGTAGTGCCTCAGCTGTTCAGGAAGTTCATCCTAACATTGGCCCATGACATTCCCCTTGCTGGACATTTGGGACAAACCAAGACGTGGGAGAGGTTAGTCAACCACTTCTACTGGCCCAATATGTCCAACCTGGTTAAGGAGTTTTGCCTCTCCTGCCCCACCTGTCAAGCCAGTGGTAAGACAGGTGGGCATCCAAAGGCCCCCCTCATTCCACTTCCAGTGGTGGGGGTGCCCTTTGAAAGAGTGGGTGTGGACATAGTTGGTCCACTAGAACCTCCCACAGCCTCAGGAAATATGTATATCCTGGTAGTAGTGGATCATGCTACCAGGTACCCTGAAGCTATTCCCCTTAGGTCGACTACTGCCCCTGCAGTAGCCAAGGCCCTCATTGGTATCTTTACCAGAGTGGGTTTCCCTAAGGAGGTGGTGTCTGACAGAGGTACCAACTTCATGTCAGCATACCTAAAGCACATGTGGAATGAGTGTGGAGTGACTTATAAATTCACTACACCATACCATCCACAAACTAATGGCTTGGTTGAGAGATTCAACAAGACATTAAAAGGCATGATCATGGGGCTCCCAGAAAAGCTCAAAAGGAGATGGGATGTCCTCTTGCCATGTCTGCTTTTCGCTTACAGAGAGGTGCCACAGAAGGGAGTAGGATTCTCACCCTTTGAACTTCTGTTTGGTCATCCTGTAAGGGGACCACTTGCCCTTGTTAAAGAAGGCTGGGAGAGACCTCTCCATGAGCCTAAACAGGACATAGTGGACTATGTACTTGGCCTTCGCTCTAGAATGGCAGAGTACATGGAAAAGGCAACCAAAAACCTTGAGGCCAGCCAACAGCTCCAGAGGTTTTGGTATGACCAAAAGGCTGCACTGGTTGAGTTCCAACCAGGGCAGAAAGTCTGGGTTCTGGAACCTGTGGCTCCCAGGGCACTCCAGGACAAATGGAGTGGCCCTTACCCAGTACTAGAAAGGAAGAGTCAGGTCACCTACCTGGTGGACCTGGGCACAAGCAGGAGCCCCAAGAGGGTGATCCATGTGAACCGCCTTAAGCTCTTCCATGACAGGGCTGATGTCAATCTGTTGATGGTAACAGATGAGGATCAGGAGGCAGAGAGTGAACCTCTCCCTGATCTTCTGTCATCAGACCCAAAAGATGGCACAGTAGATGGAGTGATCTACTCAGACACCCTCTCTGGCCAACAGCAAGCTGATTGTAGGAGAGTCCTACAACAGTTTCCTGAACTCTTCTCCTTAACCCCTGGTCAGACCCACCTGTGTACCCATGATGTGGACACAGGAGACAGCATGCCTGTCAAGAACAAAATCTTTAGGCAGTCTGACCATGTTAAGGAAAGCATCAAGGTGGAAGTCCACAAGATGCTGGAATTGGGAGTAATTGAGCGCTCTGACAGCCCCTGGGCTAGCCCAGTGGTCTTAGTCCCCAAACCTCACACCAAAGATGGAAAGAAAGAGATGAGGTTTTGTGTGGACTACAGAGGGCTCAATTCTGTCACCAAGACAGATGCTCATCCAATTCCAAGAGCTGATGAGCTCATAGACAAATTAGGTGCTGCCAAATTTCTAAGTACCTTTGACTTGACAGCAGGGTACTGGCAAATAAAAATGGCACCTGGAGCAAAAGAAAAGACAGCATTCTCCACACCTGATGGGCATTATCAGTTTACTGTTATGCCCTTTGGTTTAAAGAATGCCCCTGCCACCTTCCAAAGGTTGGTGAATCAAGTCCTTGCTGGCTTGGAGTCCTTTAGCACAGCTTATCTTGATGATATTGCTGTCTTTAGCTCCACCTGGCAGGATCACCTGGTCCACCTGAGGAAGGTTTTGAAGGCTCTGCAATCTGCAGGCCTCTCTATCAAGGCATCCAAATGCCAGATAGGGCAGGGAACTGTGGTTTACTTGGGACACCTTGTAGGTGGAGGCCAAGTTCAGCCACTCCAACCCAAGATCCAGACTATTCTGGACTGGGTAGCTCCAAAAACCCAGACTCAAGTCAGGGCATTCCTTGGCTTAACTGGGTATTACAGGAGGTTTGTGAAGGGATATGGATCCATTGTGACAGCCCTCACTGAGCTCACCTCCAAGAAAATGCCCAAGAAAGTGAACTGGACTGTGGAATGCCAACAGGCCTTTGACACCCTGAAACAGGCAATGTGCTCAGCACCAGTTCTAAAAGCTCCAGATTATTCTAAGCAGTTCATTGTGCAGACTGATGCCTCTGAACATGGGATAGGGGCAGTTTTGTCCCAAACAAATGATGATGGCCTTGACCAGCCTGTTGCTTTCATTAGCAGGAGGTTACTCCCCAGGGAGCAGCGTTGGAGTGCCATTGAGAGGGAGGCCTTTGCTGTGGTTTGGTCCCTGAAGAAGCTGAGACCATACCTCTTTGGGACTCACTTCCTAGTTCAAACTGACCACAGACCTCTCAAATGGCTGATGCAAATGAAAGGTGAAAATCCTAAACTGTTGAGGTGGTCCATCTCCCTACAGGGAATGGACTTTATAGTGGAACACAGACCTGGGACTGCCCATGCCAATGCAGATGGCCTTTCCAGGTTCTTCCACTTAGAAAATGAAGACTCTCTTGGGAAAGGTTAGTCTCATCCTCTTTCGTTTGGGGGGGGGTTGTGTAAGGAAATGCCTCCTTGGCATGGTTGCCCCCTGACTTTTTGCCTTTGCTGATGCTATGTTTACAATTGAAAGTGTGCTGAGGCCTGCTAACCAGGCCCCAGCACCAGTGTTCTTTCCCTAACCTGTACTTTTGTATCCACAATTGGCAGACCCTGGCATCCAGATAAGTCCCTTGTAACTGGTACTTCTAGTACCAAGGGCCCTGATGCCAAGGAAGGTCTCTAAGGGCTGCAGCATGTCTTATGCCACCCTGGAGACCTCTCACTCAGCACAGACACACTGCTTGCCAGCTTGTGTGTGCTAGTGAGGACAAAACGAGTAAGTCGACATGGCACTCCCCTCAGGGTGCCATGCCAGCCTCTCACTGCCTATGCAGTATAGGTAAGCCACCCCTCTAGCAGGCCTTACAGCCCTAAGGCAGGGTGCACTATACCATAGGTGAGGGTACCAGTGCATGAGCATGGTACCCCTACAGTGTCTAAACAAAACCTTAGACATTGTAAGTGCAGGGTAGCCATAAGAGTATATGGTCTGGGAGTTTGTCAAACACGAACTCCACAGCACCATAATGGCTACACTGAAAAATGGGAAGTTTGGTATCAAACTTCTCAGCACAATAAATGCACACTGATGCCAGTGTACATTTTATTGTAAAATACACCCCAGAGGGCACCTTAGAGGTGCCCCCTGAAACTTAACCGACTATCTGTGTAGGCTGACTAGTTTTAGCAGCCTGCCACAAACCGAGACATGTTGCTGGCCCCATGGGGAGAGTGCCTTTGTCACTCGGAGGCCAGTAACAAAGCCTGCACTGGGTGGAGATGCTAACACCTCCCCCAGGCAGGAATTGTCACACCTGGCGGTGAGCCTCAAAGGCTCACCTCCTTTGTGCCAACCCAGCAGGACACTCCAGCTAGTGGAGTTGCCCGCCCCCTCCGGCCAGGCCCCACTTTTGGCGGCAAGGCCGGAGAAAAATAATGAGAATAACAAGGAGGAGTCACTGGCCAGTCAGGACAGCCCCTAAGGTGTCCTGAGCTGAGGTGACTCTAACTTTTAGAAATCCTCCATCTTGCAGATGGAGGATTCCCCCAATAGGGTTAGGATTGTGACCCCCTCCCCTTGGGAGGAGGCACAAAAAGGGTGTACCCACCCTCAGGGCTAGTAGCCATTGGCTACTAACCCCCCAGACCTAAACACGCCCTTAAATTTAGTATTTAAGGGCTACCCTGAACCCTAGAAAATTAGATTCCTGCAACTACAAGAAGAAGGACTGCCTAGCTGAAAACCCCTGCAGAGGAAGACCAGAAGACAACAACTGCTTTGGCTCCAGAAACTCACCGGCCTGTCTCCTGCCTTCCAAAGATCCTGCTCCAGCGACGCCTTCCAAAGGGACCAGCGACCTCGACATCCTCTGAGGACTGCCCCGGCTTCGAAAAGACAAGAAACTCCCGAGGACAGCGGACCTGCTCCAAGAAAGGCTGCAACTTTGTTTCCAGCAGCCTTGAAAGAACCCTGCAAGCTCCCCGCAAGAAGCGTGAGACTTGCAACACTGCACCCGGCGACCCCGACTCGGCTGGTGGAGAACCAACACCTCAGGGAGGACCCCCGGACTACTCTCCGACTGTGAGTACCAAAACCTGTCCCCCCTGATCCCCCACAGCGCCGCCTGCAGAGGGAATCCCGAGGCTTCCCCTGACCGCGACTCCCTGAGACCTAAGTCCCGACGCCTGGAAAAGACCCTGCACCCGCAGCCCCCAGGACCTGAAGGACCGAACTTTCACTGGAGAAGTGACCCCCAGGAGTCCCTCTCCCTTGCCCAAGTGGAGGTTTCCCCGAGGAACCCCCCCCTTGCCTGCCTGCAGCGCTGAAGAGATCCCGAGATCTCTCATAGACTAACATTGCGAACCCGACGCTTGTTTCTACACTGCACCCGGCTGCCCCCGCGCCGCTGAGGGTGAAATTTCTGTGTGGGCTTGTGTCCCCCCCGGTGCCCTACAAAACCCCCCTGGTCTGCCCTCCGAAGACGCGGGTACTTACCTGCAAGCAGACCGGAACCGGGGCACCCCCTTCTCTCCATTCTAGCTGTGTTTTGGGCACCACTTTGAACTCTGCACCTGACCGGCCCTGAGCTGCTGGTGTGGTGACTTTGGGGTTGCTCTGAACCCCCAACGGTGGGCTACCTTGGACCAAGAACTGAACCCTGTAAGTGTCTTACTTACCTGGTAAAACTAACCAAAACTTACCTCCCCTAGGAACTGTGAAAATTGCACTAAGTGTCCACTTTTAAAACAGCTATTTGTCAATAACTTGAAAAGTATACATGCAATTTTTATGATTTAAAGTTCCTAAAGTACTTACCTGCAATACCTTTCAAATGAGATATTACATGTAGAATGTGAACCTGTGGTTCTTAAAATAAACTAAGAAAAGATATTTTTCTATATAAAAACCTATTGGCTGGATTTGTCTCTGAGTGTGTGTACCTCATTTATTGTCTATGTGTATGTACAACAAATGCTTAACACTACTCCTTGGATAAGCCTACTGCTCGACCACACTACCACAAAATAGAGCATTAGTATTATCTATTTTTACCACTATTTTACCTCTAAGGGGAACCCTTGGACTCTGTGCATGCTATTCCTTACTTTGAAATAGCACATACAGAGCCAACTTCCTACACTGATGCTAAGTTTTGATTTGAAAGTCTGCTGAGTCCTGCTAACCAGGCCCCATCACCAGTGTTCTTTCCCTAACCTGTACTTTTGATTCCACAATTGGCACACCCTGGCATCCAGGTAAGTCCCTTGTAACTGGTACCTCTGGTACCTAGGGCCCTGATGCCAGGGAAGGTCTCTAAGGGCTGCAGCATGTATTATGCCACCCTAGAGACCCCTCACTCAGCACAGACACACTGCTTACCAGCTTGTGTGTGCTAGTGAGAACAAAATGAGTAAGTCGACATGGCACTCCCCTCAGGGTGCCATGCCAGCCTCTCACTGCCTATTCAGTATAGGTAAGACACCCCTCTAGCAGGCCTTACAGCCCTAAGGCAGGGTGCACTATACCATAGGTGAGGGTACCAGTGCATGAGCACTGTGCCCCTACAGTGTCTAAGCAAAACCTTAGACATTGTAAGTGCAGGGTAGCCATAAGAGTATATGGTCTGGGAGTCTGTTTTACACGAACTCCACAGCACCATAATGGCTACACTGAAAACTGGGGAGTTTGGTATCAAACTTCTCAGCACAATAAATGCACACTGATGCCAGTGTACATTTTATTGTAAAATACACCACAGAGGGCACCTTAGAGGTGCCCCCTGAAACTTAACCGACTATCTGTGTAGGCTGACTGGTCCCAGCAGCCTGCCACACTAGAGACATGTTGCTGGCCCCATGGGGAGAGTGCCTTTGTCACTCTGAGGCCAGTAACAAAGCCTGCACTGGGTGGAGATGCTAACACCTCCCCCAGGCAGGAGCTGTAACACCTGGCGGTGAGCCTCAAAGGCTCACCCCTTTGTCACAGCACCGCAGGACACTCCAGCTAGTGGAGTTGCCCGCCCCCTCCGGCCCCGGCCCCCACTTTTGGCGGCAAGGCCGGAGAAAATAATGAGAATAACAAGGAGGAGTCACTGGCCAGTCAGGACAGCCCCTAAGGTGTCCTGAGCTGAGGTGACTCTAACTTTTAGAAATCCTCCATCTTGCAGATGGAGGATTCCCCCAATAGGATTAGGGATGTGACCCCCTCCCCTTGGGAGGAGGCACAAAGAGGGTGTACTCACCCTCAGGGCTAGTAGCCATTGGCTACTAACCCCCCAGACCTAAACACGCCCTTAAATTTAGTATTTAAGGGCTCTCCCTGAACCTAGAAACTAGATTCCTGCAACTACAAGAAGGACTGCCGAGCTGACAAACCCCTGCAGAGGAAGACCAGAAGACACCAACTGCCTTGGCCCCAGACTTACCGGCCTGTCTCCTGCCTTCCAAAGAACCTGCTCCAGCGACGCTTTCCAAGGGACCAGCGACCTCTGAATCCTCTGAGGACTGCCCTGCTTCGAAAAAGACCAGAAACTCCAGAGGACAGCGGCCCTGCTCCAAAAGAACTGCAACTTTGTTACAAGGAGCAGATTTAAAGACCCCTGCAACTCCCCGCAAGAAGCGTGAGACTTGCAACACTGCACCCGGCGACCCCGACTCGACTGGTGGAGAACAACCAACTCAGGGAGGACCCTCCGGCGACTCTACGACTGTGAGTAACCAAAGTTGTCCCCCCTGAGCCCCCACAGCGACGCCTGCAGAGGGAATCCCCAAGCTCCCCCTGACCGCGACTGTCTGAACTCCATTTCCCGACGGCTGGAAAAGACCCTGCACCCGCAGCCCCCAGCCCATAAAGAAACTGAACTTCTGTGCAGGAGTGACCCCCAGGAGGCCCTCTCCCTTGCCCAGGTGGTGGCTACCCCGAGGAGCCCCCCCCTTGCCTGCCTGCATCGCTGAAGAGACCCCTTGGTCTCCCATTGAAACCTGAAGGAAACCCGACGCGTGTTTGCACACTGCACCCGGCCGCCCCCGCGCTGCTGAGGGCGTACTTTCTGTGCTACTTTGTGTCCCCCCCCCGGTGCCCTACAAAACCCCCCTGGTCTGCCCTCCGAAGACGTGGGTACTTACCTGCTGGCAGACTGGAACCGGGGCACCCCCTTCTCTCCATTATAGCCTATGTGTTTTGGGCACCTCTTTGACCTTTGCACCTGACCGGCCCTGAGCTGCTGGTGTGATAACTTTGGGGTTGCTCTGAACCCCCAACGGTGGGCTACCTTGGACCAAAAACTGAAACCTGTAAGTGCCTTACTTACCTGTTGAAACTAACATTACTTTACCTCCCCCAGGAACTGTGAAAATTGCACTGTGTCCACTTTTAAAACAGCTTATTTTGTTTTATGTAAAAAGTATACATGCTAAAGTAATGATTCAAAGTTCCTAGAGTACTTACCTGCAATACCTTTCAAAAGAGCTATTACATGTAAAATTTGAACCTGTGGTTCTTAAAATAAACTAAGAAAATATATTTTTCTATAACAAAACCTATTGGCTGGATTTGTCTCCGAGTGTGTGTTCCTCATTTATTGCCTGTGTGTATGTACAACAAATGCTTAACACTACTCCTTGGATAAGCCTACTGCTCGACCACACTACCACAAAATAGAGCACTAGTATTATCTCTTTTTACCACTATTTTACCTCTAAGGGGAACCCTTGGACTCTGTGCATGCTATTCCTTACTTTGAAATAGCACATACAGAGCCAACTTCCTACAGTAAGATAGTGGCAAAAAGAGATAATACTAATGCTCTATTTTGTGGTAGTGTGGTCGAGCAGTAGGCTTATCAAAGGAGTAGTGTTAAGCATTTGTTGTACACACACAGTCAATAAATGAGGAACACACACTGAAAGACAATTCCAGGCCAATAGGCTTTTGTATAGAAAAATATATTTTCTTAGTTTATTTTAAGAACCACAGGTTCAAATTTTACATGTAATACTTCAAATGAAAGGTATTGCAGGTCGGTACTTTAGGAACTTTGAATAATCAAAATAGCATATACACTTTTCACATAAATCACATATAGCTATTTTAAAAGTAGACAGTGCAATTTTCACAGTTCCTGGGGGGAGTAAGAGTTTGTTAGTTCTTGCAGGTAAGTAAACCACCTACGGGGTTCAAGTTTGGGTCCAAAGTAGCCCACCGTTGGGGGTTCAGAGCAACCCCAAAGTTACCACACCAGCAGCTCAGGGCCGGTCAGGTGCAGAGGTCAAAGTGGTGCCAAAAACACATAGGCTTCAATGGAGAAGGGGGTGCCCCGGTTCCAGTCTGCCAGCAGGTAAGTACCCGCGTCTTCGTAGGGCAGACCAGGGGGGTTTTGTAGGGCACCGGGGGGGACACAAGTTAGCACAGAAAGTACACCCTCAGCAGCACGGGGGCGGCCGGGTGCAGTGTGCAAACACACGTCGGGTTTCCAATGTAAATCAATGGGAGACCAAGGGGTCTCTTCAGCGATGCAGGCAAGCAAGGGGGGGGGGGCTCCTCGGGGTAGCCACTACCTGGGCAAGGGAGAGGGCCTCCTGGGGGTCACTCCTGCACTGGCGTTCCGATCTTTCAGGTCCTAGGGGATGCGGGTGCAGAGTCTTTACCAGGCGTCGGGATCTGGGAGTCAGGCAGTCGCGGTCAGGGGGAGCCTCTGGATTCCCTCTGCAGGCGTCGCTGTGGGGGCTCAGGGTGTGAACTCTGGCTACTCACGGTCTCGCAGTCGCCGGGGAGTCCTCCCTGAAGTGTTGTTTCTCCACAAGTCGAGCCGGGGGCATCGGGGGCAGAGTAGTAAGTCTCACGCTTCCGGCGGGAAACGCAGTTGTTTTAAAGTTACTCCTTTGAAACAAAGTTGCAGTCTTGGATAAACCGAGTGTAGGAAGTTGGCTCTGTATGCACTATTTCAAAGTAAGGAATAGTATGCACAGAGTCCAAGGGTTCCCCTTAGAGGTAAGATAGTGGCAAAAAGAGATAATACTAATGCTCTATTTTGTGGTAGTGTGGTCGAGCAGTAGGCTTATCCAAGGAGTAGTGTTAAGCATTTGTTGTACATACACACAGGCAATAAATGAGGAACACACACTCAGAGACAATTCCAGGCCAATAGGTTTTTGTATAGAAAAATATATTTTCTTAGTTTATTTTAAGAACCACAGGTTCAAATTCTACATGTAATATATCATTTGAAAGGTATTGCAGGTAAGTACTTTAGGAACTTTGAATAATCACAATAGCATATATACTTTTTACATAAAACACATATAGCTATTTTAAAAGTGGACACAGTGCAATTTTCACAGTTCCTGGGGGAGGTAAGTTAATGTTAGTTATTGCAGGTAAGTAAACCACCTACGGGGTTCAAATTGGGGTCCAAGGTAGCCCACCGTTGGGGGTTCAGAGCAACCCCAAAGTTACCACACCAGCAGCTCAGGGCCGGTCAGGTGCAGAGTTCAAAGTGGTGCCCAAAACACATAGGCTTCAATGGAGAAGGGGGTGTCCCGGTTCCAGTCTGCCAGCAGGTAAGTACCCGCGTCTTCGGAGGGCAGACCCGGGGGGTTTTGTAGGGCACCGGGGGGGGACACAAGTCCACACAGAAAGTACACCCTCAGCAGCGTGGGGGCGGCCGGGTGCAGTGTGCAAACAAGCGTCGGGTTTGTAATCGGAATCAATGGGAGACCAAGGGGTCTCTTCAGCGGTGCAGGCAGGCAAGGGGGGGGGCTCCTCGGGGTAGCCACCACCTGGGCAAGGGAGAGGGCCTCCTGGGGGTCACTCCTGCACAGGAGTTCCGTTCCTTTAGATGCTGGGGGCTGCGGGTGCAGGGTCTTTTCCAGCCGTCGGGAAATGGAGTTCAGGCAGTCGCGGTCAGGGGGAGCCTCGGGATTCCCTCTGCAGGCGTCGCTGTGGGGGCTAAGGGGGGACAACTTTGGTTACTCACAGTCTTGGAGTCGCCGGGGGGTCCTCCCTGTACCGTTGTTTCTTCACCAGTCGAGTCGGGGTCGCCGGGTGCAGTGTTTCAAGTCTCACGCTTCTGGCGGGAATTTCAGGGGTCTTTAAAGTTGCTCCTCTGGAAACAAAGTTGCAGTCTTTGTTGAACAGGGCCGCTGTTCTCGGGAGTTCTTGGTCCTTTTAGAGCAGGGCAGTCCTCTGAGGAGTCAGAGGTCGCTGGTCCTGGGGAAAGCGTCGCTGGATCAGTTTTCTTCCGAAGGGGGGAGACAGGCCGGTAGGGCTGGGGCCAAAGCAGTTGGTGTCTCCGTCTTCTCTGCAGGGTTTTTCAGCTCAGCAGTCCTCCTCTTCTTAGGTTGCAGGAATCTGAGTTCCTAGGTTCTGGGGAGCCCTTAAATACTAAATTTAAGGGCGTGTTTAGGTCTGGGGGGGGTTAGTAGCCAATGGCTACTAGCCCTGAGGGTGGGTACACCCTCTTTGTGCCTCCTCCCAAGAGGAGGGGGTCACATTCCTATCGGGGGAATCCTCCATCTGCAAGATGGAGGATTTCTAAAAGTTAGTCGCCTCAGCTCAGGACACCTTAGGGGCTGTCCTGACTGGCCAGTGACTCCTCCTTGTTTTTCTCATTAATTCCTCCTGCCTTGCCGCCAAAAGTGGGGCCGTGGCCGGAGCGAAAAGGAACACGTCCGAACCCGATGGCGGAAAAAAAACAATCTAAGATGGAGTCGACGCCCATGCGCAATGGAGTCGAAATGGGAGGAGTCCCTCGGTCTCGTGATTCGAAAAAAGACTTCTTCGAAGAAAGACAACTTGTAACACTCCAAGCCCAACACCAGATGGCGGCACACCCTGGCATCCAGGTAAGTCCCTTGTAACTGGTACCAAGGGCCCTGATGCCAGGGAAGGTCTCTAAGGGCTGCAGCATATCTTATGCCACCCTGGGGACCCCTCACTCAGCACAGACACACTGCTTGCCAGCTTGTGAGTGCTGGTGAGAGCAAAACGAGTAAGTCGACATGGCACTCCCCTCAGGGTGCCATGCCAGCCTCTCGCTGCCTATACAGGTATAGATAAGTCACCCCTCTAGTAGGCCTTACAGCCCTAAGGTAGGGTGCACTATACCATAGTTGAGGGCACCAGTGCATGAGCACTGTGCCCCTACAGTGTCTAAGCAAAACCTTAGACATTGTAAGTGCAGGGTAGCCATAAGAGTATATGGTCTGGGAGTCTGTTTTACACGAACTCCACAGCACCATAATGGCTACACTGAAAACTGGGAAGTTTGATATCAAACTTCTCAGCACAATAAATGCACACTGATGCCAGTGTACATTTTATTGTAAAATACACCCCAGAGGGCACCTTAGAGGTGCCCCCTGAAACCTTAACCGACTATCTGTGTAGGCTGACTGGTTCCAGCAGCCTGCCACAACCGAGACATGTTGCTGGCCCCATGGGGAGAGTGCCTTTGTCACTCTGAGGCCAGTAACAAAGCCTGCACTGGGTGGAGATGCTAACACCTCCCCCAGGCAGGAGCTGTCACACCTGGCGGTGAGCCTCAAAGGCTCACCCCTTTGTGCCAGCACCGCAGGACACTCCAGCTAGTGGAGTTGCCCGCCCCCTCCGGCCACGGCCCCCACTTTTGGCGGCAAGGCCGGAGAAAATAATGAGAATAAGAAGGAGGAGTCACTGGCCCGTCAGGACAGCCCCTAAGGTGTCCTGAGCTGAAGTGACTCTAACTTTTAGAAATCCTCCATCTTGCAGATGGAGGATTCCCCAATAGGATTAGGGATGTGACCCCCTCCCCTTGGGAGGAGGCACAAAGAGGGTGTACCCACCCTCAGGGCTAGTAGCCATTGGCTACTAACCCCCCAGACCTAAACACGCCCTTAAATTTAGTATTTAAGGGCTCCCCTGAACCTAAGAATTTAGATTCCTGAAACTACAAGAAGAAGAAGACTGCCGAGCTGAAAAACCCCTGCAGAGGAAGAACAGAAGACACCAACTGCTCTGGCCCCGGACTTACCGGCCTGTCTCCTGCCTTCCAAAGAAACCTGCTCCAGCGACGCTTTCCAAGGGACCAGCGACCTCTGAATCCTCTGAGGACTGCCCTGCTTCAAGAAAGACAAGAAACTCCCGAGGACAGCGGCACTGCTCCAAAAGAACTGCAACTTTGTTTCAAGGAGCAGATTGAAAGACTCCTGCAACTCCCCGCAAGAAGCGTGAGATTTGCAACACTGCACCCGGCGACCCCGACTCGACTGGTGGAGAACCAACACCTCAGGGAGGACCCTCCGAGACTGTGAGTAACCAAAGTTGTCCCCCCTGAGCCCCCACAGCGACGCCTGCAGAGGGAATCCCGAGGCTCCCCCTGACCGCGACTGCCTGAACTCCATTTCCCGACGGCTGGAAAAGACCCTGCACCCGCAGCCCCCAGCACCTTAAGGAACGGAACTCCTGTGCAGGAGTGACCCCCCAGGAGGCCCTCTCCCTTGTCCAGGTGGTGGCTACCCCGAGGAGCCCCCCCCTTGCCTGCCTGCAACGCTGAAGAGATCCCTTGATCTCTCATTGAAAACCATTGGAAACCCGACGCATGTTTGCACACTGCACCCGGCCGCCCCCGCGCTGCTGAGGGTGTACTTTTTGTTGTGACTTGTGTCCCCCCCGGTGCCCTACAAAACCCCCCCTGGTCTGCCCTCCGAAGACGCGGGTACTTACCTGCTGGCAGACCGGAACCGGGGCACCCCCTTCTCTCCATTGAAGCCTATGTGTTTTGGGCACCTCTTTGACCTTTGCACCTGACCGGCCCTGAGCTGCTGGTGTGGTAACTTTGGGGTTGCTCTGAACCCCCAACGGTGGGCTACCTTGGACCCAAAACTGAAACCTGTAAGTGACTTACTTACCTGTTAAAACTAACATTACTTTACCTCCCCCAGGAACTGTGAAAATTGCACTGTCCACTTTTAAAACAGCTTATTGTGTTTTATGTGAAAAGTATACATGCTAATGTAATGATTCAAAGTTCCTAAAGTACTTACCTGCAATACCTTTCAAATGAGATATTACATGTAGAATTTGAACCTGTGGTTCTTAAAATAAACTAAGAAAATATATTTTTCTATAACAAAACCTATTGGCTGGATTTGTCTCTGAGTGTGTGTTCCTCATTTATTGCCTGTGTGTATGTACAACAAATGCTTAACACTACTCCTTTGATAAGCCTACTGCTCGACCACACTACCACAAAATAGAGCATTAGTATTATCTCTTTTTGCCACTATCTTACCTCTAAGGGGAACCCTTGGACTCTGTGCATACTATTCCTTACTTTGAAAGAGTGTATACAGAGCCAACGTCCTACATTGGTGGATCAGCGGTGGGGTACAAGACTTTGCATTTGCTGGACTACTCAGCCAATACCTGATCACACGACAAATTCCAAAAATTGTCATTAGAAATTGTAAGGAAATGCCTCCTTGGCATGGTTGCCCCCTGACTTTTTGCCTTTGCTGATGCTATGTTTACAATTGAAAGTGTGCTGAGGCCTGCTAACCAGGCCCCAGCACCAGTGTTCTTTCCCTAAACCTGTACTTTTGTATCCACAATTGGCAGACCCTGGCATCCAGATAAGTCCCTTGTAACTGGTACTTCTAGTACCAAGGGCCCTGATGCCAAGGAAGGTCTCTAAGGGCTGCAGCATGTCTTATGCCACCCTGGAGACCTCTCACTCAGCACAGACACCCTGCTTGCCAGCTTGTGTGTGCTAGTGAGAACAAAACGAGTAAGTCGACATGGCACTCCCCTCAGGGTGCCATGCCAGCCTCTCACTGCCTATGCAAGTATAGGTCAGTCACCCCTCTAGCAGGCCTTACAGCCCTAAGGCAGGGTGCACTATACCATAGGTGAGGGTACCAGTGCATGAGCATGGTACCCCTACAGTGTCTAAACAAGACCTTAGACATTGTAAGTGCAGGGTAGCCATAAGAGTATATGGTCTGGGAGTTTGTCAAACACGAACTCCACAGCACCATAATGGCTACACTGAAAACTGGGAAGTTTGGTATCAAACTTCTCAGCACAATAAATGCACACTGATGCCAGTGTACATTTTATTGCAAAATACACCCCAGAGGGCACCTTAGAGGTGTCCCCTGAAACTTAACCGACTGTCTGTGTAGGCTGACTAGTTCCAGCAGCCTGCCACACTAGAGACATGTTGCTGGCCCCATGGAGAGAGTGCCTTTGTCACTCTGAGGCCAGTAACAAAGCCTGCACTGGGTGGAGATGCTAACACCTCCCCCAGGCAGGAGCTGTAACACCTGGCGGTGAGCCTCAAAGGCTCACCCCTTTGTCACAGCCCAGCAGGGCACTCCGACTTAGTGGAGTTGCTCACCCCCACAGGCCACGGCCCCCACTTTTGGCGGCAAGGCTGGAGGGAACAAAGAAAGCAACAAGGAGGAGTCACTGGCCAGTCAGGACAGCCCCTAAGGTGTCCTGAGCTGAGGTGACTCTAACTTTTAGAAATCCTCCATCTTGCAGATAGAGGATTCCCCCAATAGGATTAGGGATGTGACCCCCTCCCCTTGGGAGGAGGCACAAAGAGGGTGTACTCACCCTCAGGGCTAGTAGCCATTGGCTACTAACCCCCCAGACCTAAACACGCCCTTAAATTTAGTATTTAAGGGCTACCCTGAACCCTAGAAAATTAGATTCCTGCAACTACAAGAAGAAGGACTGCCTAGCTGAAAACCCCTGCAGAGGAAGACCAGAAGACAACAACTGCCTTGGCTCCAGAAACTCACCGGCCTGTCTCCTGCCTTCCAAAGAACTCTGCTCCAGCGACGCCTTCCAAAGGGACCAGCGACCTCTGAATCCTCTGAGGACTGCCCTGCTTCGACGACGACAAGAAACTCCCGAGGACAGCGGACCTGCTCCAAAAAGACTGCAACTTTATCCAAAGGAGCAGCTTTAAAGACCCCTGCAATCTCCCCGCAAGAAGCGTGAGACTTGCAACACTGCACCCGGCGACCCCGACTCGGCTGGTGGGGAACCAACACCTCAGGGAGGACCCCCGGACTACTCTACGACTGTGAGTACCAAAACCTGTCCCCCCTGAGCCCCCACAGCGCCGCCTGCAGAGGGAATCCCGAGGCTTCCCCTGACCGCGACTCTCTGAAACCTAAGTCCCGACACCTGGAAAAGACCCTGCACCCGCAGCCCCCAGGACCTGAAGGACCGGCCTTTCACTGCAGAAGTGACCCCCAGGAGTCCCTCTCCCTTGCCCAAGTGGAGGTTTCCCCGAGGAAGCCCCCCCTTGCCTGCCTGCAGCGCTGAAGAGATCCCTTGATCTCTCATTGACTTCCATTGCGAACCCGACACTTGTTCTAACACTGCACCCGGCCGCCCCCGCGCCGCTGAGGGTGAAATTTCTGTGTGGGCTTGTGTCCCCCCCGGTGCCCTACAAAACCCCCCTGGTCTGCCCTCCGAAGACGCGGGTACTTACCTGCAAGCAGACCGGAACCGGGGCACCCCCTTCTCTCCATTATAGCCTATGCGTTTTGGGCACCACTTTGAACTCTGCACCTGACCGGCCCTGAGCTGCTAGTGTGGTAACTTTGGGGTTGCTCTGAACCCCCAACGGTGGGCTACCTTGGACCAAGAACTGAACCCTGTAAGTGTCTTACTTACCTGGTAAAACTAACAAAAACTTACCTCCCCCAGGAACTGTGAAAATTGCACTGTGTCCACTTTTGAAATAGCTATCTGTGAATAACTTGAAAAGTATACATGCAATTGAAATGATTCAAAGTTCCTAATGTACTTACCTGCAATACCTTTCAAACAAGATATTACATGTTAAATTTGAACCTGTGGTTCTTAAAATAAACTAAGAAAATATATTTTTCTATAACAAAACCTATTGGCTGGATTTGTCTCTGAGTGTGTGTACCTCATTTATTGTCTGTGTATGTACAACAAATGCTTAACACTACTCCTTGGATAAGCCTACTGCTCGACCACACTACCACAAAATAGAGCATTAGTATTATCTATTTTTACCACTATTTTACCTCTAAGGGGAACCCTTGGACTCTGTGCATGCTATTCCTTACTTTGAAATAGCACATACAGAGCCAACTTCCTACAGAAATTGATTTTCGCAATTTGAAATTTTTCTAAATTCTTAAAAGTCCTGCTAGGGCCTTGTGTTAGTCCCTGTTAGCATTTCCTTTTAGAGTTTAAAAGTTTGGTAAAAGTTTGAATTAGATCCTAGACCTAGTTTTAGTTTCTTAAAAAGTATTCCAGCTTTTAGAAGCATAATGTCTAATACAGATGTGAATGTGGTGGAACTCGACACCACACCTTACCTCCATCTACAGATGAGAGAGCTAATGTCACTCTGTAAACTAAAGAAAATAGCAATGGGCTCCAGACCTTCCAAACTACAGCTCCAGGAGCTGTTGGCAGAGTTTGAAAGAGCCAACCCCTCTGAGGATGGCAACACAGAGGATGAGTATAGTGACTTGGAGGGTGATTCCCCCCCACCAGTCCTATCTAGGGAGGACAGGGCCTCGCAAGCCCTGACTCCACAAATTATAGTCAGAGATGCTGGTTCCCTCACAGGAGGGACCAACCTCTCTGAAATCACTGAGGATAACTCCAGTGAAGAGGACATCCAGTTAGCCAGGATGGCCAAAAGATTGGCTTTGGAAAGACAGATCCTAGCCATAGAAAGAGAAAGACAAGAGATGGGCCTAGGACCCATCAATGGTGGCAGCAACATAAATAGGGTCAGAGATTCTCCTGACATGTTGAAAATCCCTAAAGGGATTGTAACTAAATATGAAGATGGTGATGACATCACCAAATGGTTCACAGCTTTTGAGAGGGCTTGTGTAACCAGAAAAGTGAACAAATCTCACTGGGGTGCTCTCCTTTGGGAAATGTTCACAGGAAAGTGTAGGGATAAACTCCTCACACTCTCTGGAAAAGATGCAGAATCTTATGACCTCATGAAGGGTACCCTGATTGAGGGCTTTGGATTCTCCACTGAGGAGTATAGGATTAGATTCAAGGGGGCTCAAAAATCCTCGAGCCAGACCTGGGTTGACTTTGTAGACTACTCAGTAAAAACACTAGATGGTTGGATTCAAGGCAGTGGTGTAAGTAATTATGATGGGCTGTACAATTTATTTGTGAAAGAACACCTGTTAAGTAATTGTTTCAATGACAAACTGCATCAGCATCTGGTAGACCTAGGACCAATTTCTACCCAAGAATTGGGAAAGAAGGTGGACCATTGGGTCAAGACTAGGGTGTCCAAAACTTCTACAGGGGGTGACCAAAAGAAAGGGGTCACAAAACCTCCCCAGGGGAAGGAGTGGTGAGACAGCCAAAAACAAAAATAGTAAAGAGTCTTCTACAGGCCCCCAAAAACCTGCACAGGAGGGTGGGCCCAGAGCCTCTTCACAAAACAATTCTGGGTACAAGGGTAAAAACTTTGATCCCAAAAAGGCCTGGTGTCGTAGCTGTAGTCAGTCTGGACACCAAACTGGAGACAAGGCCTGTCCCAAGAAAGATAACACTTCTAACTCCAATCCAGCTAAAACTGGAATGGCCAGTCTCCAAGTGGGATCAACAGTGTGCCCAGAGCAAATCGGGTGTCACACTGAAGCTACATTAGTCTCTGAGGGTGGGGTGGATTTAGCCACACTGGCTGCCTGGCCCCCTAACATGCAAAAATACAGGCAGCAGCTCTTAATTAATGGGACAAGTGTAGAGGGCCTGAGGGATACAGGTGCCAGTGTCACTATGGTGACAGAGAAACTGGTTTCCCCTGGCCAATACCTGGCTGGACAAACTTATCCAGTCACCAACGCTGACAATCAGACTAAAGTACATCCCATGGCTATGGTAACTTTAGAGTGGGGAGGGGTCAATGGCCTGAAACAGGTGGTGGTCTCCTCAAATATCCCAGTAGACTGTTTGCTTGGAAATGACCTGGAGTCCTCAGCATGGGCTGAGGTAGAACTGAAAACCCATGCAGCCATGCTGGGTATCCCTGAACTGGTGTGTGTCAAGACAAGGGCACAGTGCAAGGCACAGGGTGAAAAAGTAGATCTGGAGTCTGGAAGAAAGGCCCAGCCTACCAAGAGAAAAGGAAAGTCAGCTGGGAAACCAGCTGCAACACAACAAGAAAAAGAGAACCTCTCTTCTCAGGAAGAAGTTCTGCCCTCTGAGGGAACTGAGCCTATGGAACTGGAACCTTATCAGGTTGAGCTCTTGGGCCCAGGAGGACCCTCAAGGGAAGAGTTGTGTAAGGGACAAGAAACCTGTCCCTCTCTTGAAGGCCTTAGGCAGCAAGCTGCTGAAGAGTCCAAAGGGAAGAAAAATGGAACACATAGGGTCTATTGGGAAGATGGACTCCTGTACACTGAGGCAAGAGATCCCAAACCTGGTGCCACTAGGAGAGTGGTAGTGCCTCAGAGTTTCAGAGAGTTTATTCTGACCTTAGCCCATGATATTCCCCTTGCTGGGCATTTGGGACAAACCAAGACGTGGGAGAGGTTAGTCAACCACTTCTACTGGCCCAATATGTCCCAGAAGGTTAAGGAGTTTTGCCTCTCCTGCCCCACCTGTCAAGCCAGTGGTAAGACAGGTGGGCATCCAAAGGCCCCCCTCATTCCACTTCCAGTGGTGGGGGTCCCCTTTGAAAGAGTGGGTGTGGACATAGTGGGTCCACTTGAACCTCCCACAGCCTCAGGAAATATGTACATCCTAGTAGTAGTGGATCATGCTACTAGGTATCCTGAAGCTATTCCCCTTAGGTCGACTACTGCCCCTGCAGTAGCCAAGGCCCTCATTGGTATCTTTACCAGAGTGGGTTTCCCTAAGGAGGTGGTGTCTGACAGAGGTACCAACTTCATGTCAGCATACCTAAAACACATGTGGAATGAGTGTAGAGTGACTTACAAATTCACTACACCATATCATCCACAAACTAATGGCCTTGTTGAGAGATTCAACAAGACATTAAAGGGCATGATCATGGGGCTCCCAGAAAAACTCAAAAGGAGATGGGATGTCCTCCTGCCATGTCTGCTTTTCGCTTACAGAGAGGTGCCTCAGAAGGGAGTAGGGTTCTCACCCTTTGAACTTCTGTTTGGCCACCCTGTAAGGGGACCACTTGCTCTTGTTAAAGAAGGCTGGGAGAGACCTCTTCATGAGCCTAAACAAGACATAGTGGACTATGTACTTGGCCTTCGCTCAAGGATGGCAGAGTACATGGAAAAGGCAAGTAAAAACCTTGAGGCCAGCCAACAGCTCCAGAAGTTTTGGTATGACCAAAAGGCTGCAATGGTTGAATTTCAACCACAGCAGAAAGTATGGGGTTTGGAGCCTGTGGCTCCCAGGGCACCCCAGGACAGATGGAGTGGCCCTTACCCAATCCTGGAAAAGAAGAGGCAGGTCACCTACCTGGTGGACCTAGGCACAAGCAGGAGCCCCAAGAGGGTGATCCATGTAAACCGCCTAAAACTCTTCCATGATAGGGCTGATGTGAATCTGTTGATGGTAACAGATGAGGACCAGGAAGCTGAGAGTGAGCCTCTCCCGGATCTCCTCTCATCAGACCCTAAAGATGGCTCAGTGGATGGAGTGATCTATTCAGACACCCTCTCTGGCCAACAGCAATCTGACTGTAGGAAGGACCTGCAACAGTTTGCTGAGCTCTTTTCCCTAACCCCTGGTCAGACACACCTGTGTACCCATGATGTGGACACAGGAGCTAGCATGCCTGTCAAAAACAATATTTTCAGACAGTCTGACCAAGTTAAGGAAAGCATCAAGGTGGAAGTCCACAAGATGCTGGAGTTGGGAGTAATTGAGCACTCTGACAGCCCCTGGGCTAGCCCAGTGGTCTTGGTCCCCAAACCTCACACCAAAGAAGGAAAGAGAGAGATGAGGTTTTGTGTGGACTACAGAGGTCTTAATTCTGTCACCAAGACAGATGCCCATCCAATTCCTAGAGCTGATGAGCTGATTGACAAATTAGGGGCTGCCAAATTCTTAAGTACCTTTGACTTAACAGCAGGGTACTGGCAAATCAAGATGGCCCCTGGAGCAAAAGAAAAGACAGCATTCTCCACACCTGATGGGCATTATCAGTTCACTGTTATGCCCTTTGGTTTAAAGAATGCCCCTGCCACCTTCCAAAGGTTGGTGAATCAAGTCCTTGCTGGGTTGGAATCCTTTAGTGCAGTTTATCTTGATGATATTGCTGTCTTCAGCTCCACCTGGCAGGATCACCTGGTCCACCTGAAGAAGGTTTTGAAGGCTCTGCAATCTGCAGGCCTCTCTATCAAGGCATCCAAATGCCAGATAGGGCAGGGAACTGTGGTTTACTTGGGACACCTTGTAGGTGGAAGCCAAGTTCAGCCACTCCAGCCTAAGATCCAGACTATTCTGGACTGGGCAGCTCCAAAAACCCAGACTCAAGTCAGGGCATTCCTTGGCTTGACTGGGTACTATAGGAGGTTTGTGAAGGGATATGGATCCATTGTGACAGCCCTCACAGAACTCGCCTCCAAGAAAATGCCCAAGAAAGTAAACTAGACTGTAGAATGCCAACAGGCCTTTGACACCCTGAAACAAGCTATGTGCACAGCACCAGTTCTAAAAGCTCCAGATTACTCCAAGCAATTCATTGTGCAAACAGATGCCTCTGAACATGGGATAGGGGCATTTTGTCCCAAACAAATGATGATGGCCTTGACCAGCCTGTTGCTTTCATTAGCAGGAGGTTACTCCCCAGGGAGCAGCGTTGGAGTGCCATTGAGAGGGAGGCCTTTGCTGTGGTTTGGTCCCTGAAGAAGTTGAGACCATACCTCTTTGGTACTCACTTCCTAGTTCAGACTGACCACAGACCTCTTAGATGGCTGATGCAAATGAAAGGTGAAAATCCAAAACTGTTGAGGTGGTCCATCTCCCTACAGGGAATGGACTTTATAGTGGAACACAGACCTGGGACTGCCCATGCCAATGCAGATGGCCTTTCCAGGTTCTTCCACTTAGAAAATGAAGACTCTCTTGGGAAAGGTTAGTCTCATCCTCTTTCGTTTGGGGGGGGGATGGGGGGGCTGTGTAAGGAAATGCCTCCTTGGCATGGTTACCCCCTGACGTTTTGCCTTTGCTGATGCTATGTTTTGAATTGAAAGTGTGCTGAGGCCTGCTAACCAGGCCCCAGCACCAGTGTTCTTTCCCTAACCTGTACTTTTGATTCCACAATTGGCACACCCTGGCATCCAGATAAGTCCCTTGTAAGTGGTACCCCTGGTACCAAGGGCCCTGATGCCAAGGAAGGTCTCTAAGGGCTGCAGCATGTCTTATGCCACCCTGGAGACCCCTCACTCAGCACAGACACACTGCTTGCCAGCTTGTGTGTGCTGGTGAGAACAAAACGAGTAAGTCGACATGGCACTCCCCTCCGGGTGCCATGCCAGCCTCTCACTGCCTATGCAGGTATAGATAAGTCAGCCCTCTAGTAGGCCTTACAGCCCTAAGGCAGGGTGCACTATACCATAGGTGAGGGCACCAGTGCATGAGCACTGTGCCCCTACAGTGTCTAAGCAAAACCTTAGGCATTGTAAGTGCAGGGTAGCCATAAGAGTATATGGTCTGGGAGTCTGTTTTACACGAACTCCACAGCACCATAATGGCTACACTGAAAACTGGGAAGTTTGGTATCAAACTTCTCAGCACAATAAATGCACACTGATGCCAGTGTACATTTTATTGTAAAATACACCCCAGAGGGCACCTTAGAGGTGCCCCCTGAAACCTTAACCGACTATCTGTGTAGGCTGACTGGTTCCAGCAGCCTGCCACAACCGAGACATGTTGATGGCCCCATGGGGAGAGTGCTTTTGTCACTCTGAGGCCAGTAACAAAGCCTGCACTGGGTGGAGATGCTAACACCTCCCCCAGGCAGGAGCTGTCACACCTGGCGGTGAGCCTCAAAGGCTCACCCCTTTGTGCCAGCACCGCAGGACACTCCAGCTAGTGGAGTTGCCCGCCCCCTCCGGCCACGGCCCCCACTTTTGGCGGCAAGGCCGGAGAAAATAATGAGAATAACCAGGAGGATTCACTGGCCAGTCAGGACAGCCCCTAAGGTGTCCTGAGCTGAAGTGACTCTAACTTTTGAGAAATCCTCCATCTTGCAGATGGAGGATTCCCCAATAGGATTAGGGATGTGACCCCCTCCCCTTGGGAGGAGGCACAAAGAGGGTGTACCCACCCTCAGGGCTAGTAGCCATTGGCTACTAACCCCCCAGACCTAAACACGCCCTTAAATTTAGTATTTAAGGGCTTCCCTGAACCTAAGAATTTAGATTCCTGAAACTACAAGAAGAAGAGGACTGCCGAGCTGAAAAACCCCTGCAGAGGAAGAACAGAAGACACCAACTGCTTTGGCCCCAGACTTACCGGCCTGTCTCCTGCCTTCCAAAGAAACCTGCTCCAGCGACGCTTTCCAAGGGACCAGCGACCTCTGAATCCTCTGAGGACTGCCCTGCTTCAAGAAAGACAAGAAACTCCCGAGGACAGCGGCACTGCTCCAAAAGAACTGCAACTTTGTTTCAAGGAGCAGATTTAAAAACCCCTGCAACTCCCCGCAAGAAGCGTGAGACTTGCAACACTGCACCCGGCGACACCGACTCGACTGGTGGAGAACCAACACCTCAGGGAGGACCATCCGGCGACTCCCGAGACTGTGAGTAACCAAAGGGTCGCTGGCATGTGTAGCTGCAGATACACATGCTGTGCATAGTCCGCCGTCTGGTGTTGGGTCGGAGTGTTACAAGTTGTTTTTCTTCGAAGAAGTCTTTTCGAGTCACGAGACCGAGGGACTCCTCCCACTTCGGTTCCATTGCGCATGGGCGTCGACTCCATCTTAGATTGTTTTTTTTCCGCCATCGGGTTCGGACGTGTTTCTTTTCGCTCCGTTTTTCGGGTCGGAAAGTTAGTCAGAATCAACGGAAAATTTGTCGGTATTTTTTCGTTCGGTATCGGGATAGTTAGGGCAAATCAACACCGAGCCTTAAAGAGCTCCGGTAACCCTTCGGGGTATTTTCGATCCCCCGTCGGGGCCTGGTCGGCCCGACCGCGTGCAACATCGAGACTGATGGAACGGACCCCGTTCCGATTCTGTCCTAAATGCCACAGTAAATATCCTTATACAGACCAACATTTGGTCTGTAACTTGTGCCTGTCCCCCGAGCACAAGGAAGAGTCGTGTGAGGCCTGTCGCGTGTTTCGGTCGAGAAAAACGCTCAGGGACCGAAGAGCCAGGAGGTTGCAGATGGCTTCCACGCCGACAGGACAACAAGGGTTCGAGGAGTAGGAAGAAGAAGAAACTTTCTCCATCCGCGATTCGGATTCCGAAGAATTCGACGTCGACGAGCAACCAACCGTGAGTAAGACGTCGAAAGAAAGAACCCACGAAAAAACAGACAAAGCCCAGGGGACGCCACTGCCAACAGGCCATGGCATAACCCATAAAGTAGGTGACCGTCCATCGGCACCGAAAAAGGGCGAGCTGGTGCCGAAGTCGTCCAACTCAGGTCGAGACACAGGCACGCAACACTCTCGGGACCGAGAGAGTGGTGCAGAAAAGGCTCGACACCGAGATAGCGGCACCGAAGCTACTCGACACAGGGACAGCGGCACCGAAGCTGCTCGGCACAGAGATAGCGGCACCGAAGATGGTCGGCACCGAGAGGCCAAGACACCGAAAAAGAGAAAGATCTCGTCAGAGCCGAAAACAACTAAAGACACGGTTTCGGTGCCAAAACACCCGGCAACCGAACCAAAAACCAGTTCCTACTCAGAGGAACAATCACTGTCCTCCCAACTAAAAAGACACAGATTTGAGGAGGAATTACAAACTACAGAGGGAGATCACACGCAAAAGCGGATCTTTATCCAAAAGGGTACAGGGAAAATCAGCACTCTTCCCCCAATCAGAAGGAAAAGGAAACTTGACTTCCAGCAACAAGACAAGCCACCACAAGCAAAGGTGGTAAAGAGGGTAACTCCACCACCCTCTCCACCACAGTCAACTCATGTATTACCGGCACAGACTCCACCACAATCACCAGCTCATACCACCATGAACCAGGATGATCAGGCAGCATGGGACCTCTATGATGCTCCAGTATCGGACAATAGTCCAGAGTCGTACCCAACTAAACCCTCACTACCTGAGGACAGTACAGCATATGCACAGGTGGTAGCTAGGGCAGCCGAATTTCATAATGTATCTCTACATTCGGAGCCTATTGAGGATGACTTCCTCTTTAACACCCTGTCCTCCACCCACAGCCATTATCAAAGCCTTCCCATGCTCCCGGGAATGCTAAGGCACGCTAAACAGATTTTCAAGGAGCCTGTTAAAAGCAGAGCAATAACTCCAAGGGTGGAGAAAAAATACAAGGCACCGCCCACAGACCCTGCTTTTATTACATCACAACTGACACCAGATTCAGTAGTCGTAGGAGCAGCTCGTAAAAGAGCCAACTCGCAGACATCAGGCGACGCACCACCTCCGGACAAGGAGAGCCGCAAGTTTGATGCAGCTGGGAAAAGGGTTGCAGCACAAGCTGCAAATCAGTGGCGCATCGCCAACTCGCAAGCACTCCTAGCGCGATACGACAGGGCCCATTGGGACGAGATGCAGCATCTCATCGAGCACCTCCCCAAAGAATTCCAGAAACGAGCGAAACAAGTGGTTGAAGAGGGGCAAAATATCTCCAACACCCAAATACGTTCTTCTATGGATGCAACAGATACAGCTGCAAGAACAATAAATACTGCTGTGACAATAAGGAGGCACGCATGGCTGCGCACATCTGGCTTCAAACCTGAGATACAACAGGCAGTGCTCAATATGCCGTTCAATGAACAGCAATTGTTTGGCCCAGAAGTGGACACTGCAATTGAAAAATTAAAAAAGGATACTGACACAGCCAAAGCCATGGGCGCACTCTATTACCCGCAGGGCAGAGGCACATTTGGCACATTTCGCAAAACAACTTTCAGAGGAGGGTTTCGAGGTCAAGCCACAGAAGCCAGCACCTCCCAAACAAGACCACCTACCTACCAGGGACAATATCAAAGGGGTGGCTTTCGAGGCCAATACAGAGGGGGCCAATTCCCAAGAAACCGGGGAAAGTTTAAAGGTCCCAAAACCCCTCAAAATAAACAGTGACTCACAGGTCACACAACCCCTTCACACAACACCAGTGGGGGGAAGACTAAGCCAGTTCCACAAATCATGGGAGGAAATAACAACAGACACTTGGGTCTTAGCAATTATCCAACATGGTTATTGCATAGAATTTCTCCAACTCCCTCCAAACGTCCCACCGAAAACACACAATATGTCAAAACAGCATATAGACCTTCTAGGACTAGAAGTTCAAGCATTACTGCAAAAAGACACAATAGAATTAGTACCAAAAACACAAAAGAACACAGGAGTTTACTCACTGTACTTTCTAATACCGAAAAAGGACAAAACTCTGAGACCAATATTAGATCTCAGAACACTAAACACCTACATCAAATCAGACCACTTTCACATGGTCACGTTACAAGACGTAATACCACTACTGAAACAGCAAGACTACATGACAACGTTAGATCTAAAAGACGCGTATTTCCATATACCGATACATCCCTCGCACAGGAAATACCTAAGGTTCGTATTCAAAGAAATACATTACCAATTCAAAGTGTTGCCATTCGGAATAACAACAACACCGAGAGTCTGCAGTAGTAGCTGCACATATCAGGAGGCAGCAAATACACGTGTTCCCGTACCTAGACGATTGGTTAATCAAAACCAACTCGCTAACAGTGTTCACAGCACACAGATTATGTTATACAAACCCTTTACAAACTGGGTTTCTCCATCAACTATGCAAAGTCACACCTTTTGCCGTGTCAAACACAGCAATACTTAGGAGCGACAATCAACACAACACAAGGGATAGCCACTCCAAGTCCACAAAGGGTTCAAAATTTTCACAAGGTGATACAAGCTATGTATCCAACACAAAAGATACACGCAAAGATGGTATTAAAACTCCTAGGCATGATGTCCTCATGCATAGCCATTGTCCCAAACGCAAGATTGCACATGCGGCCCCTACAACAGTGCCTAGCATCACAATGGTCACATGCACAGGGTCAACTTCTAGATCTGGTGTTGATAGACCGCCAAACATACATCTCGCTTCTATGGTGGAACAGTACAAATTTAAACAAAGGGCGGCCTTTCCAAGACCCAGTGCCACAATACGTGATAGCAACAGATGCTTCCATGACAGGGTGGGGAGCACACCTCAATCAACACAGCATCCAAGGACAATGGGACGTACATCAAAGAAAGTTTCATATAAATCACCTAGAATTGTTAGCAGTATTTCTAGCGTTGAAAGCATTCCAACCAATGATAACCCACAAATACATTCTTGTCAAAACAGACAACATGACGACAATGTATTATTTAAATAAACAGGGGGTAACACACTCGACACAGTTGTGTCTCCTAACACAAAAAATATGGCATTGGGCAATTCACAACCACATTCGCCTAATAGCACAGTTTATTCCAGGGATCCAGAACCAGCTAGCAGACAATCTCTCTCGGGATCACCAACAGGTCCACGAATGGTAAATTCACCCCCAAATCCTGAACACTTACTTCCAAGTTTGGGGAACACCTCAAATAGATCTGTTTGCAACAAAAGAAAACGCAAAATGCCAAAACTTCGCATCCAGGTACCCACACCGGCAATCTCAAGGCAATGCTCTATGGATGAATTGGTCAGGGATATTTGCGTACGCTTTTCCCCCTCTCCCTCTCCTTCCATATCTAGTAAACAGATTGAGTCAAAACAAACTCAAACTCATACTAATAGCACCAACATGGGCAAGACAACCTTGGTATACCACACTACTAGACCTGTCAGTAGTACCTCATGTCAAACTACCCAACAGGCCAGATCTGTTAACACAACACAAACAACAGATCAGGCATCCAAACCCAACATCGTTGAATCTAGCAATTTGGCTCCTGAAATCCTAGAATTTGGACACTTAAACCTCACACAAGAGTGTATGGAGGTCATAAAACAAGCTAGAAGACCATCCACTAGACACTGCTATGCAAGTAAATGGAAAAGATTTGTTTGTTACTGCCATAATAATCAAGTCCAACCATTGCATGCATCTCCAAAAGATGTAGTAGGATATTTACTACATTTACAAAAATCAAATCTAGCTTTCTCTTCCATAAAAATACATCTCGCAGCAATATCTGCTTACCTGCAGATTACTCATTCAACTTCCCTATTTAGAATAACTGTCATTAAAGCGTTTATGGAGGGCCTAAAGAGAATTATACCACCAAGGACACCACCTGTTCCTTCATGGAACCTCAACATTGTCTTGACAAGGCTCATGGGTCCACCTTTCGAACCCATGCATTCTTGTGAAATGCAATACTTAACGTGGAAAGTTGCATTTCTCATTGCCATCACATCTCTAAGAAGAGTAAGTGAAATACAGGCGTTTACCATACAAGAACCATTTATTCAAATACACAAAAATAAGGTCGTTCTAAGAACAAATCCAAAATTCTTACCAAAGGTTATCTCACCGTTCCACTTAAACCAAACAGTGGAATTACCAGTGTTCTTCCCACAGCCTGATTCAATAGCTGAAAGAGCACTACATACATTAGACATCAAGAGAGCGCTAATGTACTACATTGACAGGACAAAACAAATTAGGAAGACAAAACAACTATTTATTGCCTTCCACAAACCTCATACAGGAAACCCAATTTCAAAACAAGGTATCGCCAGATGGATAGTAAAGTGCATCCAAACCTGCTATCTTAAAGCAAAGAGAGAACTGCCTATTACACCAAAGGCACACTCAACCAGAAAGAAAGGTGCTACTATGGCCTTTCTAGGAAATATTCCAATGACCGAAATATGTAAGGCAGCAACATGGTCTATGCCTCATACATTTACTAAACACTACTGTGTAGATGTGTTATCTGCACAACAGGCCACAGTAGGTCAAGCCGTGCTAAGAACTTTATTTCAAACTAATTCCACTCCTACAGGCTGAACCACCGCTTTTGGGGAGATAACTGCTTACTAGTCTATGCACAGCATGTGTATCTGCAGCTACACATGCCACCGAACGGAAAATGTCACTTACCCAGAGTACATCTGTTCGTGGCATTAGTCGCTGCAGATTCACATGCGCCCACCCTCCTCCCCGGGAGCCTGTAGCCGTTTAGAAGTAGATCTTGAACATTTGTACATTTGTAAATATATTACATTAAACCTTCATTTTGTACATACGTATTTATTCCATTGCATGGGCACTATTATTAGCATACACAACTCCTACCTCACCCTCTGCGGGGAAAACAATCTAAGATGGAGTCGACACCCATGCGCTATGGAACTGAAGTGGGAGGAGTCCCTCGGTCTCGTGACTCGAAAAGACTTCTTCGAAGAAAAACAACTTGTAACACTCCGACCCAACACCAGACGGCGGACTATGCACAGCATGTGAATCTGCAGCGACTAATGCCACGAACAGATGTACACTGGGTAAGTGACATTTTCCTTGTCCCCCCTGAGCCCCCACAGTGACGCCTGCAGAGGGAATCCCGAGGCTCCCCCTGACCGCGACTGCCTGAACTCCATTTCCCGACAGCTGGAAAAGACCCTGCACCCGCATCCCCCAGCACCTAAAGGAACGGAACTCCTGTGCAGGAGTGACCCCCAGGAGGCCCTCTCCCTTGTCCAGGTGGTGGCTACCCCGAGGAGCCCCCCCTTGCCTGCCTGCAACGCTGAAGAGATCCCTTGATCTCTCATTGAAAACCATTGGAAACCCGACGCGTGTTTGCACACTGCACCCCTTCTCTCCATTGAAGCCTATGTGTTTTGGGCACCTCTTTGACCTTTGCACCTGACCGGCCCTGAGCTGCTGGTGTGATAACTTTGGGGTTGCTCTGAACCCCCAACGGTGGGCTACCTTGGACCCAAAACTGAAACCTGTAAGTGACTTACTTACCTGTTAAAACTAACATTACTTTACCTCCCCCAGGAACTGTGAAAATTGCACTAAGTGTCCACTTTTAAAACAGCTTATTGTGTTTTATGTGAAAAGTATACATGCTAATGTAATGATTCAAAGTTCCTAAAGTACTTACCTGCAATACCTTTCAACTGAGATATTACATGTAGAATTTGAACCTGTGGTTCTTAAAATAAAATAAGAAAAGATATTTTTCTATAACAAAACCTATTGGCTGGATTTGTCTCTGAGTGTGTGTTCCTCATTTATTGCCTGTGTGTATGTACAACAAATGCTTAACACTACTCCTTTGATAAGCCTACTGCTCGACCACACTACCACAAAATAGAGCATTAGTATTAAGTCACTTACAGGTTTCAGTTTTGGGTCCAAGGTAGCCCACCGTTGGGGGTTCAGAGCAACCCCAAAGTTATCACACCAGCAGCTCAGGGCCGGTCAGGTGCAAAGGTCAAAGAGGTGCCCAAAACACATAGGCTTCAATGGAGAGAAGGGGGTGCCCCGGTTCCAGTCTGCCAGCAGGTAAGTACCCGCGTCTTCGGAGGGCAGACCAGGGGGGTTTTGTAGGGCACCGGGGGGGACACAAGTCAGCACAAAAAGTACACCCTCAGCAGCGCGGGGGCGGCCGGGTGCAGTGTGCAAACACGCGTCGGGTTTTCAATGAGAGATCAAGGGATCTCTTCAGCGTTGCAGGCAGGCAAGGGGGGGGGCTCCTCGGGGTAGCCACCACCTGGACAAGGGAGAGGGCTTCCTGGGGGTCACTCCTGCACAGGAGTTCCGTTCCTTTAGATGCTGGGGGCTGCGGGTGCAGGGTCTTTTCCAGCCGTCGGGAAATGGAGTTCAGGCAGTCGTGGTCAGGGGGAGCCTCAGGATTCCCTCTGCAGGCGTCGCTGTGGGGGCTCAGGGGGGACAACTTTGGTTACTCAGTCTTTGAGTCGCCGGAGGGTCCTCCCTGAAGTGTTGGTTCTCCACCAGTCGAGGCGGGGTCGCCGGGTGCAGTGTTGCAAGTCTCACGCTTCTTGCAGGGAGTTGCAGGGGTCTTTAAATCTGCTCCTTGAAACAAAGTTGCAGTTCTTTTGGAGCAGTGCCGCTGTCCTCAGGAGTTTCTTGTCTTTCTTGAAGCAGGGCAGTCCTCAGAGGATTCAGAGGTCGCTGGTCCCTTGGAAAGCGTCGCTGGAGCAGGTTTCTTTGGAAAGCAGGAGACAGGCCGGTAACTCTGGGGCCAAAGCAGTTGGTGTCTTCTGTTCTTCCTCTGCATGGGTTTTTCAGCTCAGCAGTCCTCTTCTTCTTGTAGTTTCAGGAATCTAAATTCTTAGGTTCAGGGAAGCCCTTAAATACTGAATTTAAGGGCGTGTTTAGGTCTGGGGGGTTAGTAGCCAATGGCTACTAGCCCTGAGGGTGGGTACACCCTCTTTGTGCCTCCTCCCAAGGGGAGGGGGTCACATCCCTAATCCTATTGGGGAATCCTCCATCTGCAAGATGGAGGATTTCTAAAAGTTAGTCACTTCAGCTCAGGACACCTTAGGGGCTGTCCTGACTGGCCAGTGACTCCTCCTTGTTATTCTCATTATTTTCTCCGGCCTTGCCGCCAAAAGTGGGGGCCGTGGCCGGAGGGGGCGGGCAACTCCACTAGCTGGAGTGTCCTGCGGTGCTGGCACAAAGGGGTGAGCCTTTCAGGCTCACCGCCAGGTGTGACAGCTCCTGCCTGGGGGAGGTGTTAGCATCTCCACCCAGTGCAGGCTTTGTTACTGGCCTCAGAGTGACAAAGGCACTCTCCCCATGGGGCCAGCAACATGTCTCGGTTGTGGCAGGCTGCTGGAACCAGTCAGCCTACACAGATAGTCGGTTAAGGTTTCAGGGGGTACCTCTAAGGTGCCCTCTGGGGTGGATTTTACAATAAAATGTACACTGGCATCAGTGTCCATTTATTGTGCTGAGAAGTTTGATACCAAGCTTCCCAGTTTTCAGTGTAGCCATTATGGTGCTGTGGAGTTCGTGTATAACAGACTCCCAGACCATATACTCTTATGGCTACCCTGCACTTACAATGTCTAAGGTATTGCTTAGACACTGTAGGGGCACAGTGCTCATGCACTGGTGCCCTCACCTATGGTATAGTGCACCCTGCCTTAGGGCTGTAAGGCCTGCTAGAGGGGTGACTTATCTATACCTGCATAGGCAGTGAGAGGCTGGCATGGCACCCTGAGGGGAGTGCCATGTCGACTTACTCGTTTTGTTCTCACCAGCACACACAAGCTGGCAAGCAGTGTGTCTGTGCTGAGTGAGGGGTCTGCAGGGTGGCATAAGACATGCTGCAGCCCTTAGAGACCTTCCTTGGCATCAGGGCCCTTGGTACCAGGGGTACCATTTACAAGGGACTTATCTGGATGCCAGGGTGTGCCAATTGTGGATACAAAAGTACAGGTTAGGGAAAGAACACTGGTGCTGGGGCCTGGTTAGCAGGCCTCAGCACACATTCAATTCAAAACATAGCATCAGCAAAGGCAAAAAGTCAGGGGGTAACCATGCCAAGGAGGCATTTCCTTACACAACCCCCCCCCCCCCCCCCCCCCCCCCCCAAACGAAAGAGGATGAGACTAACCTTTCCCAAGAGAGTCTTAATTTTCTAAGTGGGAGAACCTGGAAAGGCCATCTGCATTGGCATGGGCAGTCCCAGGTCTGTGTTCCACTGTAAAGTCCAGTCCCTGTAGGGAGATGGACCACCTCAACAGTTTTGGATTTTCACCTTTCATTTGCATCAGCCATCTGAGAGGTCTGTGGTCAGTTTGAACTAGGAAGTGAGTACCAAAGAGGTATGGTCTCAACTTCTTCAGGGACCAAACCACAGCAAAGGCCTCTCTCTCAATGGCACTCCAACGCTGCTCCCTGGGGAGTAACCTCCTGCCAATGAAAGCAACAGGCTGGTCAAGGCCATCATAATTTGTTTGGGACAAAACTGCCCCTATCCCATGTTCAGAGGCATCTGTTTGCACAATGAATTGCTTGGAGTAATCTGGAGCTTTTAGAACTGGTGCTGTGCACATAGCTTGTTTCAGGGTGTCAAAGGCCTGTTGGCATTCTACAGTCCAGTTTACTTTCTTGGGCATTTTCTTGGAGGTGAGTTCTGTGAGGGCTGTCCTAATGGATCCATATCCATTCACAAACCTCCTATAGTACCCAGTCAAGCCAAGGAATGCCCTGACTTGAGTCTGGGTTTTTGGAGCTGCCCAGTCCAGAATAGTCTGGATCTTAGGCTGGAGTGGCTGAACTTGGCCTCCACCTACAAGGTGTCCCAAGTAAACCACAGTTCCCTGCCCTATCTGGCATTTGGATGCCTTGATAGAGAGGCCTGCTGATTGCAGAGCCTTCAAAACCTTCTTCAGGTGGACCAGGTGATCCTGCCAGGTGGAGCTAAAGACAGCAATATCATCAAGATAAGCTGCACTAAAGGACTCCAACCCAGCAAGGACTTGATTCACCAACCTTTGGAAGGTGGCAGGGGCATTCTTTAAACCAAAGGGCATAACAGTAAACTGATAATGCCCATCAGGTGTGGAGAATGCTGTTCTCTTTTGCTCCAGGTGCCATTTTGATTTGCCAGTACCCTGCTGTTAAGTCAAAGGTACTTAAGAATTTGGCAGCACCTAATTTGTCAATCAGCTCGTCAGCTCTAGGAATGGGATGGGCATCTGTCTTGGTGACAGAATTAAGACCTCTGTAGTCAACACAAAACCTCATCTCTCTCTTTCCTTCTTTGGTGTGAGTTTTGGGGACTAAGACCACTGGGCTAGCCCAGGGGCTGTCAGAGTGCTCAATTACTCCCAACTCCAGCATCTTGTGGACTTCCACCTTGATGCTTTCCTTAACTTGATCAGACTGTCTGAATATTTTGTTTTTGACAGGCATGCTGTCCCCTGTGTCCACATCATGGGTACACAGGTGTGTCTGACCAGGGGTTAGGGAAAAGAGTTCAGCAAACTGCTGCAGGACCTTCCTACAGTCAGACTGCTGTTGGCTAGAGAGGGTGTCTGAATAGATCACTCCATCCACTGAGCCATCTTTTGGGTCTGATGAGAGGAGATCAGGGAGAGGCTCACTCTCAGCTTCCTGGTCCTCATCTGTTACCATCAACAGATTTACATCAGCCCTGTCATGGAAGAGCTTAAGGCGGTTCACATGGATCACCCTCTTGGGGCTCCTGCTTGTGCCCAGGTCCACCAGGTAGGTGACCTGACTCTTCCTCTCTAGTACTGGGTAAGGGCCACTCCATTTGTCCTGAAGTGCCCTGGGAGCCACAGGCTCCAGAACCCAGACTTTCTGCCCTGGTTGAAATTCAACCAGTGCAGCCTTTTGGTCATACCACAACTTCTGGAGTTGTTGGCTGGCCTCAAGGTTTTTACTTGCCTTTTCCATGTACTCTGCCATCCTTGAGCGAAGGCCAAGTACATAGTCCACTATGTCTTGTTTAGGCTCATGAAGAGGTCTCTCCCAGCCTTCTTTAATAAGAGCAAGTGGTCCCCTTACAGGGTGGCCAAACAGAAGTTCAAAGGGTGAGAACCCTACTCCCTTCTGAGGCACCTCTCTGTAAGCGAAAAGCAGACATGGCAGGAGGACATCCCATCTCCTTTTGAGTTTTTCTGGGAGCCCCATGATCATGCCCTTTAATGTCTTGTTGAATCTCTCAACAAGGCCATTAGTTTGTGGATGATATGGTGTAGTGAACTTATAAGTCACTCCACACTCATTCCACATGTGTTTTAGGTATGCTGACATGAAGTTGGTACCTCTGTCAGACACCACCTCCTTAGGGAAGCCCACTCTGGTAAAGATACCAATGAGGGCCTTGGCTACTGCAGGGGCAGTAGTCGACCTAAGGGGAATAGCTTCAGGATACCTAGTAGCATGATCCACTACTACTAGGATGTACATATTTCCTGAGGCTGTGGGAGGTTCCAGTGGACCAACTATGTCCACACCCACTCTTTCAAAGGGGACCCCCACCACTGGAAGTGGAATGAGGGGGGCCTTTGGATGTCCACCTGTCTTACCACTGGCTTGACAGGTGGGACAGGAGAGGCAAAACTCCTTAACCTTCTGGGACATATTGGGCCAGTAGAAGAAGTTGACTAACCTCTCCCACGTCTTGGTTTGTCCCAAATGCCCAGCAAGGGGAATATCATGGGCTAAGGTCAGAATAAACTCTCTGAAACCCTGAGGCACTACCACTCTCCTAGTGGCACCAGGTTTGGGATCTCTTGCCTCAGTGTACAGGAGTCCATCTTCCCAATAGACCCTATGTGTTCCATTTTTCTTGCCTTTGGACTCTTCAGCAGCTTGCTGCCTAAGGCCTTCAAGAGAGGGACAGGTTTCTTGTCCCTTACACAACTCTTCCCTTGAGGGTCCCCCTGGGCCTAAGAGCTCAACCTGATAAGGTTCGAGTTCCATAGGCTCAGTTCCCTCAGAGGGCAGAACTTCTTCCTGAGAAGAGAGGTTCTCTTTCTCTTGTTGTGTTGCAGCTGGTTTCCCAGCTGACTTTCCTTTTCTCTTGGTAGGCTGGGCCTTTCTTCCAGACTCCAGCTCTACTTTTTCACCCTGTGCCTTGCACTGTGCCCTTGTCTTGACACACACCAGTTCAGGGATACCCAGCATGGCTGCATGGGTTTTCAGTTCTACCTCAGCCCATGCTGAGGAGTCCAGGTCATTTCCAAGCAAACAGTCTACTGGGATATTTGAGGAGACCACCACCTGTTTCAGGCCATTGACCCCTCCCCACTCTAAAGTTACCATAGCCATGGGATGTACTTTAGTCTGATTGTCAGCGTTGGTGACTGGATAAGTTTGTCCAGCCAGGTAATGGCCAGGGGAAACCAGTTTCTCTGTCACCATAGTGACACTGGCACCTGTATCCCTCAGGCCCTCTACACTTGTCCCATTAATTAAGAGCTGCTGCCTGTATTTTTGCATGTTAGGGGGCCAGGCAGCCAGTCTGGCTAAATCCACCCCACCCTCAGAGACTAATGTAGCTTCAGTGTGACACCTGATTTGCTCTGGGCACACTGTTGATCCCACTTGGAGACTGGCCATTCCAGTTTTAGCTGGATTGGAGTTAGAAGTGGTATCTTTCTTGGGACAGGCCTTGTCTCCAGTTTGGTGTCCAGACTGACTACAGCTACGACACCAGGCCTTTTTGGGATCAAAGTTTTTACCCTTGTACCCAGAATTGTTTTGTGAAGAGGCTCTGGGCCCACCCTCCTGTGCAGGTTTTTGGGGGCCTGTAGAAGACTCTTTAATATTTTTGTTTTTGGCTGTCTCACCACCCTTCCCCTGGGGAGGTTTTGTGACCCCTTTCTTTTGGTCACCCCCTGTGGAAATTTTGGACACCCTAGTCTTGACCCAATGGTCCGCCTTCTTTCCCAATTCTTGGGGAGAAATTGGTCCTAGGTCTACCAGATGCTGATGCAGTTTGTCATTGAAACAATTACTTAACAGGTGTTCTTTCACAAATAAATTGTACAGCCCATCATAATTACTTACACCACTGCCTTGAATCCAACTGTAAGGAAATGCCTCCTTGGCATGGTTGCCCCCTGACTTTTTGCCTTTGCTGATGCTATGTTTACAATTGAAAGTGTGCTGAGGCCTGCTAACCAGGCCCCAGCACCAGTGTTCTTTCCCTAACCTGTACTTTTGTATCCACAATTGGCAGACCCTGGCATCCAGATAAGTCCCTTGTAACTGGTACTTCTAGTACCAAGGGCCCTGATGCCAAGGAAGGTCTCTAAGGGCTGCAGCATGTCTTATGCCACCCTGGAGAACTCTCACTCAGCACAGACACACTGCTTGCCAGCTTGTGTGTGCTAGTGAGGACAAAACGAGTAAGTCGACATGGCACTCCCCTCAGGGTGCCATGCCAGCCTCTCACTGCCTATGCAAGTATAGGTCAGCCACCCCTCTAGCAGGCCTTACAGCCCTAAGGCAGGGTGCACTATACCATAGGTGAGGGTACCAGTGCATGAGCACTGTACCCCTACAGTGTCTAAGCAAAACCTTAGACATTGTAAGTGCAGGGTAGCCATAAGAGTATATGGTCTGGGAGTCTGTTTTACACGAACTCCACAGCACCATAATGGCTACACTGAAAACTGGGAAGTTTGGTATCAAACTTCTCAGCACAATAAATGCACACTGATACCAGTGTACATTTTATTGCAAAATACACCCCAGAGGGCACCTTAGAGGTGCCCCCTGAAACTTAACCGACTATCTGTGTAGGCTGACTAGTTCCAGCAGCCTGCCACACTAGAGACATGTTGCTGGCCCCATGGGGAGAGTGCCTTTGTCACTCTGAGGCCAGTAACAAAGCCTGCACTGGGTGGAGATGCTAACACCTCCCCCAGGCAGGAGCTGTAACACCTGGCGGTGAGCCTCAAAGGCTCACCCCTTTGTCACAGCACCGCAGGACACTCCAGCTAGTGGAGTTGCCCGCCCCCTCCGGCCCGGCCCCCACTTTTGGCGGCAAGGCCGGAGAAAATAATGAGAATAACAAGGAGGAGTCACTGGCCAGTCAGGACAGCCCCTAAGGTGTCCTGAGCTGAGGTGACTCTAACTTTTAGAAATCCTCCATCTTGCAGATGGAGGATTCCCCCAATAGGGTTAGGATTGTGACCCCCTCCCCTTGGGAGAAGGCACAAAGAGGGTGTACCCATCCTCAGGGCTAGTAGCCATTGGCTACTAACCCCCCAGACCTAAACACGCCCTTAAATTTAGTATTTAAGGGCTACCCTGAACCCTAGAAAATTAGATTCCTGCAACAACAAGAAGAAGGACTGCCCAGCTGAAAACCCCTGCAGAGGAAGACCAGAAGACAACAACTGCCTTGGCTCCAGAAACTCACCGGCCTGTCTCCTGCCTTCCAAAGAACTCTGCTCCAGCGACGCCTTCCAAAGGGACCAGCGACCTCTGAATCCTCTGAGGACTGCCCGGCTTCAACGACGACAAGAAACTCCCGAGGACAGCGGACCTGCTCCAAAAAGACTGCAACTTTGTTTCAAGAAGCAGCTTTAAAGAACCCTGCAACTCCCCGCAAGAAGCGTGAGACTTGCAACACTGCACCCGGCGACCCCGACTCGGCTGGTGGAGAACCAACACCTCAGGGAGGACCCCCGGACTACTCTACGACTGTGAGTACCAAAACCTGTCCCCCCTGAGCCCCCACAGCGCCGCCTGCAGAGGGAATCCCGAGGCTTCCCCTGACCGCGACTCTCTGAAACCTAAGTCCCGACGCCTGGAAAAGACCCTGCACCCGCAGCCCCCAGGACCTGAAGGACCGGACTTTCACTGCAGAAGTGACCCCCAGGAGTCCCTCTCCCTTGCCCAAGTGGAGGTTTCCCCGAGGAAGCCCCCCCTTGCCTGCCTGCAGCGCTGAAGAGATCCCTTGATCTCTCATTGACTTCCATTGCAAACCCGACGCTTGTTCTAACACTGCACCCGGCCGCCCCCGCGCCGCTGAGGGTGAAATTTCTGTGTGGGCTTGTGTCCCCCCCCCCGGTGCCCTACAAAACCCCCCTGGTCTGCCCCCCGAAGACGCGGGTACTTACCTGCAAGCAGACCGGAACCGGGGCACCCCCTTCTCTCCATTATAGCCTATGCGTTTTGGGCACCACTTTGAACTCTGCACCTGACCGGCCCTGAGCTGCTGGTGTGGTAACTTTGGGGTTGCTCTGAACCCCCAACGGTGGGCTACCTTGGACCAAGAACTGAACCCTGTAAGTGTCTTACTTACCTGGTAAAACTAACAAAAACTTACCTCCCCCAGGAACTGTGAAAATTGCACTAAGTGTCCACTTTTGAAGTAGCTATTTGTGAATAACTTGAAAAGTATACATGCAATTGAAATGATTCAAAGTTCCTAATGTACTTACCTGCAATACCTTTCAAACAAGATATTACATGTTAAATTTGAACCTGTGGTTCTTAAAATAAACTAAGAAAATATATTTTTCTATAACAAAACCTATTGGCTGGATTTGTCTCTGAGTGTGTGTACCTCATTTATTGTCTATGTGTATGTACAACAAATGCTTAACACTACTCCTTGGATAAGCCTACTGCTCGACCAGACTACCACAAAATAGAGCATTAGAATTATCTACTTTTGCCACTATCTTACCTCTGAGGGGATTCCTTGGACTCTGTGCACACTATTTCTTACTTTGAAATAGTATATACAGAGCCAACTTCCTACAGGCAGTCAGAGACAAAGGCTGCACTGGGTGAGGTCTTTACACACCCAACATAACAGGATAACCTGCATTTCAGGGCAGGGGACTTCAAAGAAGCCTACCGCTCTTGGTATGCAGATCTGGTGTCACTTAATGGAGAGATGTAGACCCATTTGACACTTGGACAGGAGAGATATTTAGTGTTCAGAGACGTGTGTTCAACCCCTCCCCCCCCCCTCAAATTCCAGGTCAGTCTCACCCCTAAGGTGAGCTGCCTGATATGGACACCAAATTTAGAAATCTGTCATATTGGTTTTGGCAGAATTAGGAACTGCGGGACAGGGTTATGCCCACTTCCCAGCTTCCCACAGGAATTGGTCAGCTTTCACCACAGCGCAAGAAACTCCTGTGAAGTAGAAACACAACTCCTGTGAAGAAGCCGAGCTGCTCCCCTGCATCCTTGCAGGCACTTAAGAGCCGCTGAAGAGGACTTTGGACAGCAACACTGCACCCAAGCCTCCCAGCTCATGTTGAAGGGGGCCAGCGGTGTCCATCTGGTACCCAGCCTCTCCAGTGGCAAAGTCCATCATGGGTTTTCCCACTGCGACCTCCACTTCAAGGCCTGCTCCTCATTGTGCTGGCCCCCCCCATCAACCGTGACCGCCTCCACTGACGCCAACCCCGCCGGTCTATTGCACCTCTGCATCCAGGTGCCCTGGATCGAGGAGAAGACAACCACTGGTGTATTTGCGTCCCCCAGGCTCATGAGACGTGAGCCCACCTGGTGGCTCACCCAAACTGGACACCTACTCCTAACCTGCAGTCTTTTCAACCGGTCCGATCCCCATTGACTAACATTGGGCACAACGCTATAATTCACCTCTGCACCTGGCTGCCCGGTGTGACCTGTTGCTGTGGTCCTGACCCTTGCCCAATACTTACCATAAGTCCAGGAGATTGGTCCTGTAAGTCGTTGTACTATACCTGAATGCAGTACTTGTTTTACTGTCCATAGGATAACATTGCAGCTTCCAAAAATTGCACTGTGGACTTTTCAGAACTGTAAAGATTTCTCTTGAAAAACATACTTACATGATTGTGTTGATTCTGGTGCCTAAACATTTATAAAGATACTATTATTTTTGTAAATTTGTGTGGATCTCCTTCTTAAATTGTGAGTCTCATTTATAAACTGGGTGTCTATTTGCAGACGTCTGGCGCTCCTCCTTAATAAGCCTAAGGCTGCTCGACCCCACTACTCTCTAAAAGAGCACCTTGTGTTTGCTAGAGCAAGCCCCTGTCCACTGATAAGGGAAACCCTGGACTCTTTGCACTATATATCTCATTTCGTTATATCATGTAAAGAGTGCTTCCCACACACCCTCATTCTCACTCAAGGTGATTACAGATCTTCACTTGAATGATGCAATTACTTTTCCATCCCTTCCTTCTGAATACCTTCATTCACGGTTGAGACAGCTTGGATCATTCTGGGTTTAAAGAAAGTTTAAGTGATTGCTTATCTAAGATTAGACATCAAAAGAAACAATTAACTTTGGTAACAGTTCAGTTATCTGCACAGTATTCCCTGCATCTAAAAAGAACCCAGTTGCCAGATCTTTTGGTGCAGTGGACTAATGCTTCCACTGCAGGAATCTGCATTTGAGAGTTTGTTTTTCAGCATGAATCTTTTTTTTTTTTTTCTCTCTCGATTCACATGCTTTGCACTCCTGTTGCATATATTCAGATCTCAAAGTATATATAGAAGTGGGTAAAGTCTCTTGGAGATTGTAAGGAAATGCCTCCTTGGCATGGTTACCCCCTGACTTTTTGCCTTTGCTGATGCTATGTTTTGATTTGAAAGTGTGCTGAGGCCTGCTAACCAGGCCCCAGCACCAGTGTTCTTTCCCTAACCTGTACTTTTGTTTTACACAATTGGCACACCCTGGCATCCAGGTAAGTCCCTTGTAACTGGTACCAAGGGCCCTGATGCCAAGGAAGGTCTCTAAGGGCTGCAGCATAGCTTATGCCACCCTGGGGACCCCTCACTCAGCACAGACGCACTGCTTGCCAGCTTGTGTGTGCTGGTGAGGACAAAACGAGTAAGTCGACATGGCACTCCCCTCAGGGTGCCATGCCAACCTCACACTGCCTATGCAGGTATAGATAAGTCACCCCTCTAGCAGGCCTTACAGCCCTAAGGCAGGGTGCACTATACCATAGGTGAGGGCCCCAGTGCATGAGCACTGTGCCCCTACAGTGTCTAAGCAAAACCTTAGACATTGTAAGTGCAGGGTAGCCATAAGAGTATATGGTCTGGGAGTCTGTCAAACACGAACTCCACAGCACCATAATGGCTACACTGAAAACTGGGAAGTTTGGTATCAAACTTCTCAGCACAATAAATGCACACTGATGCCAGTGTACATTTTATTGTGAAATACACCCCAGAGGGCACCTTAGAGATGCCCCCTGAAACCTTAACCAACTACCCGTGTAGGCTGACTGGTTTTAGCAGCCTGCCATACTCGAGACATGTTGCTGGCCACATGGGGAGAGTGCCTTTGTCACTCTGTGGCCAGTAACAAAGCCTGCACTGGGTGGAGATGCTATCACCTCCCCCAGGCAGGAGCTGTAACACCTGGCGGACCTGGCAGTGAGCCTCAAAGGCTCATCCCCTTTGTTCCAGCACCACAGGGCACTCCAGCTAGTGGAGTTGCCCGCCCCCTCCGGCCACGGCCCCACTTTTGGCGACAAGGCAGGAGGAATTAATGAGAAAAACAAGGAGGAGTCACTGGCCAGTCAGGACAGCCCCTAAGGTGTCCTGAGCTGAAGTGACTCTAACTTTTAGAAATCCTCCATCATGCAGATGGAGGATTCCCCCAATAGGGATAGGAATGTGACCCCCTCCCCTTGGGAGGAGGCACAAAGAGGGTGTACCCACCCTCAGGGCTAGTAGCCATTGGCTACTAACCCCCCAGACCTAAACACGCCCTTAAATTTAGTATTTAAGGGCTCCCCTGAACCTAAGAATTTAGATTCCTGCAACTTACAGAAGAAGAGGACTGCTGAGCGGAAAAACCCTGCAGAGAAGAAGACACCAACTGCTTTGGCCTCAGCCCTACCGGCCTGTCTCCCTCCTTCAGAAGAAACCTGCTCCAGCGACGCTTTCCCTGGGACCAGCGACCTCTGAATCCTCAGAGGACTGCCCTGCTTCCAAGAGACCAAGAAACTCCAGAGAACAGCGGCTCTGTTCAACAAAGACTGCAACTTTGTATCCAGAGGAGCAGATTTAAAGACCCCTGCAATCCCCGCAAGAAGCGTGAGACTTGCAACACTGCACCCGGCGACCGTGACTCGACTGGTGGAGAACCAACACCTCAGGGAGGACCCTCCGGCGACTCCGAGACTGTGAGTAACCGAAGTTGTCCCCCCTGAACCCCCACAGCGACGCCTGCAGAGGGAATCCCGAGGCTCCCCCTGACCGCGACTGCCTGACTCTAAAATCCCGACGGCTGGAAAAGACCCTGCACCCGCAGCCCCCAGCACCTGAAGGATCGGAACTTCAGTGCAGGAGTGACCCCCAGGAGGCTCTCTCCCTTGCCCAGGTGGTGGCTACCCCCCCCCTTGCCTGCCTGCACCGCTGAAGAGACCCCTTGGTCTCCCATTGAAATCCATTGGAAACCCAACGCGTGTTTGCACACTGCACCCGGCCGCCCCATTGCCGCTGAGGGTGTACTTTTTGTGTGAGCTTGTGTCCCCCCCGGTGCCCTACAAAACCCCCCTGGTCTGCCCTCCGAAGACGTGGGTACTTACCTGCTGGCAGACTGGAACCGGGGCACCCCCTTCTCTCCATTGAAGCCTATGCGTTTTGGGCACCACTTTGAACTCTGCACCTGACCGGCCCTGAGCTGCTGGTGTGGTAACTTTGGGGTTGCTCTGAACCCCCAACGGTGGGCTACCTTGGACCCCAATTTGAACCCCGTATGTGGTTTACTTACCTGCAAGAACTAACATTACTTTACCTCCCCCAGGAACTGTGAAAATTGCACTGTGTCCACTTTTAAAACAGCTAAATGTGTTTTATGTAAAAAGTATACATGCTATTGTGATTGTTCAAAGTTCCTAGAGTACTTACCTGCAATACCTTTCAAATGAGATATTACATGTAGAATTTGAACCTGTGGTTCTTAAAATAAACTAAGAAAATATATTTTTCTATAATAAAAACCTATTGGCCTGGAATTGTTTCTGAGTGTGTGTTCCTCATTTATTGCCTGTGTGTATGTACAACAAATGCTTAACACTACTCCTTTGATAAGCCTACTGCTCGACCACACTACCACAAAATAGAGCATTAGTATTATTATTTTTTGCCACTATCTTACCTCTAAGGGGAACCCTTGGACTCTGTGCATACTATTCCTTACTTTGAAATAGTGCATACAGAGCCAACTTCCTACAGAGATCTTTGCTTATTTTCTATTTGCTTTCATCCCACTTTGTCCCATGTTTTTCCCCGTCATCCTTTTTGGGACTGAAACTGCAGATACATTTGTTGCTGATGAATAACTGTAGAGACTACATGTTGTAGTACGGAATTTAAATTCTTGAAATCCTAGTTCAGTTCTCCATCATAAATAATCATCTTGCATCTTACTGCAACTCAATACCTGTTTTTTGGAGTTAAGCACTGTGGACCCTCTTTCAAGTGAGTTGTAAAAATGAGCTGTCTTTACTTACTAGTGTACTATACTGTAGGCTCCAGATGATACTTGGTTACCTTAAAGTGGTAGTCATTTTGCTAAGTTTAGGATTACCTCCCTCTGCGTTTCTTTTTTGTAGTCATTTTCAAATAGGGATATTTAAGAAACAAAACCTCGATTATGATTTTACATTCCTTTTGATTTCACATGGCTGTTTGAAATAGGTTCCTTTAGTATTATAGGAGCTGTTTTTCTGAATACGTTTACAGATATTCAGCACTCATGGACTCAATGATAATCCTGTTGGTAAATGAGGATTACAAGTAAATTGTTTTTCCTTCTCAGACCAATTTCCTTGTATTTTGTTAACCAGGTTTTTTTTAGGACCCCCTTGTTTACAGCCTAGAAATGTACAATTCATGCTTCGTCTGTTATGAGCTTAGCATGTAACTATGATTGACATGACAGACAATGGCCCTCTCATGAAAGATACAAATTCAATAAAGTTTCATGTTGTATAGATATGTGTAATGCCATTCCTTTTAGACTCCTGGTTGCTGGGTTTGCTTCTAAGGGCACACATTAACTTACATCAGACTTCCTTTCATTGATAATTTACTCATTTTGTTCCTGTGGTTTTAACATATGTCAGAAATTTTGCAACTAATTTTTTTTCCGGCTGCAGGGAACCCCTTGATAACTTGTCCCCTGAGGAGCGAGATGCCCGCACAGTCTTCTGTATGCAGCTGGCAGCCCGGATCCGACCACGTGACCTAGAGGACTTTTTCTCTGCAGTAGGCAAAGTGCGTGCAGTGGTAGCCCTCTTGTACTTATGTGGCCTTCTATATTTGTCATTTATAACTAACCTCATTTGGAACATTGTGTCTTAATAGGTGCGGGATGTGCGCATCATCGCCGACAGGAACTCCCGCCGCTCTAAGGGAATTGCATATGTTGAGTTCTGCGAAATCCAGTCCGTACCTTTGGCTATTGGGCTAACCAATCAGCGCCTGCTGGGAGTGCCGATCATCGTCCAGGCCTCACAGGTAAATTTTTGTGTGCCAGAGTGGGAGACACAGAAGGCACTGAGCCAAACAAGAGGCAACAAGGAACACGTTTGCAAGGAGAACATAAGTTACACCTCACCAACTAAATCCATTCTTCTCCTTCTGTTTAAGAGTGTTCAGGCCCATCACTTGTGCCTATTTCATGCAGATTGTCTTTTCCAGGCCATCCCTGCAGATCTGAACTGCAACAATCCAGTCTTTGTCCTCTGCTGGTAGGTACAATCACATCCTACCTGCCCATGCAGAGGAAGCCCGATAGTCTCACCCAATTCATTCCCTACAGAGAATGACAATCAGGCCTGTCCTGGCTTTCCATCCCTGCACATCTCATATTCCCATTTCTTCCAGGTAAGTATCACCAGTGCCATGCTGTCTGCCTTTCAATGCAGATAATGCCCTCCAGGCCTATCCTGCCTACCCATATTTTCCAGGTAAACACCTCCAGGCCGTTTCCTGCAGACCAAGGCCCTTAGCCCTATTCAGTTGTGTCGTCAACACGAAAGTAGGATCAAAATTGGATCTCTGCAGTAAAAACAAGTAAGACTTATAATACAGTTCTTAAATTGTGATTTGCATTTCTATTACCCCTCATAATGGCGTATAATGTCTGAGTGTTGGTGCAAAAAATTACTCAGATGGCCCAGGGGCTAGGTTCTTGCTAAGGAGCTTGAATGTTACTGCCCGTTATTGTTTCCTTTAATTCCACTTTAACGTTTTTGACCCTGCCAGTTACTGCTAGGGGGGTTGCTTTAGTTCAGCAATAAAAATCCTATGTAGTTCCATATATGATATAGTAGATGATGTTCAATGCATAGACCAGTTTAGTCCCTGTGTATTCAGTGGGTGAAGGTGTGTGTGTGTGCGCGCACGCAGGGGGGGTTTCTCAGATATCCTGACTGCCACTGTTTGTGTTTCAGGCTGAGAAGAATCGTCTGGCTGCCTTGGCTAACAGCATGCAGCGCTTAAGTGCAGGTCCCCAGAAGTTGTATGTGGGTGAACTGCACTGCAACATAACTGAGTTCATGCTGCGCCGTATTTTTGAGCCTTTCGGAAAGGTGAGTACCTGCATTATCATTATTTCGGGGCACATAGCCACCCAATCTGAGGTTGCCAGGTACACATCACACATCACTGCAGCACAGATAGCTGATATAATCTGAAATAAGTACTCCCCATGTGACCCTGAAACGTACTTATATTGAAATGATCTTCTAATAAAACGCGATGTTGGGTGGCGAAATATTTTTAAGAGCAAACATTTTAATACTACTGACTGAAAACCCCATTTTGATCTTCCTTGAACTTATAAGAAGGCACAGAGTGGTGCCAATTCACATTACCCTTTACATAGAAACTTGTTGGCACTGCCGCTTTGTAGCTATCAAGGTACTCTGTTCCAAAGTGCAGTGTAGTTCCCAGGTACTTCATGTCCCTTATTTTTGGTAAACACATTTGAAAGTGTACAATCTGGCATGTAATCCCAGTGTCCACCCAGACTTCCTCAACCCTGCTCTAGATTAGGAAAGAGCTGAAAATGCACCACTCTATAAACTACTGCATCTGACCGTCCACCTGCAATCTAAAAACACAGCTACTGTCCTAGTCACTGAGTGCCTCTTTACCTTTCATCGTATACAGAACTTAGCTGCTTTTTGCCGAGGTTTGCTCTTCATACAAATATCACACGCATACATTTTTAGGTTTTGTAGAAGTTTGTTTTGGAAGCAAGATAGCTACATGCTGTTAGATGGGCTGTTGACTGTTCCTTTTCATCAGGGGAAGCAGGCCTGATATATATAATGTTCGATGGCATGTGTAGCTGCAGATACACATGCTGTGCATTATCCTGCCATCTAGTGTTGGGCTCGGAGTGTTACAAGTTGTTTTTCTTCGAAGAAGTGTTTTGAAGTCACGGGATCGAGTGACTCCTCCTCTTCGGTTCCATTGCGCATGGGCATCGACTCCATTGTTAGATTGTTTTCTTTCCGCTGTCTGGTTCGGACGTGTTTCCTCTCGCTCTGAGATTTCGATTCGGTAAACTCTGTAAAACTCTTTTCGTTGGTATTGTATCGATCAGGTTAATATCCTTCCATCGACACAGCAGTACCGTCGGGAAAACAACTTTGTTTGCCCTTCGGGGCGTGCACGCCCAACTTGGGCCTATTCGGGCCGACCGCGTGGAAGCCTCATGGATCAGACTCCATTCCGATTCTGTCCTCTGTGCCATGCGAAGTATCCGTACACAGACAAGCATCTGGTTTGCAACCTCTACCTTTCCCCAGACCATCAGGAAGAAAACTGTGAGGCCTGTCGATCCTTCAGATCGAAAAAGACTCTTCGAGACAGAAGGGCAAGAAGACTCGAAATGGCGTCGAGAAGCGGTGAACATCTCAACATAGAAGAAGAACTGATGCAAACCGCAGTCTCTGTTCGAGATTCCGAGTCCGAGCAGGAATCCGAAGAAGACAGACTGATCACAGCAGGACAACATGTGAGTACGTCTGCCCCTGTACCCTCACAAAAGAAAAAGCACAAGGCCTTGGGTACGCCACTGACGGAAGGCCATGGCTCAGCCCGAAAAAAGACTGAAGGTGACCAACTTACCATTTCTGCACCGAAAAAGGCCACTCCTCCGAAAACGTCAGAGACAATGTAGGAAGTTGGCTCTGTATGCACTATTTCAAAGTAAGGAATAGTATGCACAGAGTCCAAGGGTTCCCCTTAGAGGTAAGATAGTGGCAAAAAGAAATAATACTAATGCTCTATTTTGTGGTAGTGTGGTCGAGCAGTAGGCTTATCCAAGGAGTAGTGTTAAGCATTTGTTGTACATACACACAGGCAATAAATGAGGAACACACACTCGGAGACAAATCCAGCCAATAGGTTTTGTTATAGAAAAATATCTTTACTTAGTTTATTTTAAGAACCACAGGTTCAAATTCTACATGTAATATCTCATTTGAAAGGTATTGCAGGTAAGTACTTTAGGAACTTTGAATCATTACATTAGCATGTATACTTTTTACATAAAACACAAACTGTTTTAAAAGTGGACACAGTGCAATTTTCACAGTTCCTGGGGAGGTAAGTTTTTGGTTAGTTTTTGTCAGGTAAGTAAATCACTTACAAGTCTCAGGTTTGGGTCCAAGGTAGCCCACCGTTGGGGGTTCAGAGCAACCCCAAAGTTACCACACCAGCAGCTCAGGGCCGGTCAGGTGCAGAGGTCAAAGTGGTGCCCAAAACGCATAGGCTTCAATGGAGAGAAGGGGGTGCCCCGGTTCCGGTCTGCCAGCAGGTAAGTACCCGCGTCTTCGGAGGGCAGACCAGGGGGGTTTTGTAGGGCACCGGGGGGGACACAAGTCCACACAAAAAGTACACCCTCAGCGGCACTGGGGCGGCCGGGTGCAGTGTAGAAACAAGCGTCGGGTTTTCAATGGAAATCAATGAGAGATCAAGGGATCTCTTCAGCGTTGCAGGCAGGCAAGGGGGGGGCTCCTCGGGGTAGCCACCACCTGGGCAAGGGAGAGGGCTTCCTGGGGGTCACTCCTGCACAGGAGTTCCGTTCCTTTAGGTGCTGGGGGCTGCGGGTGCAGGGTCTTTTCCAGCCGTCGGGAAATGGAGTTCAGGCAGTCGCGGTCAGGGGGAGCCTCTGGATTCCCTCTGCAGGCGTCGCTGTGGGGGCTCAGGGGGGACAACTTTGGTTACTCACGGACTCGGAGTCGCCGGAGGGTGCTCCCTGAGGTGTTGGTTCTCTACCAGTCGAGTCGGGGTCGCCGGGTGCAGTGTTGCAAGTCTCATGCTTCTTGCGGGGAGTTGCAGGGGTCTTTAAATCTGCTCCTTCGAAACAAAGTTGCAGTCTTTTTGGAGCAGTACCGCTGTCCTCGGGAGTTTCTTGGTCTCTTGGAAGCAGGCCAGTCCTCTGAGGATTCAGAGGTCGCTGGTCCTGGAGAAAGCGTCGCTGGAGCAGGGTTCTTTAGAAGGCAGGAGACAGGCCGGTAGGACTGGGGCCAAAGCAGTTGGTGTCTTCTTTCTTCTTCTGCAGGGGTTTTCAGCTCAGCAGTCTTCTTCTTCGGTAAGTTGCAGGAATCTAAATTCTTAGGTTCAGGGGAGCCCTTAAATACTAAATTTAAGGGCGTGTTTAGGTCTGGGGGGGTTAGTAGCCAATGGCTACTAGCCCTGAGGGTGGGTACACCCTCTTTGTGCCTCCTCCCAAGGGGAGGGGGTCACATCCCTAATCCTATTGGGGAATCCTCCATCTGCAAGATGGAGGATTTCTAAAAGTTAGAGTCACTTCAGCTCAGGACACCTTAGGGGCTGTCCTGACTGGCCAGTGACTCCTCCTTGTTATTCTCATTATTTTCTCCGGCCTTGCCGCCAAAAGTGGGGGCCGTGGCCGGAGGGGGCGAGCAACTCCACTAGCTGGAGTGTCCTGCGGTGCTGGCACAAAGGGGTGAGCCTTTGAGGCTCACCGCCAGGTGTGACAGCTCCTGCCTGGGGGAGGTGTTAGCATCTCCACCCAGTGCAGGCTTTGTTACTGGCCTCCGAGTGACAAAGGCACTCTCCCCATGGGGCCAGCAACATGTCTTGGTTGTGGCAGGCTGCTGGAACTAGTCAGCCTACACAGATAGTCGGTTAAGGTTTCAGGGGGCACCTCTAAGGTGCCCTCTGGGGTGTATTTCACAATAAAATGTACACTGGCATCAGTGTGCATTTATTGTGCTGAGAAGTTTGATACCAAACTTCCCAGTTTTCAGTGTAGCCATTATGGTGCTGTGGAGTTCGTGTAAAACAGACTCCCAGACCATATACTCTTATGGCTACCCTGCACTTACAATGTCTAAGGTATTGCTTAGACACTGTAGGGGCACAGTGCTCATGCACTGGTGCCCTCACCTATGGTATAGTGCACCCTGCCTTAGGGCTGTAAGGCCTGCTAGAGGGGTGACTTATCTATACCTGCATAGGCAGTGAGAGGCTGGCATGGCACCCTGAGGGGAGTGCCATGTCGACTTACTCGTTTTGTTCTCACGAGCACACACAAGCTGGCAAGCAGGGTGTCTGTGCTGAGTGAGGGGTCTCCAGGGTGGCATAAGATATGCTGCAGCCCTTAGAGACCTTCCTTGGCATCAGGGCCCTTGGTACCAGGGGTACCATTTACAAGGGACTTATCTGGATGCCAGGGTGTGCCAATTGTGGATACAAAAGTACAGGTTTAGGGAAAGAACACTGGTGCTGGGGCCTGGTTAGCAGGCCTTAGCACACTTTCAATTCAAAACATAGCATCAGCAAAGGCCAAAAGTCAGGGGGTAACCATGCCAAGGAGGCATTTCCTTACAGACAACAAAAAGCTCAGCTTCCGACTCCAGTAGACGCCATTTTATGGAGTTGAAAATTAGAAAACCAGTTTTGGCGCCGAAACCTTTGTCCTCATCTTTGTCGATCCCGAAAAAGCATGCTTCAGAGCCGAAAAGGCCAACTTATACAGAGGAACATGGACTTTCAAAGAGACTTAAAGCCACAAAACCTCTGAAGAGGAGTTAGAGGTTGTAAGGAAATGCCTCCTTGGCATGGTTGCCCCCTGACTTTTTGCCTTTGCTGATGCTATGTTTACAATTGAAAGTGTGCTGAGGCCTGCTAACCAGGCCCCAGCACCAGTGTTCTTTCCCTAACCTGTACTTTTGTATCCACAATTGGCAGACCCTGGCATCCAGATAAGTCCCTTGTAACTGGTACTTCTAGTACCAAGGGCCCTGATGCCAAGGAAGGTCTCTAAGGGCTGCAGCATGTCTTATGCCACCCTGGAGACCTCTCACTCAGCACAGACACACTGCTTGCCAGCTTGTGTGTGCTAGTGAGGACAAAACGAGTAAGTCGACATGGCACTCCCCTCAGGGTGCCATGCCAGCCTCTCACTGCCTATGCAGTATAGGTAAGCCACCCCTCTAGCAGGCCTTACAGCCCTAAGGCAGGGTGCACTATACCATAGGTGAGGGTACCAGTGCATGAGCATGGTACCCCTACAGTGTCTAAACAAAACCTTAGACATTGTAAGTGCAGGGTAGCCATAAGAGTATATGGTCTGGGAGTTTGTCAAACACGAACTCCACAGCACCATAATGGCTACACTGAAAAATGGGAAGTTTGGTATCAAACTTCTCAGCACAATAAATGCACACTGATGCCAGTGTACATTTTATTGTAAAATACACCCCAGAGGGCACCTTAGAGGTGCCCCCTGAAACTTAACCGACTATCTGTGTAGGCTGACTAGTTTTAGCAGCCTGCCACAAACCGAGACATGTTGCTGGCCCCATGGGGAGAGTGCCTTTGTCACTCGGAGGCCAGTAACAAAGCCTGCACTGGGTGGAGATGCTAACACCTCCCCCAGGCAGGAATTGTCACACCTGGCGGTGAGCCTCAAAGGCTCACCTCCTTTGTGCCAACCCAGCAGGACACTCCAGCTAGTGGAGTTGCCCGCCCCCTCCGGCCAGGCCCCACTTTTGGCGGCAAGGCCGGAGAAAAATAATGAGAATAACAAGGAGGAGTCACTGGCCAGTCAGGACAGCCCCTAAGGTGTCCTGAGCTGAGGTGACTCTAACTTTTAGAAATCCTCCATCTTGCAGATGGAGGATTCCCCCAATAGGGTTAGGATTGTGACCCCCTCCCCTTGGGAGGAGGCACAAAAAGGGTGTACCCACCCTCAGGGCTAGTAGCCATTGGCTACTAACCCCCCAGACCTAAACACGCCCTTAAATTTAGTATTTAAGGGCTACCCTGAACCCTAGAAAATTAGATTCCTGCAACTACAAGAAGAAGGACTGCCTAGCTGAAAACCCCTGCAGAGGAAGACCAGAAGACAACAACTGCTTTGGCTCCAGAAACTCACCGGCCTGTCTCCTGCCTTCCAAAGATCCTGCTCCAGCGACGCCTTCCAAAGGGACCAGCGACCTCGACATCCTCTGAGGACTGCCCCTGCTTCGAAAAGACAAGAAACTCCCGAGGACAGCGGACCTGCTCCAAGAAAGGCTGCAACTTTGTTTCCAGCAGCCTTGAAAGAACCCTGCAAGCTCCCCGCAAGAAGCGTGAGACTTGCAACACTGCACCCGGCGACCCCGACTCGGCTGGTGGAGAACCAACACCTCAGGGAGGACCCCCGGACTACTCTCCGACTGTGAGTACCAAAACCTGTCCCCCCTGAGCCCCCACAGCGCCGCCTGCAGAGGGAATCCCGAGGCTTCCCCTGACCGCGACTCCCTGAGACCTAAGTCCCGACGCCTGGAAAAGACCCTGCACCCGCAGCCCCCAGGACCTGAAGGACCGAACTTTCACTGGAGAAGTGACCCCCAGGAGTCCCTCTCCCTTGCCCAAGTGGAGGTTTCCCCGAGGAACCCCCCCCCTTGCCTGCCTGCAGCGCTGAAGAGATCCCGAGATCTCTCATAGACTAACATTGCGAACCCGACGCTTGTTTCTACACTGCACCCGGCTGCCCCCGCGCCGCTGAGGGTGAAATTTCTGTGTGGGCTTGTGTCCCCCCCGGTGCCCTACAAAACCCCCCTGGTCTGCCCTCCGAAGACGCGGGTACTTACCTGCAAGCAGACCGGAACCGGGGCACCCCCTTCTCTCCATTCTAGCCTATGTGTTTTGGGCACCACTTTGAACTCTGCACCTGACCGGCCCTGAGCTGCTGGTGTGGTGACTTTGGGGTTGCTCTGAACCCCCAACGGTGGGCTACCTTGGACCAAGAACTGAACCCTGTAAGTGTCTTACTTACCTGGTAAAACTAACCAAAACTTACCTCCCCTAGGAACTGTGAAAATTGCACTAAGTGTCCACTTTTAAAACAGCTATTTGTCAATAACTTGAAAAGTATACATGCAATTTTTATGATTTAAAGTTCCTAAAGTACTTACCTGCAATACCTTTCAAATGAGATATTACATGTAGAATTTGAACCTGTGGTTCTTAAAATAAACTAAGAAAAGATATTTTTCTATATAAAAACCTATTGGCTGGATTTGTCTCTGAGTGTGTGTACCTCATTTATTGTCTATGTGTATGTACAACAAATGCTTAACACTACTCCTTGGATAAGCCTACTGCTCGACCACACTACCACAAAATAGAGCATTAGTATTATCTATTTTTACCACTATTTTACCTCTAAGGGGAACCCTTGGACTCTGTGCATGCTATTCCTTACTTTGAAATAGCACATACAGAGCCAACTTCCTACATTGGTGGATCAGCGGTGGGGTACAAGACTTTGCATTTGCTGGACTACTCAGCCAATACCTGATCACACGACAAATTCCAAAATTGTCATTAGAAATTGATTTTTGCAATTTGAAAAGTTTTCTAAATTCTTAAAAGACCTGCTAGGGCCTTGTGTTAGATCCTGTTTAGCATTTCTTTTAGAGTTTAAAAGTTTGTTAAAAGTTTGAATTAGATTCTAGAACCAGTTGTAGATTCTTAAAAAGTATTCCAACTTTTAGAAGCAAAATGTCTAGCACAGATGTGACTGTGGTGGAACTCGACACCACACCTTACCTCCATCTTAAGATGAGGGAGCTAAGGTCACTCTGTAAAATAAAGAACATAACAATGGGCCCCAAACCTACCAAAATACAGCTCCAGGAGCTTTTGGCAGAGTTTGAAAAGGCCAACCCCTCTGAGGGTGGCAACTCAGAGGAAGAGGATAGTGACTTGGAGGACAATTCCCCCCTACCAGTCCTATCTAGGGAGAACAGGGTCCCTCAAACCCTGACTCCAAAAATAATAGTCAGAGATGCTGGTTCCCTCACAGGAGAGACCAACACCTCTGAAATCACTGAGGATAACCCCAGTGAAGAGGACATCCAGTTAGCCAGGATGGCCAAAAGATTGGCTTTGGAAAGACAGATCCTAGCCATAGAGAGGGAAAGACAAGAGATGGGCCTAGGACCCATCAATGGTGGCAGCAACATAAATAGGGTCAGAGATTCTCCTGACATGTTGAAAATCCCCAAAGGGATTGTAACTAAATATGAAGATGGTGATGACATCACCAAATGGTTCACAGCTTTTGAGAGGGCTTGTGTAACCAGAAAAGTGAACAGATCTCACTGGGGTGCTCTCCTTTGGGAAATGTTCACAGGAAAGTGTAGGGATAGACTCCTCACACTCTCTGGACAAGATGCAGAATCTTATGACCTCATGAAGGGTACCCTGATTGAGGGCTTTGGATTCTCCACTGAGGAGTACAGGATTAGGTTCAGGGGGGCTCAAAAATCCTCGAGCCAGACCTGGGTTGACTTTGTTGACTACTCAGTGAAAACACTAGATGGTTGGATTCAAGGCAGTGGTGTAAGTAATTATGATGGGCTGTACAATTTATTTGTGAAAGAACACCTGTTAAGTAATTGTTTCAATGATAAACTGCATCAGCATCTGGTAGACCTAGGACCAATTTCTCCCCAAGAATTGGGAAAGAAGGCGGACCATTGGGTCAAGACAAGGGTGTCCAAGACTTCCACAGGGGGTGACCAAAAGAAAGGGGTCACAAAGACTCCCCAGGGGAAGGGTGATGAGACAACCAAAGCTAAAAGTAGTAAAGAGTCTTCTACAGGCCCCCAAAAACCTGCACAGGAGGGTGGGCCCAGAGCCTCTTCACAAAACAATGGGTACAAGGGTAAAAACTTTGATCCCAAAAAGGCCTGGTGTCATAGCTGTAAACAGCATGGACACCAAACTGGAGACAAGGCCTGTCCCAAGAAAGGTTCCACTCCAAACTCCCATCCAGGTAACACTGGTATGGCTAGTCTCCAAGTGGGATCAACAGTGTGCCCAGAGCAAATCAGGGTCCACACTGAAGCTACTCTAGTTTCTGAGGGTGGGGTGGATTTAGCCACACTAGCTGTCTGGCCGCCTAACATGCAAAAATACAGACAGCAACTCTTAATTAATGGGACTAGAATAGAGGGCCTGAGGGATACAGGTGCCAGTGTCACCATGGTGACAGAGAAACTGGTTTCCCCTGGCCAATACCTGACTGGAAAAACTTACACAGTCACCAACGCTGACAATCAGAAAAAAGTACATCCCATGGCAATGGTTACTTTAGAATGGGGAGGGGTCAATGGCCTGAAACAGGTGGTGGTCTCCTCAAATATCCCAGTGGACTGTCTGCTTGGAAATGACCTGGAGTCCTCAGCATGGGCTGAGGTAGAACTAAAAACCCATGCAGCAATGCTGGGTATCCCTGAACTGGTGTGTGTGAAAACAAGAGCACAGTGCAAGGCACAGGGTGAACAAGTAGAGCTGGAGTCTGGAAGAATGGCCCAGCCTACCAAGAGAACAGGAAAGTCAGTTGGGAAACCAACTGCAACACAGCAAAAGAAAGGGAACCTCTCTTCTCAGGAAGAAGTTCTGCCCTCTGAGGGAACTGAGCCTTTGGAGCTTGAACCTTATCAGGTTGAGCTCTTAGGCCCAGGGGGACCCTCAAGGGAGGAGCTGTGTAAGGGACAAGAAACCTGTCCCTCTCTTGAAGGCCTTAGGCAGCAAGCTGCTGAAGAGTCCAAAGGCAAGAAAAATGGAACGCATAGGGTCTATTGGGAAGATGGACTCCTGTACACTGAGGCCAGAGACCCCAAACCTGGTGCCACTAGGAGAGTGGTAGTGCCTCAGCTGTTCAGGAAGTTCATCCTAACATTGGCCCATGACATTCCCCTTGCTGGACATTTGGGACAAACCAAGACGTGGGAGAGGTTAGTCAACCACTTCTACTGGCCCAATATGTCCAACCTGGTTAAGGAGTTTTGCCTCTCCTGCCCCACCTGTCAAGCCAGTGGTAAGACAGGTGGGCATCCAAAGGCCCCCCTCATTCCACTTCCAGTGGTGGGGGTGCCCTTTGAAAGAGTGGGTGTGGACATAGTTGGTCCACTAGAACCTCCCACAGCCTCAGGAAATATGTATATCCTGGTAGTAGTGGATCATGCTACCAGGTACCCTGAAGCTATTCCCCTTAGGTCGACTACTGCCCCTGCAGTAGCCAAGGCCCTCATTGGTATCTTTACCAGAGTGGGTTTCCCTAAGGAGGTGGTGTCTGACAGAGGTACCAACTTCATGTCAGCATACCTAAAGCACATGTGGAATGAGTGTGGAGTGACTTATAAATTCACTACACCATACCATCCACAAACTAATGGCTTGGTTGAGAGATTCAACAAGACATTAAAAGGCATGATCATGGGGCTCCCAGAAAAGCTCAAAAGGAGATGGGATGTCCTCTTGCCATGTCTGCTTTTCGCTTACAGAGAGGTGCCACAGAAGGGAGTAGGATTCTCACCCTTTGAACTTCTGTTTGGTCATCCTGTAAGGGGACCACTTGCCCTTGTTAAAGAAGGCTGGGAGAGACCTCTCCATGAGCCTAAACAGGACATAGTGGACTATGTACTTGGCCTTCGCTCTAGAATGGCAGAGTACATGGAAAAGGCAACCAAAAACCTTGAGGCCAGCCAACAGCTCCAGAAGTTTTGGTATGACCAAAAGGCTGCACTGGTTGAGTTCCAACCAGGGCAGAAAGTCTGGGTTCTGGAACCTGTGGCTCCCAGGGCACTCCAGGACAAATGGAGTGGCCCTTACCCAGTACTAGAAAGGAAGAGTCAGGTCACCTACCTGGTGGACCTGGGCACAAGCAGGAGCCCCAAGAGGGTGATCCATGTGAACCGCCTTAAGCTCTTCCATGACAGGGCTGATGTCAATCTGTTGATGGTAACAGATGAGGATCAGGAGGCAGAGAGTGAACCTCTCCCTGATCTTCTGTCATCAGACCCAAAAGATGGCACAGTAGATGGAGTGATCTACTCAGACACCCTCTCTGGCCAACAGCAAGCTGATTGTAGGAGAGTCCTACAACAGTTTCCTGAACTCTTCTCCTTAACCCCTGGTCAGACCCACCTGTGTACCCATGATGTGGACACAGGAGACAGCATGCCTGTCAAGAACAAAATCTTTAGGCAGTCTGACCATGTTAAGGAAAGCATCAAGGTGGAAGTCCACAAGATGCTGGAATTGGGAGTAATTGAGCGCTCTGACAGCCCCTGGGCTAGCCCAGTGGTCTTAGTCCCCAAACCTCACACCAAAGATGGAAAGAAAGAGATGAGGTTTTGTGTGGACTACAGAGGGCTCAATTCTGTCACCAAGACAGATGCTCATCCAATTCCAAGAGCTGATGAGCTCATAGACAAATTAGGTGCTGCCAAATTTCTAAGTACCTTTGACTTGACAGCAGGGTACTGGCAAATAAAAATGGCACCTGGAGCAAAAGAAAAGACAGCATTCTCCACACCTGATGGGCATTATCAGTTTACTGTTATGCCCTTTGGTTTAAAGAATGCCCCTGCCACCTTCCAAAGGTTGGTGAATCAAGTCCTTGCTGGCTTGGAGTCCTTTAGCACAGCTTATCTTGATGATATTGCTGTCTTTAGCTCCACCTGGCAGGATCACCTGGTCCACCTGAGGAAGGTTTTGAAGGCTCTGCAATCTGCAGGCCTCTCTATCAAGGCATCCAAATGCCAGATAGGGCAGGGAACTGTGGTTTACTTGGGACACCTTGTAGGTGGAGGCCAAGTTCAGCCACTCCAACCCAAGATCCAGACTATTCTGGACTGGGTAGCTCCAAAAACCCAGACTCAAGTCAGGGCATTCCTTGGCTTAACTGGGTATTACAGGAGGTTTGTGAAGGGATATGGATCCATTGTGACAGCCCTCACTGAACTCACCTCCAAGAAAATGCCAAAAAAAGTGAACTGGACTGTGGAATGCCAACAGGCCTTTGACACCCTGAAACAGGCAATGTGCTCAGCACCAGTTCTAAAAGCTCCAGATTATTCTAAGCAGTTCATTGTGCAGACTGATGCCTCTGAACATGGGATAGGGGCAGTTTTGTCCCAAACAAATGATGATGGCCTTGACCAGCCTGTTGCTTTCATTAGCAGGAGGTTACTCCCCAGGGAGCAGCGTTGGAGTGCCATTGAGAGGGAGGCCTTTGCTGTGGTTTGGTCCCTGAAGAAGTTGAGACCATACCTCTTTGGGACTCACTTCCTAGTTCAAACTGACCACAGACCTCTCAAATGGCTGATGCAAATGAAAGGTGAAAATCCTAAACTGTTGAGGTGGTCCATCTCCCTACAGGGAATGGACTTTATAGTGGAACACAGACCTGGGACTGCCCATGCCAATGCAGATGGCCTTTCCAGGTTCTTCCACTTAGAAAATGAAGACTCTCTTGGGAAAGGTTAGTCTCATCCTCTTTCGTTTGGGGGGGGGTTGTGTAAGGAAATGCCTCCTTGGCATGGTTGCCCCCTGACTTTTTGCCTTTGCTGATGCTATGTTTACAATTGAAAGTGTGCTGAGGCCTGCTAACCAGGCCCCAGCACCAGTGTTCTTTCCCTAACCTGTACTTTTGTATCCACAATTGGCAGACCCTGGCATCCAGATAAGTCCCTTGTAACTGGTACTTCTAGTACCAAGGGCCCTGATGCCAAGGAAGGTCTCTAAGGGCTGCAGCATGTCTTATGCCACCCTGGAGACCTCTCACTCAGCACAGACACACTGCTTGCCAGCTTGTGTGTGCTAGTGAGGACAAAACGAGTAAGTCGACATGGCACTCCCCTCAGGGTGCCATGCCAGCCTCTCACTGCCTATGCAGTATAGGTAAGCCACCCCTCTAGCAGGCCTTACAGCCCTAAGGCAGGGTGCACTATACCATAGGTGAGAGTACCAGTGCATGAGCATGGTACCCCTACAGTGTCTAAACAAAACCTTAGACATTGTAAGTGCAGGGTAGCCATAAGAGTATATGGTCTGGGAGTTTGTCAAACACGAACTCCACAGCACCATAATGGCTACACTGAAAAATGGGAAGTTTGGTATCAAACTTCTCAGCACAATAAATGCACACTGATGCCAGTGTACATTTTATTGTAAAATACACCCCAGAGGGCACCTTAGAGGTGCCCCCTGAAACTTAACCGACTATCTGTGTAGGCTGACTAGTTTTAGCAGCCTGCCACAAACCGAGACATGTTGCTGGCCCCATGGGGAGGAGAGTGCCTTTGTCACTCGGAGGCCAGTAACAAAGCCTGCACTGGGTGGAGATGCTAACACCTCCCCCAGGCAGGAATTGTCACACCTGGCGGTGAGCCTCAAAGGCTCACCTCCTTTGTGCCAACCCAGCAGGACACTCCAGCTAGTGGAGTTGCCCGCCCCCTCCGGCCAGGCCCCACTTTTGGCGGCAAGGCCGGAGAAAAATAATGAGAATAACAAGGAGGAGTCACTGGCCAGTCAGGACAGCCCCTAAGGTGTCCTGAGCTGAGGTGACTCTAACTTTTAGAAATCCTCCATCTTGCAGATGGAGGATTCCCCCAATAGGGTTAGGATTGTGACCCCCTCCCCTTGGGAGGAGGCACAAAAAGGGTGTACCCACCCTCAGGGCTAGTAGCCATTGGCTACTAACCCCCCAGACCTAAACACGCCCTTAAATTTAGTATTTAAGGGCTACCCTGAACCCTAGAAAATTAGATTCCTGCAACTACAAGAAGAAGGACTGCCTAGCTGAAAACCCCTGCAGAGGAAGACCAGAAAACAACAACTGCTTTGGCTCCAGAAACTCACCGGCCTGTCTCCTGCCTTCCAAAGATCCTGCTCCAGCGACGCCTTCCAAAGGGACCAGCGACCTCGACATCCTCTGAGGACTGCCCCTGCTTCGAAAAGACAAGAAACTCCCGAGGACAGCGGACCTGCTCCAAGAAAGGCTGCAACTTTGTTTCCAGCAGCCTTGAAAGAACCCTGCAAGCTCCCCGCAAGAAGCGTGAGACTTGCAACACTGCACCCGGCGACCCCGACTCGGCTGGTGGAGAACCAACACCTCAGGGAGGACCCCCGGACTACTCTCCGACTGTGAGTACCAAAACCTGTCCCCCCTGAGCCCCCACAGCGCCGCCTGCAGAGGGAATCCCGAGGCTTCCCCTGACCGCGACTCCCTGAGACCTAAGTCCCGACGCCTGGAAAAGACCCTGCACCCGCAGCCCCCAGGACCTGAAGGACCGAACTTTCACTGGAGAAGTGACCCCCAGGAGTCCCTCTCCCTTGCCCAAGTGGAGGTTTCCCCGAGGAACCCCCCCCTTGCCTGCCTGCAGCGCTGAAGAGATCCCGAGATCTCTCATAGACTAACATTGTGAACCCGACGCTTGTTTCTACACTGCACCCGGCTGCCCCCGCGCCGCTGAGGGTGAAATTTCTGTGTGGGCTTGTGTCCCCCCCGGTGCCCTACAAAACCCCCCTGGTCTGCCCTCCGAAGACGCGGGTACTTACCTGCAAGCAGACCGGAACCGGGGCACCCCCTTCTCTCCATTCTAGCCTATGTGTTTTGGGCACCACTTTGAACTCTGCACCTGACCGGCCCTGAGCTGCTGGTGTGGTGACTTTGGGGTTGCTCTGAACCCCCAACGGTGGGCTACCTTGGACCAAGAACTGAACCCTGTAAGTGTCTTACTTACCTGGTAAAACTAACCAAAACTTACCTCCCCTAGGAACTGTGAAAATTGCACTAAGTGTCCACTTTTAAAACAGCTATTTGTCAATAACTTGAAAAGTATACATGCAATTTTTATGATTTAAAGTTCCTAAAGTACTTACCTGCAATACCTTTCAAATGAGATATTACATGTAGAATTTGAACCTGTGGTTCTTAAAATAAACTAAGAAAAGATATTTTTCTATATAAAAACCTATTGGCTGGATTTGTCTCTGAGTGTGTGTACCTCATTTATTGTCTATGTGTATGTACAACAAATGCTTAACACTACTCCTTGGATAAGCCTACTGCTCGACCACACTACCACAAAATAGAGCATTAGTATTATCTATTTTTACCACTATTTTACCTCTAAGGGGAACCCTTGGACTCTGTGCATGCTATTCCTTACTTTGAAATAGCACATACAGAGCCAACTTCCTACAGAGGTACAACCAATACTAGAAGTTATGGATGAAAGGCAATCCAGGGTCCACATCCATGAGGAAACAGGGAGAATTCTGACAGCACCTCTTTTAAAATCAAAAAGGAAGCTAGCTTTTCAGGAGGAATTGGACACACTGCAGCCTACAGCAAAAGTGACAAAGCAGAAGGAGAAACCACCACCTCTTCAATCTTCTCCTCATTCTCCACACCTACCTACCTACCTACCTACCTCTCTTCCTATTAGCCCTACACCAGTGCAGTCACCCACCCACTCACTCTTACGATTCACAACAAGACAATGTGGATCCATGGGATCTTTATGACCCAGATCCCATTCCTAGTAACGATCCAGACAGCTATCCCTCTAAACCATCACCACCTGAGGATAGTACTGTCTATAACCAAGTTATAGCTAGGGCTGCAGCATATTATGGTGTCACCATGCATACCGAACCCCTAGAAGAGGATTTCTTGTTTAATACTCTATCCTCAACACATTCGAGCTGTCCATGCCCTCCGATGCTCCCAGGCATGGTAAAACACGCTGATCAGATATTTAGTAAACCTGTTAAAGCACGCATCATCACACCTAGGATAGAGAAAAAATATAAACCTGCACCCTCTGACCCTGATTATATCACCCATCAGGTACCTCCTGATTCTGTGGTAGTTAGCGCTGCCAGGAAGAGAGCAAATAGTCAGTCATCATGAGGTGCACCCCCTCCTGATAGAGAGCAGGAAATTCGATGCTGCAGGGAAAAGAGTTGTGTCCCAGGCAAAAAATGAGTGGAGGATAGCCAACTCGCAAGCACTATTAGCTCGCTATGACAGAGCCCATTGGGACGAAATGCAAGACATAATCCAGCCTCTCCCCAAAGAACACCAGAAAAGGGCGCAACAAGTAGTGGAGGAAGGACAAGCCATTACTAACCATCAAATACGATCTGCCCTTGATGCAGCAGATACCGCTGCTAGAAGTGTCAATACTGCAATCACTATATGCAGGCATGGATGGCTCAGATCTTCTGGATTCAAGCCAGAAATACAGCAGGCTGTGTTAAATATGCTGTTTGATTATAAAAAAAAAAACATCTTTTTGGGCCAGAAGTAGACACAGCCATAGAAAAATTGAGAAAGGAATGACACAGCCAAAGCAATGGGTGCACTCTACTCTACACTTACAGGGGGTCCTTTCGAAAACCTCAGTTTCGAGGTGGTTTCAGACCACAACCCGCTGATGCATCCACCTCACAGGCAAAGCCAACCTACCAACCCCAATACCAACGGGGTAGTTTTAGGGGCACATATAGAGGACAGTACCCCAGAAATAGAGGAAAATGTCAGGCCTCTAAGCAGCCTCCGCAGCACCCAAAACAGTGACTTCTCTCATTCCCTTCCACTCCACACCTCTCCTGTGGGGGGAAGACTACAACAGTTCCACACATATTGTCAAAATATTACCACAGACAATTGGGTGCTATCAATTATCTGCAATGGCTATTGCCTAGAATTAATACACACTCCTCCAAATATCCCACCAAGGTCACACAAACTATCCACAGAACACACCATTCTGTTAAAAGAAGAGGTCTAATCTCTACTACTCAAACAAGCAATAGAATTGGTGCCACAGTCTCAAATAGGACAGGAGTTTACTCCCTATATTTTCTAATTTCCCCAAAAGATGGCACCCTTAGGCCAATATTAGACCTCAGGCCTCAATCTTTACATCCTGTCAGAACATTTTCACATGGTAACTTTACAGGATGTCATTCCACTACTACAAAAACAAGATTTCATGACAGCCTTAGACCTCAAAGATGCGTATTTCCATGTACCCATCCATCCTGCACACAGAAAATATCTCAGGTTTGTCATTCAGGGAAAACACTACCAGTTCAAGGTGTTGCCCTTTGAAATAACAACAACTCCAAGGGTATTCACAAAGTGCTTAGCAGTAGTGGCAGCTTACCTAAGAAGACAACATTTACATGTCTTTCCAAATCTAGACGATTGGCTAATAAAATCAAACAGTCACACACAATGCCAAAATCATACGCATTATGTAATACAAACCTTGCATACACTTGGGTTCTCAATAAACTACCAAAAATCACACCTTCAACTGGCAGAAATACAGCAATATTTGGGTGCAATACTGAACACTCAGCAAGCTCTAGCATATCCAAATACACAAAGGATACAAGCTTTCCACAATTTAATCACACAAATACAAACAAATCAACAATGCACTGTCAGATTTGTCATGAAGATTTTAGGAATGATGGCATCATGCATTGCAATTGTGCCACACGCAAGATTAAACATGCGGCCCTTACAGCAGTGCCATGCACAACAGTGGTCACAGGCACACGGTCAACTTCAAGATCTAGTGTTGATAGACTGCCAAACATACATGTCCCTTCATTGGTGGAATTCCACAAATCTAAAAAAAGGGCGGCCATTTCAAGACCCTGTGCCTCAGACCATAATCACAAAAGATGCATTAATGATGTTTGGGGAGTCCACCTAAACAATCACAACATTCAAGGGCAATGGGATGTCAAACAACAACAACTACACATAAACCACCTGGAGTTATTAGCTGTTTTTCTAGAACTCAAAGTTTTTTAACCTCTTCTCACATAGAAGAATGTTCTAATCAAAACAGACAACATGACAACCATGTATTATCTCATCAAACAGGGAGGGACACATTCATCTCAACTGTCCCCTCGAGCCCAGAAAATTTGGAAATGGGCAATCCACATCCAAATTCATCTATTGGCACAATACATTCCAGGGATAGACAATCAATTGGCAGATATCCTCAGCAGAAATCACCAACAAACTCACAAATGGGAGATTCATCCTCAAGTACTTCAAAAATACTTTCAAAAGTGGGGAACACCAAACATAGACCTGTTCTGTGGATCAATTGGTCAGGGATATTTGCATACGCTTTTCCCCCTATCCCACTCCTTCCTTTTCAAGTCAACAAGTTGCGTCAAACTTCACTCTACGTGATACTCCGCACCAACACGGGCACGTCAACCGTGGTACACAACATTATTAGATCTATCAGTAGTACCACACTCCAAACTCCCGACCAGATCTGTTGACACAAAATAGAGGTCAAATCAGACATCCAAATCCCAAAACACTCAATCTAGCAATTTGGCCCCTGAAGTCCTAGAGTTTGGATAGTTACAACTCCTATCAGAATGTATGGAAGTTATTAAGCAAGCAAGAAAATCCACTACTAGACAGTGCTATGCAAACAAATAAGATTTGTATATTACTGTCAATCCAAAAATATTGACCCTCTTTCAGCATCAATACAAGAAATTGTATGTTATTTACTTCATTTACAAAAATCAAATTTAGCATTCTCTTCAATAAAAATTAATCTTACTGCAATTTCAGCATATTTACAACATATACAATGTAGGAAGTTGGCTCTGTATGTGCTATTTCAAAGTAAGGAATAGCATGCACAGAGTCCAAGGGTTCCCCTTAGAGGTAAAATAGTGGTAAAAATAGATAATACTAATGCTCTATTTTGTGGTAGTGTGGTCGAGCAGTAGGCTTATCCAAGGAGTAGTGTTAAGCATTTGTTGTACATACACATAGACAATAAATGAGGTACACACACTCAGAGACAAATCCAGCCAATAGGTTTTTATATAGAAAAATATCTTTTCTTAGTTTATTTTAAGAACCACAGGTTCAAATTCTACATATAATATCTCATTCGAAAGGTATTGCAGGTAAGTACTTTAGGAACTTCAAATCATCAAAATTGCATGTATACTTTTCAAGTTATTGACAAATAGCTGTTTTAAAAGTGGACACTTAGTGCAATTTTCACAGTTCCTAGGGGAGGTAAGTTTTGATTAGTTTTACCAGGTAAGTAAGACACTTACAGGGTTCAGTTCTTGGTCCAAGGTAGCCCACCGTTGGGGGTTCAGAGCAACCCCAAAGTCACCACACCAGCAGCTCCGGGCCGGTCAGGTGCAGAGTTCAAAGTGGTGCCCAAAACACATAGGCTAGAATGGAGAGAAGGGGGTGCCCCGGTCCCGGTCTGCTTGCAGGTAAGTACCCGCGTCTTCGGAGGGCAGACCAGGGGGGTTTTGTAGGGCACCGGGGGGGACACGAGTCCACACAGAAATTTCACCCTCAGCGGCGCGGGGGCGGCCGGGTGCAGTGTAGAAACAAGCGTCGGGTTCGCAATGTTAGTCTATGAGAGATCTCGGGATCTCTTCAGCGCTGCAGGCAGGCAAGGGGGGGATTCCTCGGGGAAACCTCCACTTGGGCAAGGGAGAGGGACTCCTGGGGGTCACTTCTCCAGTGAAAGTCCGGTCCTTCAGGTCCTGGGGGCTGCGGGTGCAGGGTCTCTCCCAGGCGTCGGGACTTTAGGTTCAAAGAGTCGCGGTCAGGGGAAGCCTCGGGATTCCCTCTGCAGGCGGCGCTGTGGGGGCTCAGGGGGGACAGGTTTTGGTACTCACAGTATCAGAGTAGTCCTGGGGTCCCTCCTGAGGTGTTGGATCGCCACCAGCCGAGTCGGGGTCGCCGGGTGCAGTGTTGCAAGTCTCACGCTTCTTGCGGGGAGCTTGCAGGGTTCTTTAAAGCTGCTGGAAACAAAGTTGCAGCTTTTCTTGGAGCAGGTCCGCTGTCCTCGGGAGTTTCTTGTCTTTTCGAAGCAGGGGCAGTCCTCAGAGGATGTCGAGGTCGCTGGTCCCTTTGGAAGGCGTCGCTGGAGCAGGATCTTTGGAAGGCAGGAGACAGGCCGGTGAGTTTCTGGAGCCAAGGCAGTTGTCGTCTTCTGGTCTTCCGCTGCAGGGGTTTTCAGCTAGGCAGTCCTTCTTCTTGTAGTTGCAGGAATCTAATTTTCTAGGGTTCAGGGTAGCCCTTAAATACTAAATTTAAGGGCGTGTTTAGGTCTGGGGGGTTAGTAGCCAATGGCTACTAGCCCTGAGGGTGGGTACACCCTCTTTGTGCCTCCTCCCAAGGGGAGGGGGTCACAATCCTAACCCTATTGGGGGAATCCTCCATCTGCAAGATGGAGGATTTCTAAAAGTTAGAGTCACCTCAGCTCAGGACACCTTAGGGGCTGTCCTGACTGGCCAGTGACTCCTCCTTGTTATTCTCATTATTTTCTCCGGCCTTGCCGCCAAACGTGGGGCCTGGCCGGAGGGGGCGGGCAACTCCACTAGCTGGAGTGTCCTGCTGGGTTGGCACAAAGGAGGTGAGCCTTTGAGGCTCACCGCCAGGTGTGACAATTCCTGCCTGGGAGAGGTGTTAGCATCTCCACCCAGTGCAGGCTTTGTTACTGGCCTCAGAGTGACAAAGGCACTCTCCCCATGGGGCCAGCAATATGTCTCGGTTTGTGGCAGGCTGCTAAAACTAGTCAGCCTACACAGATAGTCGGTTAAGTTTCAGGGGGCACCTCTAAGGTGCCCTCTGTGGTGTATTTTACAATAAAATGTACACTGGCATCAGTGTGCATTTATTGTGCTGAGAAGTTTGATACCAAACTTCCCAGTTTTCAGTGTAGCCATTATGGTGCTGTGGAGTTCGTGTTTGACAGACTCCCAGACCATATACTCTTATGGCTACCCTGCACTTACAATGTCTAAGGTTTTGTTTAGACACTGTAGGGGTACCATGCTCATGCACTGGTACCCTCACCTATGGTATAGTGCACCCTGCCTTAGGGCTGTAAGGCCTGCTAGAGGGGTGTCTTACCTATACTGCATAGGCAGTGAGAGGCTGGCATGGCACCCTGAGGGGAGTGCCATGTCGACTTACTCGTTTTGTCCTCACTAGCACACACAAGCTGGTAAGCAGTGTGTCTGTGCTGAGTGAGAGGTCTCCAGGGTGGCATAAGACATGCTGCAGCCCTTAGAGACCTTCCTTGGCATCAGGGCCCTTGGTACTAGAAGTACCAGTTACAAGGGACTTATCTGGATGCCAGGGTCTGCCAATTGTGGATACAAAAGTACAGGTTAGGGAAAGAACACTGGTGCTGGGGCCTGGTTAGCAGGCCTCAGCACACTTTCAATTGTAAACATAGCATCAGCAAAGGCAAAAAGTCAGGGGGCAACCATGCCAAGGAGGCATTTCCTTACACAACCCCCCCCCAAACGAAAGAGGATGAGACTAACCTTTCCCAAGAGAGTCTTCATTTTCTAAGTGGAAGAACCTGGAAAGGCCATCTGCATTGGCATGGGCAGTCCCAGGTCTGTGTTCCACTATAAAGTCCATTCCCTGTAGGGAGATGGACCACCTCAACAGTTTAGGATTTTCACCTTTCATTTGCATCAGCCATTTGAGAGGTCTGTGGTCAGTTTGAACTAGGAAGTGAGTCCCAAAGAGGTATGGTCTCAGCTTCTTCAGGGACCAGACCACAGCAAAGGCCTCCCTCTCAATGGCACTCCAACGCTGCTCCCTGGGGAGTAACCTCCTGCTAATGAAAGCAACAGGCTGGTCAAGGCCATCATCATTTGTTTGGGACAAAACTGCCCCTATCCCATGTTCAGAGGCATCAGTCTGCACAATGAACTGCTTAGAATAATCTGGAGCTTTGAGAACTGGTGCTGAGCACATTGCCTGTTTCAGGGTGTCAAAGGCCTGTTGGCAGTCCACAGTCCAGTTCACTTTCTTGGGCATTTTCTTGGAGGTGAGCTCAGTGAGGGCTGTCACAATGGATCCATATCCCTTCACAAACCTCCTGTAGTACCCAGTCAAGCCAAGGAATGCCCTGACTTGAGTCTGGGTTTTTGGAGCTACCCAGTCCAGAATAGTCTGGATCTTGGGTTGGAGTGGCTGAACTTGGCCTCCACCTACAAGGTGTCCCAAGTAAACCACAGTTCCCTGCCCTATCTGGCATTTGGATGCCTTGATAGAGAGGCCTGCAGATTGCAGAGCCTTCAAAACCTTCCTCAGGTGGACCAGGTGATCCTGCCAGGTGGAGCTAAAGACAGCAATATCATCAAGATAAGCTGTGCTAAAGGACTCCAAGCCAGCAAGGACTTGATTCACCAACCTTTGGAAGGTGGCAGGGGCATTCTTTAAACCAAAGGGCATAACAGTAAACTGATAATGCCCATCAGGTGTGGAGAATGCTGTCTTTTCTTTTGCTCCAGGTGCCATTTTTATTTGCCAGTACCCGGCTGTCAAGTCAAAGGTACTTAGGAATTTGGCAGCACCTAATTTATCAATGAGCTCATCAGCTCTTGGAATTGGATGAGCATCTGTCTTGGTGACAGAATTGAGCCCTCTGTAGTCCACACAAAACCTCATCTCTTTCTTTCCATCTGTGGTGTGAGGTTTGGGGACTAAGACCACTGGGCTAGCCCAGGGGCTGTCAGAGCGCTCAATGACTCCCAATTCCAGCATCTTGTGGACTTCCACCTTGATGCTTTCCTTAACATGGTCAGACTGTCTAAAGATTTTGTTCTTGACAGGCATGCTGTCTCCTGTGTCCACATCATGGGTACACAGGTGTGTCTGACCAGGGGTTAAGGAGAAGAGTTCAGGAAACTGTTGTAGGACTCTCCTACAATCAGCTTGCTGTTGGCCAGAGAGGGTGTCTGAGTAGATCACTCCATCTACTGTACCATCTTTTGGGTCTGATGACAGAAGATCAGGGAGAGGTTCACTCTCTGCCTCCTGATCCTCATCTGTTACCATCAACAGATTGACATCAGCCCTGTCGTGGAAGAGCTTAAGGCGGTTTACATGGATCACCCTTTTGGGGCTCCTGCTTGTGCCCAGGTCCACCAAGTAGGTGACCTGACTCTTCCTCTCTAGTACTGGGTGAGGGCCACTCCATTTGTCCTGGAGTGCCCTGGGAGCCACAGGCTCCAGAACCCAGACTTTCTGCCCTGGTTGGAACTCAACCAGTGCAGCCTTTTGGTCATACCAAAACTTCTGGAGCTGTTGGCTGGCCTCAAGGTTTTTGGTTGCCTTTTCCATGTACTCTGCCATTCTAGAGCGAAGGCCAAGTACATAGTCCACTATGTCCTGTTTAGGCTCATGGAGAGGTCTCTCCCAGCCTTCTTTAACAAGGGCAAGTGGTCCCCTTACAGGATGACCAAACAGAAGTTCAAAGGGTGAGAACCCTACTCCCTTCTGTGGTACCTCCCTGTAAGCGAAAAGCAGACATGGCAGGAGGACATCCCATCTCCTTTTGAGTTTTTCTGGGAGCCCCATGATCATGCCTTTTAATGTCTTGTTGAATCTCTCAACTAAGCCATTAGTTTGTGGATGGTAAGGTGTAGTGAATTTATAAGTCACTCCACACTCATTCCACATGTGCTTTAGGTATGCTGACATGAAGTTGGTACCTCTGTCAGACACCACCTCCTTAGGGAAACCCACTCTGGTAAAGATACCAATGAGGGCCTTGGCTACTGCAGGGGCAGTAGTCGACCTAAGGGGAATAGCTTCAGGATACCTGGTAGCATGATCCACTACTACCAGGATATACATATTTCCTGAGGCTGTGGGAGGTTCCAGTGGACCAACTATGTCCACACCCACTCTTTCAAAGGGCACCCCCACCACTGGAAGTGGAATGAGGGGGGCCTTTGGGTGCCCACCTGTCTTACCACTGGCTTGACAGGTGGGGCAGGAGAGGCAAAACTCCTTAACCATGTTGGACATATTGGGCCAGTAGAAGTGGTTGACTAACCTCTCCCACGTCTTGGTTTGTCCCAAATGTCCAGCAAGGGGAATGTCATGGGCCAATGTTAGGATGAACTCTCTGAACAGCTGAGGCACTACCACTCTCCTAGTGGCACCAGGTTTGGGGTCTCTGGCCTCAGTGTACAGGAGCCCATCTTCCCAATAGACCCTATGTGTTCCATTTTTCTTGCCTTTGGACTCTTCAGCAGCTTGCTGCCTAAGGCCTTCAAGAGAGGGACAGGTTTCTTGTCCCTTACACAGCTCTTCCCTTGAGGGTCCCCCTGGGCCTAAGAGCTCAACCTGATAAGGTTCAAGTTCCAAAGGCTCAGTTCCCTCAGAGGGCAGAACTTCTTCCTGAGAAGAGAGGTTCCCTTTCTTTTGCTGTGTTGCAGTTGGTTTCCCAACTGACTTTCCTGTTCTCTTGGTAGGCTGGGCCATTTTTCCAGACTCCAGCTCTACTTTTTCACCCTGTGCCTTGCATTGTGCTCTTGTTTTCACACACACCAGTTCAGGGATACCCAGCATGGCTGCATGGGTTTTTAGCTCTACCTCAGCCCATGCTGAGGACTCCAGGTCATTTCCAAGCAGACAGTCCACTGGGATATTTGAGGAGACCACCACCTGTTTCAGGCCATTGACCCCTCCCCATTCTAAAGTAACCATTGCCATGGGATGTACTTTTCTCTGATTGTCAGCGTTGGTGACTGTGTAAGTTTTTCCAGTCAGGTATTGGCCAGGGGAAACCAGTTTCTCTGTCACCATGGTGACACTGGCACCTGTATCCCTCAGGCCCTCTATTCTAGTCCCATTAATTAAGAGTTGCTGTCTGTATTTTTGCATGTTAGGCGGCCAGACAGCTAGTGTGGCTAAATCCACCCCACCCTCAGAAACTAGAGTAGCTTCAGTGTGGACCCTGATTTGCTCTGGGCACACTGTTGATCCCACTTGGAGACTAGCCATACCAGTGTTACCTGGATGGGAGTTTGGAGTGGAACCTTTCTTGGGACAGGCCTTGTCTCCAGTTTGGTGTCCATGCTGTTTACAGCTATGACACCAGGCCTTTTTGGGATCAAAGTTTTTACCCTTGTACCCATTGTTTTGTGAAGAGGCTCTGGGCCCACCCTCCTGTGCAGGTTTTTGGGGGCCTGTAGAAGACTCTTTACTATTTTTAGTTTTGGTTGTCTCATCACCCTTCTGCTGGGGAGTCTTTGTGACCCCTTTCTTTTGGTCACCCCCTGTTGAAGTCTTGGACACCCTTGTCTTGACCCAATGGTCCGCCTTCTTTCCCAATTCTTGGGGAGAAATTGGTCCTAGGTCTACCAGATGCTGATGCAGTTTATCATTGAAACAATTACTTAACAGGTGTTCTTTCACAAATAAATTGTACAGCCCATCATAATTACTTACACCACTGCCTTGAATCCAACCATCTAGTGTTTTCACTGAGTAGTCAACAAAGTCAACCCAGGTCTGGCTCGAGGATTTTTGAGCCCCCCTGAACCTAATCCTGTACTCCTCAGTGGAGAATCCAAAGCCCTCAATCAGGGTACCCTTCATGAGGTCATAAGATTCTGCATCTTGTCCAGAGAGTGTGAGGAGTCTATCCCTACACTTTCCTGTGAACATTTCCCAAAGGAGAGCACCCCAGTGAGATCTGTTCACTTTTCTGGTTACACAAGCCCTCTCAAAAGCTGTGAACCATTTGGTGATGTCATCACCATCTTCATATTTAGTTACAATCCCTTTGGGGATTTTCAACATGTCAGGAGAATCTCTGACCCTATTTATGTTGCTGCCACCATTGATGGGTCCTAGGCCCATCTCTTGTCTTTCCCTCTCTATGGCTAGGATCTGTCTTTCCAAAGCCAATCTTTTGGCCATCCTGGCTAACTGGATGTCCTCTTCACTGGAGTTATCCTCAGTGATTTCAGAGTTGTTGGTCCCTCCTGTGAGGGAACCAGCATCTCTGACTATTATTTGTGGAGTCAGGGCTTGAGAAGCCCTGCTCTCCCTAAGTAGGACTGGAGGGGGGGAATTTCCCTCCAAGTCACTATCTTCATCCTCTGAGTTGCCATCCTCAGAGGGGTTGGCCTTTTCAAACTCTGCCAAAAGCTCCTGGAGCTGTACTTTGGTAGGTTTGGGGCCCATTGCTATTTTCTTTAGTTTACAGAGTGACCTTAGCTCTCTCATCTGTAGATGGAGGTAAGGTGTGGTGTCGAGTTCCACCACATTCACATCTGTGCTAGACATTATGCTTCTAAAAGTTGGAATACTTTTTAAGAAACTAAAACTGGTTCTAGAATCTAGTTCAAACTTTTACAAACTTTTAAACTCTAAAAGAAATGCTAAACAGGATCTAACACAAGGCCCTAGCAGGTCTTTTAAGAATTTAGAAAACTTTTCAAATTGCAAAAATCAATTTCTAATGACAATTTTGGAATTTGTCGTGTGATCAGGTATTGGCTGAGTAGTCCAGCAAATGCAAAGTCTTGTACCCCACCGCTGATCCACCAATGTAGGAAGTTGGCTCTGTATGTGCTATTTCAAAGTAAGGAATAGCATGCACAGAGTCCAAGGGTTCCCCTTAGAGGTAAAATAGTGGTAAAAATAGATAATACTAATGCTCTATTTTGTGGTAGTGTGGTCGAGCAGTAGGCTTATCCAAGGAGTAGTGTTAAGCATTTGTTGTACATACACATAGACAATAAATGAGGTACACACACTCAGAGACAAATCCAGCCAATAGGTTTTTATATAGAAAAATATCTTTTCTTAGTTTATTTTAAGAACCACAGGTTCAAATTCTACATATAATATCTCATTCGAAAGGTATTGCAGGTAAGTACTTTAGGAACTTCAAATCATCAAAATTGCATGTATACTTTTCAAGTTATTGACAAATAGCTGTTTTAAAAGTGGACACTTAGTGCAATTTTCACAGTTCCTAGGGGAGGTAAGTTTTGATTAGTTTTACCAGGTAAGTAAGACACTTACAGGGTTCAGTTCTTGGTCCAAGGTAGCCCACCGTTGGGGGTTCAGAGCAACCCCAAAGTCACCACACCAGCAGCTCCGGGCCGGTCAGGTGCAGAGTTCAAAGTGGTGCCCAAAACACATAGGCTAGAATGGAGAGAAGGGGGTGCCCCGGTCCCGGTCTGCTTGCAGGTAAGTACCCGCGTCTTCGGAGGGCAGACCAGGGGGGTTTTGTAGGGCACCGGGGGGGACACGAGTCCACACAGAAATTTCACCCTCAGCGGCGCGGGGGCGGCCGGGTGCAGTGTAGAAACAAGCGTCGGGTTCGCAATGTTAGTCTATGAGAGATCTCGGGATCTCTTCAGCGCTGCAGGCAGGCAAGGGGGGGATTCCTCGGGGAAACCTCCACTTGGGCAAGGGAGAGGGACTCCTGGGGGTCACTTCTCCAGTGAAAGTCCGGTCCTTCAGGTCCTGGGGGCTGCGGGTGCAGGGTCTCTCCCAGGCGTCGGGACTTTAGGTTCAAAGAGTCGCGGTCAGGGGAAGCCTCGGGATTCCCTCTGCAGGCGGCGCTGTGGGGGCTCAGGGGGGACAGGTTTTGGTACTCACAGTATCAGAGTAGTCCTGGGGTCCCTCCTGAGGTGTTGGATCGCCACCAGCCGAGTCGGGGTCGCCGGGTGCAGTGTTGCAAGTCTCACGCTTCTTGCGGGGAGCTTGCAGGGTTCTTTAAAGCTGCTGGAAACAAAGTTGCAGCTTTTCTTGGAGCAGGTCCGCTGTCCTCGGGAGTTTCTTGTCTTTTCGAAGCAGGGGCAGTCCTCAGAGGATGTCGAGGTCGCTGGTCCCTTTGGAAGGCGTCGCTGGAGCAGGATCTTTGGAAGGCAGGAGACAGGCCGGTGAGTTTCTGGAGCCAAGGCAGTTGTCGTCTTCTGGTCTTCCGCTGCAGGGGTTTTCAGCTAGGCAGTCCTTCTTCTTGTAGTTGCAGGAATCTAATTTTCTAGGGTTCAGGGTAGCCCTTAAATACTAAATTTAAGGGCGTGTTTAGGTCTGGGGGGTTAGTAGCCAATGGCTACTAGCCCTGAGGGTGGGTACACCCTCTTTGTGCCTCCTCCCAAGGGGAGGGGGTCACAATCCTAACCCTATTGGGGGAATCCTCCATCTGCAAGATGGAGGATTTCTAAAAGTTAGAGTCACCTCAGCTCAGGACACCTTAGGGGCTGTCCTGACTGGCCAGTGACTCCTCCTTGTTATTCTCATTATTTTCTCCGGCCTTGCCGCCAAAAGTGGGGCCTGGCCGGAGGGGGCGGGCAACTCCACTAGCTGGAGTGTCCTGCTGGGTTGGCACAAAGGAGGTGAGCCTTTGAGGCTCACCGCCAGGTGTGACAATTCCTGCCTGGGAGAGGTGTTAGCATCTCCACCCAGTGCAGGCTTTGTTACTGGCCTCAGAGTGACAAAGGCACTCTCCCCATGGGGCCAGCAACATGTCTCGGTTTGTGGCAGGCTGCTAAAACTAGTCAGCCTACACAGATAGTCGGTTAAGTTTCAGGGGGCACCTCTAAGGTGCCCTCTGTGGTGTATTTTACAATAAAATGTACACTGGCATCAGTGTGCATTTATTGTGCTGAGAAGTTTGATACCAAACTTCCCAGTTTTCAGTGTAGCCATTATGGTGCTGTGGAGTTCGTGTTTGACAGACTCCCAGACCATATACTCTTATGGCTACCCTGCACTTACAATGTCTAAGGTTTTGTTTAGACACTGTAGGGGTACCATGCTCATGCACTGGTACCCTCACCTATGGTATAGTGCACCCTGCCTTAGGGCTGTAAGGCCTGCTAGAGGGGTGTCTTACCTATACTGCATAGGCAGTGAGAGGCTGGCATGGCACCCTGAGGGGAGTGCCATGTCGACTTACTCGTTTTGTCCTCACTAGCACACACAAGCTGGTAAGCAGTGTGTCTGTGCTGAGTGAGAGGTCTCCAGGGTGGCATAAGACATGCTGCAGCCCTTAGAGACCTTCCTTGGCATCAGGGCCCTTGGTACTAGAAGTACCAGTTACAAGGGACTTATCTGGATGCCAGGGTCTGCCAATTGTGGATACAAAAGTACAGGTTAGGGAAAGAACACTGGTGCTGGGGCCTGGTTAGCAGGCCTCAGCACACTTTCAATTGTAAACATAGCATCAGCAAAGGCAAAAAGTCAGGGGGCAACCATGCCAAGGAGGCATTTCCTTACATACAACATAGCTCTTTATTTAGAGTTCCTGTCAGTAAAGCTTTCATGGAAGGTTTAAAACGTATCATTCCACCCAGAACACCACCAGTTCCTTCTTGGAATTTAAGTATAGTGCTTACACGACTTATGGGACCACTATTTGAGCCTATGCACTCATGCCAAATTCAGTTTCTAACATGGAAAGTTGCCTTTCTAGTGGCAATTACTTCTTCAAGAAGAGTAAGTGAAATCCAAGCCTTTACTCTTGAAGAACCTTTCTTCCAATTACACAAGCATAAAGTTGTGCTAAGAACAAACCCAATATTTCTTCCAAAAGTGGTATCGCCATTTCATATAAATCAAACAGTGGAACTGCCAGTCTTCTTCCTGCAGCCAGATTTTGTGGCAGAAAGAGCTCTATATACATTAGACGTCAAAAGAGCTTTAATGTACTACATAGATAGAACTAAACCGTTTAGAAAAACTAAACAACTATTTGTCGCCTTCAAAAAACATCATACAGGCAATCCCATATCAAAACAAGGTTTAGCAAGATGGATTGTAAGATGCATCCAAACATGCTATATTAAAGCAAAAAGGCAGCTTTTAGTTACTCCTAAAGCACATTCTACAAGGAAAAAAGGTGCAACAATGGCTTTTTTAGGGAATATACCAATGGCTGAAATATGTAAAGCAGCCACATGGTCAACACCACATACATTCACCGAACACTACTGCGTAGACATATTATTACAACAACAAGCCACAGTTGGCCAAGCTGTACTAAGAACATTATTTCAAACAACTTCAACTCCTACAGGATAACCACCGCTCATTTATGGGTGGACTAACTGCTTTGTGGTCTATGCACAGCATGTGTATCTGCAGCTACACATGCCATCAAACGGAAAATGTTACTTACCCAGTGTACATCTGTTTGTGGCATGTTCTGCTGCGTATTCACATGCACCCTCCCTCCTCCACGGAAGCCTGTAGTTGTTTAAGTTACACACATTTGTACATATGTGTATACATTTACATTAGCATGGACATCTCTTACTTTTTACCTATATACTCTACCACTCCTTCCTTTACCATCTGCGGGAAAACAATCGAACAATGGAGTCGATGCCCATCCGCAATGGAACCGAAGAGGAGTCGTCACTCAGTCCCGTGACTCGAAAAGACTTCTTTGAAGAAAAACAACTTGTAACACTCCGAGCCCAACACTAGATGGCAGGAACAGTGCACAGCATGTGAATCTGCAGCGGAACATGCCACGAACAGATGTACACTGGGTAAGTGACATTTTCCGTTTGATGGCATGTGTAGCTGCAGATACACATGCTGTGCATTATCCTGCCATCTAGTGTTGGGCTCGGAGTGTTAAAAGTTGTTTTTCTTCTAAGAAGTCTTTTTGAGTCACGAGACCGAGGGACTCCTCCCTTTCGGCTCCATTGCGCATGGGCGTCAACTCCATCTTAGATTGTTTTCTTTCCGCCATCGGGGTCGGACGTGTTCCTCTTCGCTCTGTATTTCGAATTGGGAAAGTTAGCTAATTATCGAAAATTCAACGGTATTGTTCGCGCTCGGTACCGGTTTAGTGTTAGTACATCGACACTGATTGTAGAAGTGCTCCGGCGGCCCTTCGGGGCTTCCACTCTTCAGCGGGGCCTGGTCGGCCCGACCGCGTCCATCGTCGAAACTCATGGACCGGACCCCCTTCCGCTTCTGCCCGAATTGCCACGCCAAGTATCCTTATATAGACCAACACTTGGTCTGTAATCTGTGTCTATCACCGGAACACAGGGAGGATACTTGCGAGGCCTGTTGGGCATTTCGATCGAAAAAGACCCTATGCGATCGAAGAGCCAGAAGACTTAAGATGGCGTCGACACCGGCCGAACAGATCGACGTAGAGGAGGAGGAGAGATTCTCCATACAAGAATCGGACTCGGACGACTCCGAAAGTGAGCAACCGACGGCACAGCAAAAAACTGTGAGTAAAACTGCCCCGGCCAAGACTCACTCCAAAATCATAAAGGCCAAGGGGATGCCACCGCCAATTGGCCATGGCTTAACCCGAAAACACGGTGACCAACCATCGGCACCGAAAAAGGCCTCCCAACAGCCGAAGACATCCGACTCTGGTTGCGATACCGGCTCCGAACCATCTCGGCACCGAGAGTTCGACACACCCAAAGTGAAAAAGGTTTCCTCGGAGCCGAAAAAGACTGTTCCGAAACCTTCGGTGTCGAAAAAGGCAGCCTCAGAGCCGAAAATAGGCTCCTACACAGAAGAGCACGGACTTTCCAGCCAAATGCAAGATCACAGATTTGAGCAGGAATTAAGTATGGGAGAGCCAGACCATACTCAAAGGAGGCTGCACATCCAGAAAGAGACTGGTAAAATTCAAACTTTCCTCCAATAAAAAGAAAGCTAGCATTTCAGGAGTCGGAAATGCAGCCAAGGGCAAAGGTGGCAAGAGACAAAACACCACCACCAAGGTTTTCGCCACAGCTTTCTCCACTGCACTCACCACAGCTGTCCCCGGTAACGACACCCCCAATGCAGTCACCAACACACACGGGGATGACACGGGATGACCCGGATGCATGGGACTTATATGATGCACCGGTCTCCGACAACAGTCCCGATTGTTACCCGGTGTAGGAAGTTGGCTCTGTATGTGCTATTTCAAAGTAAGGAATAGCATGCACAGAGTCCAAGGGTTCCCCTTAGAGGTAAAATAGTGGTAGAAATAGATAATACTAATGCTCTATTTTGTGGTAGTGTGGTCGAGCAGTAGGCTTATCCAAGGAGTAGTGTTAAGCATTTGTTGTACATACACATAGACAATAAATGAGGTACACACACTCAGAGACAAATCCAGCCAATAGGTTTTGTATAGAAAAATATATTTTCTTAGTTTATTTTAAGAACCACAGGTTCAAATTTAACATGTAATATCTTGTTTGAAAGGTATTGCAGGTAAGTACATTAGGAACTTTGAATCATTTCAATTGCATGTATACTTTTCAAGTTATTCACAAATAGCTATTTCAAAAGTGGACACTTAGTGCAATTTTCACAGTTCCTGGGGGAGGTAAGTTTTTGTTAGTTTTACCAGGTAAGTAAGACACTTACAGGGTTCAGTTCTTGGTCCAAGGTAGCCCACCGTTGGGGGTTCAGAGCAACCCCAAAGTCACCACACCAGCAGCTCCGGGCCGGTCAGGTGCAGAGTTCAAAGTGGTGCCCAAAACGCATAGGCTAGAATGGAGAGAAGGGGGCGCCCCGGTTCCGGTCTGCTTGCAGGTAAGTACCCGCGTCTTCGGAGGGCAGACCAGGGGGGTTTTGTAGGGCACCGAGGGGACACAAGCTCACACAGAAATTTCACCCTCAGCAGCGCGGGGGCGGCCGGGTGCAGTGTAGAAACAAGCGTCGGGTTTTCAGTGTTAGTCTATGAGAGATCAACGGATCTCTTCAGCGCTGCAGGCAGGCAAGGGGGGGCTTCCTCGGGGAAACCTCCACTTGGGCAAGGGAGAGGGACTCCTGGGGGTCACTTCTCCAGTGAAAGTCCGGTCCTTCAGGTCCTGGGGGCTGCGGGTGCAGGGTCGTTTCCAGGCGTCTGGACTTAGGTTTCAGAGAGTCGCGGTCAGGGGAAGCCTCGGGATTCCCTCTGCAGGCGGCGCTGTGGGGGCTCAGGGGGGACAGGTTTTGGTACTCACAGTCGTAGAGTAGTCCGGGGGTCCTCCCTGAGGTGTTGGTTCTCCACCAGCCGAGTCGGGGTCGCCGGGTGCAGTGTTGCAAGTCTCACGCTTCTTGCGGGGAGATTGCAGGGTCTTTAAAGCTGCTCCTTGAAACAAAGTTGCAGTCTTTTTGGAGCAGGTCCGCTGTCCTCGGGAGTTTCTTGTCTTTTTCGAAGCAGGGCAGTCCTCAGAGGATTCAGAGGTCGCTGGTCCCTTGGAAGGCGTCGCTGGAGCAGAGTTCTTTGGAAGGCAGGAGACAGGCCGGTGAGTTTCTGGAGCCAAGGCAGTTGTTGTCTTCTGGTCTTCCTCTGCAGGGGTTTTCAGCTGGGCCGTCCTTCTTCTTGTTGTTGCAGGAATCTAGTTTCTAGGTTCAGGGAGAGCCCTTAAATACTAAATTTAAGGGCGTGTTTAGGTCTGGGGGGTTAGTAGCCAATGGCTACTAGCCCTGAGGGTGGGTACACCCTCTTTGTGCCCCCTCCCAAGGGGAGGGGGTCACATCCCTAATCCTATTGGGGGAATCCTCCTTCTACAAGATGGAGGATTTCTAAAAGTCAGAGTCACCTCAGCTCAGGACACCTTAGGGGCTGTCCTGACTGGCCAGTGACTCCTCCTTGTTTTTCTCATTATCTCTCCTGGACTTGCCGCCAAAAGTGGGGGCTGGGTCCAGGAGGCGGGCATCTCCACTAGCTGGAGTGCCCTGGGGCATTGTAACACGAAGCTTGAGCCTTTGAAGCTCACTGCTAGGTGTTACAGTTCCTGCAGGGGGGAGGTGTGAAGCACCTCCACCCAGAGCAGGCTTTGTTTCTGTCCTCAGAGAGCACAAAGGCTCTCACCGCATGAGGTCAGACACTCGTCTCTCAGCAGCAGGCTGGCACAGACCAGTCAGTCCTGCACTGAACAATTGGGTAAAATACAGGGGGTATCTCTAAGATGCCCTCTGTGTGCATTTTTTAATAAATCCAACACTGGCATCAGTGTGGGTTTATTATTCTGAGAAGTTTGATACTAAACTTCCCAGTATTCAGTGTAGCCATTATGGAGCTGTGGAGTTCGTTTTTGACAGACTCCCAGCCCATATACTCTTATGGCTACCCTGCACTTACAATGTCTAAGGTTTTGCTTAGACACTGTAGGGGCATAGTGCTCATGCACATATGCCTTCACCTGTGGTATAGTGCACCCTGCCTTAGGGCTGTAAGGCCTACTAGAGGGGTGACTTACCTATGCCACAGGCAGTGGGTGGTTGGCATGGCACCCTGAGGGGAGTGCCATGTCGACTTAGTCATTTTCTCCCCATCAGCACACACAAGCTGGCAAGCAGTGTGTCTGTGCTGAGTGAGGGGTCCCTAGGGTGGCATAAGACATGCTGCAGCCCTTAGAGACCTTCCCTGGCATCAGGGCCCTTGGTACCAGGGGTACCAGTTACAAGGGACTTACCTAGGTGCCAGGGTTGTGCCAATTGTGGAAACAATGGTACATTTTAGGTGAAAGAACACTGGTGCTGGGGCCTGGTTAGCAGGGTCCCAGCACACTTCGCAGTCAAGTCAGCATCAGTATCAGGCAAAAAGTGGGGGGTAACTGCAACAGGGAGCCATTTCTTTACACAAGCCCCCCCCAGCCCACAGGCCAGGAGACTCAGCCAAAGCTGGAAGAGTCTCCCTAGTCTGTCAGGCGAGGAAGAGTAGAGGAAATAGGCTGGTTTGTTGCAGGGCCTACTCTGCCTTACATCCTCCTGTTCAGGTCATTCCCTCTGGGGAACTGACCCACTTCCACAGTGATAGGACCTAGTCTGAACTGCCTCTTGTCTGTGCTTTTTATGTCTTTACCCATTCTCTCTATTTTGAGGTCAGAGGTATCCACCTCTGCTAATCTTATCTTAGCCAGGGTCACCCCTAGCTTACCCAAAGAGGTTACCCAGAGCTGGAGTAACCCCACCATGACCAACAGGGTCAGGGGGCCTAACTTGTTATTTGGCATGGGGTCAGACCACCATGCCAAGGATAGTGCAGCCATAAAGGCTAACACCCAGCAGAGGCCACTGACAGCTGTCAGTGCCCAGAACCACACCTTTAGCTCTTCACCTACAAGGGAAGGGGCTAAGTTACAGGCTTCTTTGGGTTCAGGGTGCCTGTCTGCTGTATTAGAGTGGGGGGTTACCACATCTTGTAGTAAACACCCTTCTTCCACTCTTTCTACTGTTAGCTGAGGAGCCACCCACTCAGGCTTAACAGTTGCCTGACTAGCCAGGACTTCTTGTGGGTCAGGTTGGACTTTATCAGAGCCACTTTTGGAGTTCTCCTCTACTGGAGCAGAATCTCATTGGCTTGCTGGAACCTTGGCTAAAGGTTGTCCAACTTTCCTACTCTGTTTCCTTTTCTTTTTCTTCTGGGGCCTACTTGCATTTACTGCAGAGGCAGGCACTCCAGAATCCTTGGGAGAGGACTGGCACTGGACCAGTTCTTCTCGTAGGCTCTGACTAACTTCTGGGTAGTCATTTCCAAGGAGACAATCAAGGGGGAGGTCTGTACTGACTACCACCCTTCTCCAGCTAAAAGTTCCACCCACTTATATGGGCACAAAAGCCACAGGCCTATTAGTGACCCTGTCTGGGCTAACTCTTACTCTGGCCATCTCACCTGGGATGTACTGGTTTGAGAACACCAGCCTGTCATGCACAATAGTGTGACTGGCACAAGTGTCTCTCAGGGCAGTGGCTGGGATTCCATTCACCTGTAGGTGGTGGAAGTGTCTACTTCCCTCTGGAATCTCCAACTCACCTGTTGGGCCCTTTTTCCAGTTGAAGGCTATGAAGACCTCCTCATCTGAGGAGTCATCTCCAATGGCTACACTGGTTACCCCTGGGATTTTGCTAGGGGGTTTGTTTTTGGGACAAGAAGTGTCCTTGGTGTGGTGCCCTGTCTGTTTACAGTTATGGCACCATGCCTTAGTGGCATCCCAGCTCTTACCCTGGTACCCACCTTTGTTTTGGGTTTTGTCTCTGGGCCCACCCACCTGGTCTGGTTTTTGGGGGCCTACAGGGGACTCTTTTTCTTTGTTTCTAGTGTCACCCACTTTCTCCTGGGGAGGCTTTGTAACCCCTTTCTTTTGGTCACCCCCAGTGGAAGTTTTGGTTACCCTAGTCTTGACCCAGTGGTCTGCCTTCTTTCCCAATTCTTGGGGAGAAATTGGACCTAGGTCTACCAGATACTGATGCAACTTTTCATTGAAGCAGTTACATAAAATGTGTTCTTTCATAAACAAATTATAAAGCCCAACATAGTCATGCACTTCATTTCCAGTTACCCAACCGTCCAGTGTTTTCACTGAGTAGTCAACGTAATCAACCCAGGTCTGGCTCGAGGATTTTTGAGCCCCCCTGAATCTAATCCTATACTCCTCAGTGGAGAATCCAAAGCCCTCAATCAGGGTACCCTTCATGAGGTCATAAGATTCTGCATCTTTTCCAGAGAGTGTGAGGAGTCTATCCCTACACTTTCCTGTGAACATTTCCCAAAGGAGAGCACCCCAGTGAGATTTGTTCACTTTTCTGGTTACACAAGCCCTCTCAAAAGCTGTGAACCATTTGGTGATGTCATCACCATCTTCATATTTTGTTACAATCCCTTTGGGGATTTTCAACATGTCAGGAGAATCTCTGACCCTATTTATGTTGCTGCCACCATTGATGGGTCCTAGGCCCATCTCTTGTCTTTCCCTTTCTATGGCTAGGATCTGTCTTTCCAAAGCCAATCTTTTGGCCATCCTGGCTAGCTGGATGTCCTCTTCACTGGAGTTATCCTCAGTGATTTCAGAGAGGTTGGTCCCTCCTGTGAGGGAACCAGCATCTCTGACTATTATGTTTGGAGACAGGGCTTGAGAGGCCCTGTTCTCCCTAGTTAGGACTGGTAGGGGGGAATTTTCCTCCAAGTCACTATCTTCATCCTCTGTGTTGCCATCCTCAGAGGGGTTGGCCTTTTTAAACTCTGCCAACAGCTCCTGGAGCTGTAGTTTGGAAGGTCTGGGGCCCATTGTTATTTTCTTTATTTTACAGAGTGACCTTAGCTCCCTCATCTTAAGATGGAGGTAAGGTGTGGTGTCGAGTTCCACCACATTCACATCTGTACTAGACATTATGCTTCTAAAAGTTGGAATACTTTTTAAGAATCTAAAACTAGTTCTAGAATCTAATTCAAACTTTCACAAAACTTTTAAACTCTAAAAGGAAATGCTAAACAGGGACTAACACAAGGCCCTAGCAGGACTTTTAAGAATTTAGAAAAATTTCAAATTGTAAAAATCAATTTCTAATGACAATTTTTGGAATTTGTCGTGTGATCAGGTATTGGCTGAGTAGTCCAGCAAATGCAAAGTCTTGTACCCCACCGCTGATCCACCAATGTAGGAAGTTGGCTCTGTATGTGCTATTTCAAAGTAAGGAATAGCATGCACAGAGTCCAAGGGTTCCCCTTAGAGGTAAAATAGTGGTAAAAATAGATAATACTAATGCTCTATTTTGTGGTAGTGTGGTCGAGCAATAGGCTTATCCAAGGAGTAGTGTTAAGCATTTGTTGTAGATACACATAGACAATAAATGAGGTACACACACTCAGAGACAAATCCAGCCAATAGGTTTTTATATAGAAAAATATATTTTCTTAGTTTATTTTAAGAACCACAGGTTCAAATTCTACATGTAATATCTCATTCGAAAGGTATTGCAGGTAAGTACTTTAGGAACTTCAAATCATCAAAATTGCATGTATACTTTTCAAGTTATTCACAAATAGCTGTTTTAAAAGTGGACACTTAGTGCAATTTTCACAGTTCCTAGGGGAGGTAAGTATTTGTTAGGTTAACCAGGTAAGTAAGACACTTACAGGGCTTAGTTCTTGGTCCAAGGTAGCCCACCGTTGGGGGTTCAGAGCAACCCCAAAGTCACCACACCAGCAGCTCAGGGCCGGTCAGGTGCAGAGTTCAAAGTGGTGCCCAAAACGCATAGGCTAGAATGGAGAGAAGGGGGTGCTCCGGTTCCGGTCTGCTTGCAGGTAAGTACCCGCGTCTTCGGAGGGCAGACCAGGGGGGTTTTGTAGGGCACCGGGGGGGACACAAATCCACACAGAAATTTCACCCTCAGCGGCGCGGGGGCGGCCGGGTGCAGTGTAGAAACAAGCGTCGGGTTCGCAATGTTAGTCTATGAGAGATCTCGGGATCTCTTCAGCGCTGCAGGCAGGCAAGGGGGGGATTCCTCGGGGAAACCTCCACTTGGGCAAGGGAGAGGGACTCCTGGGGGTCACTTCTCCAGTGAAAGTCCGGTCCTTCAGGTCCTGGGGGCTGCGGGTGCAGGGTCTCTCCCAGGCGTCGGGACTTTAGGTTCAAAGAGTCGCGGTCAGGGGAAGCCTCGGGATTCCCTCTGCAGGCGGCGCTGTGGGGGCTCAGGGGGGACAGGTTTTTGTACTCACAGTCTTAGAGTAGTCCTGGGGTCCCTCCTGAGGTGTTGGATCGCCACCAGCCGAGTCGGGGTCGCCGGGTGCAGTGTTGCAAGTCTCACGCTTCTTGCGGGGAGCTTGCAGGGTTCTTTAAAGCTGCTGGAAACAAAGTTGCAGCGTTTCTTGGAGCAGGTCCGCTGTCCTCGGGAGTTTCTTGTCTTTTCGAAGCAGGGGCAGTCCTCAGAGGATGTCGAGGTCGCTGGTCCCTTCGGAAGGCGTCGCTGGAGCAGGATCTTTGGAAGGCAGGAGACAGGCCGGTGAGTTTCTGGGGCCAAGGCAGTTGTCGTCTTCTGGTCTTCCGCTGCAGGGGTTTTCAGCTGGGCAGTCCTTCTTCTTGTAGTTGCAGGAATCTAATTTTCTAGGGTTCAGGGTAGCCCTTAAATACTAAATTTAAGGGCGTGTTTAGGTCTGGGGGGTTAGTAGCCAATGGCTACTAGCCCTGAGGGTGGGTACACCCTCTTTGTGCCTCCTCCCAAGGGGAGGGGGTCACAATCCTAACCCTATTGGGGGAATCCTCCATCTGCAAGATGGAGGATTTCTAAAAGTTAGAGTCACCTCAGCTCAGGACACCTTAGGGGCTGTCCTGACTGGCCAGTGACTCCTCCTTGTTTTTCTCATTATTTTCTCCGGCCTTGCCGCCAAAAGTGGGGCCTGGCCGGAGGGGGCGGGCAACTCCACTAGCTGGAGTGTCCTGCTGGGTTGGCACAAAGGAGGTGAGCCTTTGAGGCTCACCGCCAGGTGTGACAATTCCTGCCTGGGAGAGGTGTTAGCATCTCCACCCAGTGCAGGCTTTGTTACTGGCCTCAGAGTGACAAAGGCACTCTCCCCATGGGGCCAGCAACATGTCTCGGTTTGTGGCAGGCTGCTAAAACTAGTCAGCCTACACAGATAGTCGGTTAAGTTTCAGGGGGCACCTCTAAGGTGCCCTCTGTGGTGTATTTTTCAATAAAATGTACACTGGCATCAGTGTGCATTTATTGTGCTGAGAAGTTTGATACCAAACTTCCCAGTTTTCAGTGTAGCCATTATGGTGCTGTGGAGTTCGTGTTTGACAAACTCCCAGACCATATACTCTTATGGCTACCCTGCACTTACAATGTCTAAGGTTTTGTTTAGACACTGTAGGGGTACCATGCTCATGCACTGGTACCCTCACCTATGGTATAGTGCACCCTGCCTTAGGGCTGTAAGGCCTGCTAGAGGGGTGTCTTACCTATACTGCATAGGCAGTGAGAGGCTGGCATGGCACCCTGAGGGGAGTGCCATGTCGACTTACTCGTTTTGTCCTCACTAGCACACACAAGCTGGCAAGCAGGGTGTCTGTGCTGAGTGAGAGGTCTCCAGGGTGGCATAAGACATGCTGCAGCCCTTAGAGACCTTCCTTGGCATCAGGGCCCTTGGTACTAGAAGTACCAGTTACAAGGGACTTATCTGGATGCCAGGGTCTGCCAATTGTGGATACAAAAGTACAGGTTAGGGAAAGAACACTGGTGCTGGGGCCTGGTTAGCAGGCCTCAGCACACTTTCAATTGTAAACATAGCATCAGCAAAGGCAAAAAGTCAGGGGGCAACCATGCCAAGGAGGCATTTCCTTACACTAGCCTTCACCCAGTGGTCTGCCTTCTTTCCCAATTCTTGGGGAGAAATTGTACCTAGGTCAACCAGATGCTGATGGAGTTTATCATTGAAACAATTACTTAAAAGGTGTTCCTTCATAAATAAATTATACAGCTCTTCATAATCATTTGCACCACTGCCATTAATCCAACCATCCAGTGTTTTGACTGAGAAGTCAACAAAATCAACCCAGGTCTGGCTCGAGGATTTTTGAGCCCCCCTGAACCTAATCCTGTACTCCTCAGTTAAGAATCCAAAGCCTTCAATCAGGGTAGCCTTCATGAGGTCATAGGATTCTGCATCTTTTCCAGAGAGTGTGAGGAGTCTATCCCTACACTTTCCAGTGAACATTTCCAAAAGGAGAGCATACCAGTGAGATCTGTTTACTTTTCTGGTTGCACAAGCCCTCTCAAAAGCTTTGAACCATTTGGTGATACCATCACCATCTTCATATTTAGTTACAATCCCTTTGGGGATTTTCAACATGTCAGGAGAATCTCTGACCCTATTTATGTTGCTGCCACCATTGATGGGTCCTAGGCCCATCTCTTGTCTTTCCCTTTCTATGGCTAGGAGCTGTCTCTCCAAAGCCAATCTTTTGGCCATCCTGGCTAGCACTAGGTCATCTTCATTGAGGCTTCCCTCAATGCTTCCATAGTTGCTGGAGTCCCCTGTGGGAGAAGCAGCATCTCTATCACTTTTGGAGTCAGGGTTTGAGCAACCCTGGTCTCCCTAACTAGGACAGGAGGGGTGGGGGGCCAGATTATCCTCCTGGCCACTAGCTTCCCCCTCTGTAAGGTTGTCTTCAGAGGGGTGGTCTCTAGCAAACTCTGCCAAAAGCTCCTGGAGCTGTACTTTGGTAGGGTTTGATCCAGTTTTTATCCTTTTTATTTTACAGAGAGTCCTTAACTCTGACATCCTAAGATGCAGGTAGGGGGTGAGGTTGAGTTCCACCACCATCCCATCTGTACTAGACATTATTTCTCTAAAAGTTGGGATACTTTTTAAGAACCTAAAACTATCTCTAGAACTTAATCCAAACTTTTACAAAACGTTTAAACTCTAAAAGAAATGCTAACCGGGTCTAACACATATCCCTAGCAGGACTTTTAAAAATTTAGAAAAATAGCTCAATTTGCAAAAATCCGTTTCTAATGACAATTTTGGGAATTTAGTCGTGTGATCAGGTATTGGCTGAGTAGTCCAGCAAATGCCAAGTCTGAGACCCCACCGCTGATCCACCAAAGTAGGAAGTTGGCTCTGTATATACTATTTCAAAGTAAGAAATAGTGTGCACATAGTTCAAGGGTTCCCCTTAGAGGTAAGATGGTGGCAAAAAGAGAGAGAGCATTAGAATTATTTTGTGGTAGTGTGGTCGAGCAGTAGGCTTATCAAAGGTAGTGTTAAGCATTTGTTGTACACACACAGGCAATAAATGAGGAACACACACTCAAAGACAATTCCTGGCCAGTAGGTTTTTATATAGAAAAATATATTTTCTTAGTTTATTTTAAGAACCACAGGTTCAGGATTTACAAGTAATACTTCAAATGGAAGGTATTTCACTTAGGTACTCTAGGAACTTTGAATAATCACAATATTATGTACAGTCTTTGTAAAAATGGCAATAAGCTATTTTAAAGGTGGACACAGTGGAAAAATCAACAGTTTCTGGGGGAGGTAAGTAAAAGTTAGTTTTGCAGGTAAGTAAAACACTTACAAGTCTCAAAGTTAGGTCCAAGGTAGCCGACCGTTGGGAGTTCAAGGCAACCCCAAAGTTACCACACCTGCAGCTCAGGGCCGTTCAGGTGCAGAGGTCAAAGAGGTGCCCAAAACACATAGGCGCCTATGGGGAACAGGGGTGCCCCGGTTCCAGTCTGCCAGCAGGTAAGTACCCGTGTCCTCTGGGGGCAGACCAGGGGGGTTTTGTGGGGCAACTGGGGGGACACAAGCAGGCACAGAAAGTACACCCTCAGCGGCACAGGGGCTGCCGGGTGCAGAGTGCAAACAGGCGTCGGGTTTTAGATTGGAAGTAATGGGGAGACCCGGGGGTCTCTTCAACGATGCAGGCAGGCACAGGGGGTGCTCCTCGGGGTAGCTACCATCTGGGGTAGGCAGAGGGTCGTCTGGGGGTCGCTCCTGCACTGGAGTTCGATTCCTTCAGGTCCTGGGGCTGCGGGTGCAGTGTTGGTTCCAGGCATCGGCTCCCTGGTTACCGGCAGTCGCGGTCAGGGGGAGCCTCTGGATTCTCTCTGGAGGCGTCGCTGTGGGGGCTCGGGGGGGGTCGTCTCTGGTTTCATACTCTTTGCCAGGGAAGGTCTCTAAGGGCTGCAGCATGTCTTATGCCACCCTAGGGACCCCTCACTCAGCACATGCACACTGCTTCACAGCGACACATCCAACAGGGACCAGCGACCCCTGAAGCCTCAGAGGACTGCCCTGCACCCAAGGACCAAGAAACTCCAGTGAACAGTGGCCCTGTTCAAAAACCTGCAACTTCCTTGCAACAAAGAAACAACTATAAAGACTTCACGTTTCCCGCCCGAAGTGTGAGACTTCACACTCTGCACCCGACGCCCCCGGCTCGACCTGCAGAAATCCAACACCTCAGGGAGGACTCCCCGGCTACTGCGAGCCCGTAAGTAACCAGAGACGACCCCCCCCGAGCCCCCACAGTGACGCCTGCAGAGAGAATCCGGAGGCTCCCCCTGACCGCGACTGCCTGTAACAAGGGACCCGACCCCTGGAACCAACACTGCACCCGCAGCCCCCAGGACCTGAAGGAACCGAACTTCAGTGCAAGAGTGACCCCCAGGCGACCCTCTGCCTAGCCCAGGTGGTGGCTGTCCCGAGAAGCCCCGTGCCTGCCTGCAACGCTAGAGTGACCCCCGTGTCCCTCCAATGTTTTCAAACTAAAACCCAACGCCTGTTTGCTCACTGCACCCGGCCGCCCCTGTGCCGCTGAGGGTGTACTTTGTGTACCTTTTCGTGTCCCCTCCGGTGCTCTACAAAACCCCCCTGGTCTGCCCCCGAGGACGCAAGTACTTACCTGCTGGCAGACTGGAACTGGAGCACCCCTGTTTTCCATAGGCACCTATGTGTTTTGGGCACCTCTTTGACCTCTGCACCTGAACGGCCCTGAGCTGCTGGTGTGGTAACTTTGGGGTTACCTTGAACCCCCAACGGTGGGCTGCCTATGCCCCAAACTTGAGACTTGTAAGTGTTTTACTTACCTTCAAAACTAACCTTTACTTACCTCCCCCAGGAACTGTTGATTTTTGCACTGTCCACTTTGAAAATAGCTTATTTTTACAAAGACTGTATGTGATATTGCTTTCATTCAAAGTTCCTAAGGTATCTAAGTGAAGTACCTTACATTTAAAGTACTAATTGTAAATCTTGAACCTGTGGTTCTTAAAATAAACTAAGAAAATATATTTTTCAATATAAAAACCTATTAGCCTGGAGTAAGTCTTTGAGTGTGTGTGTTCCTCATTTATTGCCTGTGTGTGTGTACAACAATTGCTTAACACTACCCTCTGATAAGCCTACTGCTCGACCACACTACAACAAAATAGAGCATTAGAATTATCTACTTTTGCCACTATCTTACCTCTAAGGGGAACCCTTTGACTCTGTGTAATCTTCAAAGGAGGAACATTCAAGCAAGAAGCAGACCAAGCAGCCCTAACATTAGTAATTATACTTGTACTGTTGCGAGAAGTATTAACTTTTATGTATGAATTAAAATACTTCTCTCGTAGGGGATTTCCATGTATAGTCATAAGCACTGAATAGTTCTGCGCGCCTGCGGGGACCCCGGAGCACTGTTGTGTAGTATATTCTTAAGTGCAATCATCAGCTCCTTGACAAAAAAGGTCTGTGAAAAACACTTAAGAATAACAATGTGCAGCCTATGTGAACAGCTACACAAGCCAAAATTGTTAGAAGAAAAAACAGTTGTAGTGTAAATTTCACGTTTAAACCTCTATTTATTCTATAAATACATAAATAAATACATTCTCATATTTTATTTACACCTCTCATGAGAATAAAACAATGTAGGGCAGTGTAGCCCATAGGCTGCCATTATACAGAATGAAAATAGAGCTGTGCCTTTAAGAAAGTAAAGTCTTCCTGTTTCCCATCATGCACAGCAAAAGGCAGTTGCCTCAGTTCTTTTTTCCGGCTCCTGCTGACAGGACCCTGAAGCATTGAGCTCTACCTCACAAAAGCTTTTGTGACAGAAATTCATTGAAATATCTTCTGAATTTCATTTTCACTCGACGTTTTTACCTTTGAGTGATCATTTTCTACTGATTTCTGTTAAATTCTGACAGAATTTGGAGGTTTTTTCTAGTTAGAAATGCCTTCACTTTTTGATAAATGTCCTTCTTGTGGAAGAAAGAAGGCTAAAACAGATCCACATAGGGTCTGTATAATTTGTCTTCCATCCAGCCACAAACCGGAGTCGTGTGACATTTGTAAAACCTTCTCTAGAAGAACCCTTCGTGATAGAGAGAAGATCCGACTTCAGGCGAGAGAGGACAGGAAAAAAAGTGGCCATTCCACTACAGAGCGAGGAGAAGGTCAGACTTCTACCAGGGCTCAACCTGTTTCCTCCATGACTCCTTCCAGACCTGCTGAAAAACGACATAGATCTCCGACGACGTCGAGAGCGTCGACATCGAAGCAGGGAACGGCGCCAACATGTTCGCCGTCGAGGAGTGCTTCGCCGGCGAGAAAAAGGCATCGTTCGCCGTCGACAGCTATTTCGCCGTCGAGGCGGCGAAGACACCCGACGTCGAGAGGATCTGGGTCGCCGTCGACACGGCGAACACAGTCAACGTCAAGGAGATCCGAGTCGGGCTCGCCGTCGACACAGCGAGGGAGATCGCCGTCCAGAGAGAGTGTTCGCCGTCGGAGGCGTTCACCGTCACTGCACCGACGTCGAGGTTCGTCGTCGAGAGGTTCTCAGCGGCGAGACGAGTCGACGTCTAGAGGCACTCGCCGTCACCGCAGTTCGACGTCGAGGAGTGCTTCGACGTCGAGAAGACCATCTAAGAGGCCTAGAAGGGTTTATACAACCTCGGAATCCTCTGCCTCGCTTATCCTACTTCCAGCATCGCCACAGCTCTCGCAAAGGCAGTCGCCGTTACCACAGACGCCGGTAACACCTACGGCTCCTCTTCCGGCGCCTCCTCCAGAACCTGTTCCGAGGACTCCAACGCGATCTGCAGGGCGTTCTGGTTATTCCTCGAGGCGTACATCTACCTCTAGGCACCGTCGTCAGGAATCACATCATGGACATTCTTCATCGTCCACACGAGACTACTCTCCAACCTTATCGGACTCCCCGTCCCCAAGAGTGTCTCCCATAGATGATGTCAACACATTTCAGGAGGTCTTAGTAAGAGGGGCAACCAAGCTGAATATCCCGCTAGCAGCTCCGGCCCCATCGACATCAGTGATCTTTGAGACCTTGCATCAAAGGACATCTTCACGACCTTTACTTCCACTGGTTCCGGGTCTTATTGAGCCAGCAATGGACATTTTTCTCACGCCGGCTACAACAAAGTCTGCTCCTTCCAGACTCATTAAAAAGTACCGTCCACCAGAGCAAGATCCTCTATTCTTGAGGTCGGACCCAGTACCAGACTCGGTAGTTATAGTGGCAGCGAAGAAATCGCATTCGACGTCACCGTCTTCCTCTGCTCCCCCAGACAAAGAGAGCAGAAAGATCGATGCTGCAGGAAGAAAAGTATGCTCGACGGCATCCATCACCATGAAAGCAGCCAGTGCCACTGCTTTATTAGGGAGATATGATCGATCCCTCTGGGACTCTATACTGCAGTTCGCGGAGCATCTCCCTAGGGACAAAAGGGAAGATTTCCTAGAGGTCGTGAGCGAGGGAGCTATGGTTTCTAACCAGATTATAAGTGCTGCGGCGGATTCTTCAACACTATCCGCACATAACTATGCTCATGGTATAGCGCTCAGGAGACATGCATGGCTGCGGCTTACATCGCTTAAACCCGAAGCACAGCAGAGGATACAGAACCTGCCTTTCTCAGGCTCCACTTTGTTCGGCTCTCATGCCGATGATGAGATGGCCAGAATGAAGTCGGAGCTGGATACCCTGAAAGCGGTAGGCATGGAGCGACCTAAGGAACAGCGAAAAGGATTCCGCCCATATCAAAGAAGACTGTTCACCCACAGGTATCAGGCTCCACATTGGATGTCTTCACGCCCTCAGCAACAGCAGCAGCATCAGAGGGGCTTCTCCAGAAGGTCGACAAGGGGTCGTTCAACACCTCAGACCCAGACACCTCGACAAGCTCCCACGTCTAAGCCCTGAATCTTTGCTTCCCCCTCCTCCGTTACCCACTCCGGTAGGGGGAAGTATCGCAAATCATCTGGACGAGTGGCAACGCATCACAACAGACGCCTGGGTATTGAATATTGTGAGACATGGTTACGCTCTCAGATTCACCAGTTCTCCACCATCTGTTCCACCCAAAACAGCCAACCACCATCTCGAAGCTCTGCAGTTAGAGGTCAATATCCTATTGCAGAAAAGAGCCATAGAACCCGTTCCCATCAGCCAACAAGGGAAGGGGATTTATTCGAGATATTTCCTTGTACCGAAAAAAGACAAACAAGAGTTTCGTCCCATCTTAGATCTGAGGACAGCAAACAAATGGATTCGCAAAGAAAAATTCAGGATGTTAGCCTTACACCAAATTTACCCACATCTACGTCAGGGCGACTGGCTATGTGCGATAGATCTTTGCGACGCTTACTTTCATATCCCAGTAACCAAGAAACACCGAAAATTCCTAAGGTTCACCGTCGGAAAACGCCATTACCAATTTGCAGTTCTACCTTTCGGCCTAAAATCAGCGCCAAGAACTTTTTCCAAATGCATGGCGGTAGTAGCCGCCCACTTGAGGAAACAGCGAATATTCGTCTACCCCTATCTAGACGATTGGCTCATAAAGGCCTCCAGCTGTCTCGAGGCACAGCACCATTTCGAATGGACTCTACAACTGCTACAAAAACTTGGTCTTCAAGTCAATCTTCTGAAATCTACAGCAGCACCTGTTCAGAGGTTGCATTACTTAGGGGCCATTGTAGATACCAGGCTAGGAAAGGTGTTTCCTTCGGAGGAACGACGGTTATCGATTCTCCAAAAATGCAAACAACTGCAGGAAAGACCTCAAGCCACTGCAAGAATAATAGCTTCTCTACTGGGCTCGATGGCGTCTTGTATCCATCTGGTTCCCAATGCTCGCCTCCATATGAGACCATTGCAGGAAAATCTAGAGGATCAGTGGTGTCAACTGAGGGACGATTGGGAGAACAAAGTCCTTCTTTCTCCTCACACCCTACAATCCCTGAAGTGGTGGTGCTTACCCAGCAATCTCTTGGTGGGGATTCCGTTCCAACAACGGCCTCCATCTCAAACCATCGTAACAGATGCGTCACTGCTCGGATGGGGGGCGCACATGGAACATCTTCGAGTCCAAGGCGAGTGGTCACAGAGAGAGAGTCTCTATCACATCAACCTGCTGGAACTTCGCGCAGTCCACCTTGCGCTCAAAGCCTTCCTTCCCTCTCTGAGAACGGAAACTCTCCTTCTTCAGACAGACAACGTGGCCACTATGTACTACGTGAACAAACAAGGAGGCACCAGGTCCAGAATTTTATCCAGAGAGGCTCAGACAATCTGGCATTGGCTTCTAGCCAGCAACCTGTCGCTAGTGGCAACTCACCTGCCCGGCATCCAGAATGTTCAAGCGGATGCCCTCAGTCGGGTAATGAACGAGAACCACGAATGGGTACTACACGACGACGTCGTTCATTCCATTTTCGCACTCTGGGGTACCCCCTCTACAGACCTATTCGCAACCCCAGAAAACAAAAAATGCCAAAACTTCGCCTCCAGATATTACCATCCAGGGACACTGGGGAATGCCCTGTGGATAAGCTGGTCAGGAGCATTTCTTTACGCCTTTCCACCGCTTCCCCTGATTCCGGCGGTCCTCCAGAAGCTGTCCAATGCTCAGACCAAAATGATCCTAATTGCTCCGGAGTGGCCACGCCAGTGGTGGTTCCCAGACCTTCTTCACCGGTCACTCAAACCACACATCAGGCTACCATATCGTCCGGACCTTCTCACGAAGTTCAGAGGGCAGATATCTCATCCCAACCCCTCATCGTTGAGTTTGGCAGCATGGCTACTGAGCTAGTGCAATATGGACACTTGAACCTACCTCAGGACTGTATGGAAATTCTGAAGGAAGCAAAACGCCCTTCCACACGATCAGCCTATGCAAGCAAGTGGAAGAGATTCTGCATTTGGTGTTTACACAACAACATTGACCCGGTTTCCTGTGGAGAACAATCTATCCTGCCATACCTGTTAAGTTTGGCAAAATCGGATTTACAACTGTCGTCAATAAAAGTTCACTTGGCGGCGATAACGGCATACAGAAAGAGTCCTTCACAAACGTCCTTTTTTCGGATGCCGATTATTAAGGATTTCCTAGAAGGTTTAAAGAAGGTTTTTCCTCCCATTAGAAAGCCTTCTCCTCCATGGGAACTGAACGTTGTCTTATCAGGTCTGATGCTGACGCCATTCGAGCCGATACACAAGGCATCGCTGCAGCATCTCACATGGAAAGCTGCTTTTCTAGTGGCAATCACTTCAGCGCGTAGGGTCAGCGAAATCCAGGCCCTTTGCGCGCAGGAACCCTACACGGTTTTTCATTCTACAAAAGTGGTAATGAGAACTCATCCAAAATTTCTACCTAAGGTAGTCTCCGACTTCCATGTGAACCAAACAATTTCATTACCGACTTTCTTTCAGAATCCAGCTACTCCTGCTGAGAGAACTCTGCACTCTCTGGATGTAAAGAGAGTATTGAAATTTTACTTGGACAGGACAAAAAGCTTACGAAAATCACAACAGCTTTTTATTAACTATGGCCCAATCAGAACAGGTTTGGGCACATCTAAACAATCTTTATCCAGGTGGATTGTTTCATGTATAATGTTATGTTATCAGTTAGCAAACAAATCCCTTGGTGGTAGGCCAAAAGCCCACTCTACCAGAGGGAAAGCAGCTACTGTAGCCTTGATGAGAAATGTCCCTTTGGCAGAAATATGCAAGGCTGCCACTTGGAGGTCGGTCCATACCTTTACTAAGCATTACTGCCTTGATACAGACGCTAGGGCAGATGCTCAGGTTGGACAGGCTTTGCTCAAGAATTTGTTTGCATGATTCATGTTTTTTCTAAGTATTCTTATATCTACTCCACCGCGGTTATGGGGATGGGCTTGCTACTCTATTCAGTGCTTATGACTATACATGGAAATCCCCTACGAGAGAAGGAATGGTTTCTTACCTGTAACTCCAGTTCTCTCGTAGGGGTATTTCCATGATAGTCATAAGCAACCCTCCCTCCTCCCCGGTGGAGTTGACATAGAATATGAATATTATGGAGGTTGGTACTCCAACAAATGTTTTGTTTTTCTTCATGTCAGGTTAATAGCCTCCAAAAAAGAACTGAGGCAACTGCCTTTTGCTGTGCATGATGGGAAACAGGAAGACTTTACTTTCTTAAAGGCACAGCTCTATTTTCATTCTGTATAATGGCAGCCTATGGGCTACACTGCCGTACATTGTTTTATTCTCATGAGAGGTGTAAATAAAATATGAGAATTTATTTATTTATGTATTTATAGAATAAATAGAGGCTTAAACGTGAAATTTACACTACAACTGTTTTTTCTTCTAACAATTTTGGCTTGTGTAGCTGTTCACATAGGCTGCACATTGTTATTCTTAAGTGTTTTTCACAGACCTTTTTTGTCAAGGAGCTGATGATTGCACTTAAGAATATTCTACACAACAGTGCTCCGGGGTCCCCGCAGGCGCGCGGAACTATTCAGTGCTGATGACTATCATGGAAATACCCCTACGAGAGAACTGGAGTTACAGGTAAGAAACCATTCCTTTTCTTTGTCCAACCCAGTAGTTTAATTAGGTAATCAGTCATTTCTCTTTTGGATGATTGTTGAGTTCTGAGCTTGTGCACTCCCTCACTAGCGCACTGAGAAGCTGCGACTGCTCCGTCGCTACCACTGAGAGAGAAGTGGTTGTAATGGGCCAAATTTTCAGAGTCGGATTAGGACAGACCCTGGGAGGTAAACGACCCCAGCCTCCATGGCGAAGGCCTAGTTATCTCTGCTTCTAGCCTCACTGAGTGGCTCTGCAGTTGCTGATTAACTAAAGAGATCAATTGTTATGCCGTGCATAAATATGGGACAATAAAATGCTTTCATTCCTATTTGCCCTAATGAAAAAATCAAATGATTGAGCCTTTAATTATGCCTCTTCTGTTCTTTTTAAATATGGTAGAAGGGTTATAGTAGCTTCTAGTTTACTTATGGTGATGGTGTTGGTTTGGATTACAAACTCGTAGGCAGGCCTTGGAAAATCTACTTGCCCACTCGCAATGGCTAGTCATATTTTATCAGTACGAGCTATTTTAGGTCCAAAACAGGTGTTCTGTTCAGTCAAAAAGTGAAGAAGCAATAAAGATGTCTTTAAATCTTGTTCTTATCTTGTGACATTGCACTGTGTTCAGAGACTGAGCTCAAATGTCAGTTTGTCTTCTTACAATTAATTTTCCTTCTGACTGCAGAATGTCAAGATTTTATAAGTGAACTGTCTGACCTGTTGTACAAAGAGTATGAAATGAAATGTTGTAGGGTGTCAGGTTTTTCCTAACACACAACATTTAAATAACTAAGTTAAGTGTACAAACATTTCAAAATACATTTTAGAAGTTGATAAAACTCATTTTTTGTAACTGTGATGAAAAGAACATTTTAATAGGATGAAAACAAATAGGAACACTTTACTTGGTGATGTGCAACGGGTAGGTATGTTTTCTGAAACCCAGTTTTCACTGATTATTGTTAATACTCTATCTAGTTGTATCTGTAAAGCTGCAAGTTGGTGAGAAGGATTTTGGACATTTCTTGGAAATTTACTGTCTATAAATGACAGCGTTCCACATCATTAGTAAACTAAGATGCAAGTCATGGATCCCGTGTTCTTTATATGTGAGCTAGATTATTTTTATATAATGAGCAAACGTTCAGTCTATTTAATCAAACATGTTTTTTTGTACAGCAGTAATGCTGAGCTCACATATTTGAAGGTGCACTTATATGTGAGAATGAAGAAAAAGGTGACTCTGTAAACTAAAATATTTGCCTAGGATCACAAAATTTGAGACCAGTTTACGGGTCAAGTACATTACAGTTAGGTCAAGTAGATTATCCAAGTTACTTGACCCGCAGGGCTAGTGACATTTTCATGATTTTTCGAGGTCTGTGAGTGTCTGTTGAACCTTATGGTGCTCTGTCTCTAGGGCCTAATTGTCTCCTTTTCTGCAGATAGAAAACATCCAGCTCATGACGGTACCAGAAACTGGGATCTCGAAGGGGTTCGGTTTCATCACAGTGAGTACCTGAAACCTTTATTTAATTGCCTTGCATATTTAACTTGTCATGTTTCAGAAGTGTGGTGGTAAGTGTGCCACTTCAGTCCTGGGTCCAATGCCGCTTTTGTCTAAACACTATACTGTTCATCATGATAGCAACATTACTTCTCTTTTGTCTCTACCTGCTTTTCTTGAAATCCTTTTTGTGTCTGTATCAGCAAAGACTGCTTTTTATTAAAGAAAGCTCTGCATTTCATCTCCGGACTCCGGACTATCTCACACAATGCAGCAGTGCTTGTCTAGTCGCCATTGGTCATCTTTTTTCCTGGTTAGGCTGGTTCAGCGATTGCTTACAGGTAAGTAAATGTGTTGTTTTCTGGACACTGGAGTCCATTTAGACGTTGGCAACTGGTGCCATGCACTTAGGGTCTCCTCAGGAAGGTCAGGACTCTATTGCCCAGCAGGCACTTCGCGTCCAGCAGCAGTCAAGTGTAGCTGAGCTTTGGAAGAGTGTAGGGTTCCTTAGCTTTTGATGGTCCTCTAGCTTAACAGGAGGCTAGCCAACTAGACCTTCAAGTCCCTTCCATCCTGGCACAAGTGGAACTGTTTTCCATGAGTGGGCACAGTCCTTTTTGCCGGTCCCTCAAGTGCAGCAGGTGCACTCTAGTCTTTGGTGCAGCCTCTTTGCTGGGTCCAAGGAGCAACAGGGCAGCCCTCCTGACTTCGGTCCTGTCCAGTATTGATCTCAGAACTGTCTGGGTTGTGTAGGGCGCTGGCTCTTTGTATAGTGGATGAAAATGAGGTACAATGTACAAAGTGTCCAGGCAAACCCCAGAGGTATCACAGAGGCACAAATGGCATCACAAATGCTCTCTTGTAAGGCACACACTCCTACAGTAAGTGAGATGCATGCTCAATAAAGAAATCTGACACCAGTGTATAAAAAATAACATATACTTTTATATAAACTTTGATAACAGATTCACCGGAATCAGGTGAGTTATTTTCGAGGTAGAGATTTTTTGAGTTTTTAAAGGTTGACCGTACAATTTCTGGGTGTGGTAATGTTATCCTATGGGGGGAAAACATGTTCTGCATTCGGATACTTCACAGGGACTAAAGGACTGTTCTCCTGGACTTAAGGTGAGTATGGGGCAGGGTCCAAGGCCACACCAACAGGCCAACTCTGGAGGCTCTGGGTATAGAGGTGTGTTACGGCACCAGGTATCCTATTCACTACAATGGGAAATCATCTGGTCGGGAAGTTGCTGGGACTGGAAGGTCAGTCCACGGGAACCCACAGGTCGGCTCAACCCTTGAGGTCCTCAGGCACGTGGGGACACCATTAGTCCACTTCCCGTTGGGCTGTGGGGTTCCGGTGCAGTGGTGGCTTCTGGCATTGGGTCTGGTGCTGGAGTTACTCTTGGTTGCTGGGGGGGGGCTGACAGGAAGTCTGTAGGTGTGGGCTGGTTGTCCAGTCTGACCAAACCAGGCCGGGAGACATGGAGACACCCTTGGTTCTCTTCTCCTCACTCTGGGGTGGATGGGTGCAGAGGTGTCCCGAGGCATCAGGTCTTTGTCTCCCGGTCACTAGTGGTTGGAGTGGGGTCTGCAGAAACAGGCTGCAGATGCCGTTGTGAAGTCCACAGTGGACAAACTCAAGGTGGGCTTCATGTCTGAAGACCTGCAGACCACACTGACATCGTTGGCCCACTCCAGCTCGGGCTAGGCGGCTCAGGTGCAGTAGTGCTGTCCAGCATTGGGTTTTGGTGGTCCCCGTAGTTCTTTCTTGGATTTCCTGCAGATGCAGGGAATCAGCTCCTCTGCTCGAAGGGAGATCTTCTTGGCGATTTGTGAAGATCTGGCAGCTCTCTCGCTTTCTTGGAGGTTCCAGCGGCCAGACAGGTCAGTTGTTCGTCGAGGGTCGGGTGCAGCATACAGGCTCGCATGGTTGGCGCCTTGGTTCTTGGGTTCAGCAAGCTTCTTGTCCACTTCTTTTGTGTACAGTGAATATATTAATTCCTGGTATCAGGGGTCCCCTACATTACATGCTCAATTTAGGAGGGTGTTCAAGGGAGTGAAGGATAGTAGCCAATGGGCTACTTACCCTTGGGGTCACCACACCCCCTAGATGACCACTTCCTGAGGGGGGAAGGTGGGGTGGCTTCCTTCTCGGAGGTGAGCGCCAGTTCTGCATATCAAAGACAGTGGATTTCTCTGAAACCTCCTGCTTTTGAATGCAGATTTTGTGGGTAATCCTGTTGGGAAGGGTGTGTTAACACCCCTGCCAGAGCATGCTTTGTTTCTGACCTCCAGAAAGCAAAAGCTCTCACCCTTGGGGGGAGCAGTGGGGGGAGTGAGGGGGGGGGGGGGGGACAGGCAGATGGTGCGTGGTGTTGCTGGGCGGCGGATGGGGGGGGTGTTGCTGGGAGGGTTTGAGGGTACTGGGCGGGAGGGCGATGTCAGATTCTCATCTGTTGGTGGCAGGCTGGCTAGAACTAGTCGGTGAACCAACCAGCAGTTGCTAGATTTTCTAGCAGCACCTCTACGGTGATCTCTGGGTACATATATTAATAAATCCATCACTGGAATCAGTGAGGGTTTATTAAAATGAGGTGTTTGATACCAAACATCCCTTTTTTTCAGTGAAGCCATTATGTAGCCGGGGAACTCATATTTGAAGGAGGCTGGCTCAGTTTATGGTGTACACCTTTGGTGTGGCACCCTATACTGAGTCCAGGAAACCTGAAGTGATAGCAAAAGCTCTCTAGGGTTAGCTGAGACAAGCAGCTGAAGCTTATCCAGTAGGAATATAAAGCACTTGCAATACCACAGCAGTCAGACAGTAACTCCCACACAAGAAAGATCCACACAAGTGTTACAAAACAAAAGGATTGTTTATTACAGCACTAACTACTAGACTAGCAAAAATATCTACACACAATATGTACACCAAATAACAAGCAGAAATAGCATGAAATGTACAGGGCTCTATGGGAAGTGGCAAGGGGCTGGGGAAGAACGAAAACACCAGAGGTAAATATCGCAAGTGTCCCCAGTGACCTGGTGGTTACCTACCCAGTCATCCGATAGACTGACACAGGAAAGTTGCGGTTGGAATTTGTGAGTTTCGGGACCCTTCCCATTGGACCCCAAGGAAACCCAAAGACAGGAAGAAGGTTGGAGAGTGTCCCCACCCAAGGATACCCAGAAGGTAGGAGTACCTACACCAGGGGACCCGAATGCATTGGGGTGAAAGGATGTCGTAAATCCTTGCTGAAGACAATGGAGGCCTCCGTTGTCCATCTGCTGTGGACCAGGCTGAAGGAACCCAAGGACGGATTCTGGACGTAGAAGACCTGAAAAGGAAGGGGACAGAGTCCAGCACCCTCGGAGGTGCCAAGGTGGTGCAGGGGGCAATGCCCACCTTCCTAAAGGTGAAGTTTCTGCAGGCTGGTAGAGGAAAGAGTCCAGGTGCAGGGTCCAGGAGCTGCAGAAGATCCTAGGAGTTGCCTGCAAGCTATCCCACGTCGGTAGCCCGATTGCAGGAGGGTCATTGACCAGTGAGGCCACCAACAAGCACTGGCAAATGCAAGCAGGAGCTGAAGGTGGATTTGCAAGTTTTTAGGGACCAGCAAGGTCCAGGAGGAAGACTCTACCATTGAGGGGTAGTCGGGGCTGGCCCTCAGCACACAGGCCAGCGGAAGTCATTGAAGCCTCCACGAGTGACCCACAGGTGATGGATACCTGGAGTCAGAAGGCAGCCTCAGCAGCAGAAGTACCATGTCTCAGGAGCTGCACAGCGGTGGCTGATCTTCGGATTGCAGAGTACTGGAGGCTGGGGTTTCTTGGTGCTTGAAGATCTCGTGGAGGAAGAGCCAACAGCCCTTGGCAAAAGCAAGTCGTGGTGCCCAGCGGTTTCAGTCCAGGAGCAGGGGTCCACTGTCTTCCAAGTTGGTCAGAAGATAGGCAGGTCCCAGAGGAGGCCATAGAACCACCATCTGTGATGCAGAGCATTTCGATGTCCGTGGGACAACCGACCCCACCAGCCGGTTGACGTCGTCTTAAGGTGCCTGCTGTAAGGAAATGCCTCCTTGGCATGGTTACCCCCTGACTTTTTGCCTTTGCTGATGCTATGTTTTGAATTGGAAGTGTGCTGAGGCCTGCTAACCAGGCCCCAGCACCAGTGTTCTTTCCCTAACCTGTACTTTTGATTCCACAATTGGCACACCCTGGCATCCAGATAAGTCCCTTGTAACTGGTACCACTGGTACCAAGGGCCCTGATGCCAGGGAAGGTCTCTAAGGGCTGCAGCATGTCTTATGCCACCCTGGAGACCCCTCACTCAGCACAGACACACTGCTTGCCAGCTTGTGTGTGCTGGTGAGAACAAAATTAGTAAGTCGACATGGCACTCCCCTCAGGGTGCCATGCCAGCCTCTCACTGCCTATGCAGGTATAGATGAGTCACCCCTCTAGTAGGCCTTACAGCCCTAAGGCAGGGTGCACTATACCATAGGTGAGGGCACCAGTGCATGAGCACTGTGCCCCTACAGTGTCTAAGCAATACCTTAGACATTGTAAGTGCAGGGTAGCCATAAGAGTATATGGTCTGGGAGTCTGTTTTACACGAACTCCACAGCACCATAATGGCTACACTGAAAACTGGGAAGTTTGGTATCAAACTTCTCAGCACAATAAATGCACACTGATGCCAGTGTACATTTTATTGTAAAATACACCACAGAGGTGCCCCCTGAAACTTAACCGACTATCTGTGTAGGCTGACTGGTTCCAGCAGCCTGCCACACTAGAGACATGTTGCTGGCCCCATGGGGAGAGTGCCTTTGTCACTCTGAGGCCAGTAACAAAGCCTGCACTGGGTGGAGATGCTAACACCTCCCCCAGGCAGGAGCTGTAACACCTGGCGGTGAGCCTCAAAGGCTCACCCCTTTGTCACAGCACCGCAGGACACTCCAGCTTAGTGGAGTTGCCCGCCCCCTCCGGCCACGGCCCCCACTTTTGGCGGCAAGGCTGGAGGAAACAAAGAAAACAACAAGGAGGAGTCACTGGCCAGTCAGGACAGCCCCTAAGGTGTCCTGAGCTGAAGTGACTCTAACTTTTAGAAATCCTCCATCTTGCAGATGGAGGATTCCCCCAATAGGATTAGGGATGTGACCCCCTCCCCTTGGGAGGGGGCACAAAGAGGGTGTACCCACCCTCAGGGCTAGTAGCCATTGGCTACTAACCCCCCAGACCTAAACACGCCCTTAAATTTAGTATTTAAGGGCTTCCCTGAACCTAAGATTTTAGATTCCTGCAACTTACCGAAGAAGAAGACTGCTGAGCTGAAAACCCCTGCAGAAGAAGAAAGAAGACACCAACTGCTTTGGCCCCAGTCCTACCGGCCCGTCTCCTGCCTTCTAAAGAACCCTGCTCCAGCTACGCTTTCTCCAGGACCAGCGACCTCTGAATCCTCAGAGGACTGCCCTACTTCCAAGAGACCAAGAAACTCCCGAGGACAGCGGCACTGCTCCAAAAGAACTGCAACTTTGTTTCAAGTAGCAGATTTAAAGACCCCTGCAACTCCCCACAAGAAGCGTGAGACTTGCAACACTGCGACCCCGACTCGACTGGTGGAGAACAACCAACTCAGGGAGGACCCTCTGGCGACTCTACGACTGTGAGTAACCAAAGTTGTCCCCCCTGAGCCCCCACAGCGACGCCTGCAGAGGGAATCCCCAGGCTCCCCCTGACCGTGACTGTCTGAACTCCATTTCCCGACGGCTGGAAAAGACCCTGCACCCGCAGCCCCCAGCCCCTAAAGAAACGGAACTCTCTCCCTTGCCCAGGTGGTGGCTACCCCGAGGAGCCCCCCCTTGCGTGCCTGCATCGCTGAACAGACCCCTTGGTCTCCCATTGAAAACTAAAGGAAACCCGACGCTTGTTTGCACACTGCACCCGGCCGCCCCCGCGCTGCTGAGGGTGTACTTTCTGTGTGGACTTGTGTCCCCCCCGGTGCCCTACAAAACCCCCCTGGTCTGCCCTCCGAAGACGCGGGTACTTACCTGCTGGCAGACTGGAACCGGGGCACCCCCTTCTCTCCATTATAGCCTATGTGTTTTGGGCACCTCTTTGACCTTTGCACCTGACCGGCCCTGAGCTGCTGGTGTGATAACTTTGGGGTTGCTCTGAACCCCCAACGGTGGGCTACCTTGGACCAAAAACTGAAACCCGTAAGTGACTTACTTACCTGTGAAAACTAACAAAAACTTACCTCCCCCAGGAACTGTGAAAATTGCACTGTCCACTTTTAAAACAGCTTATTGTGTTTTATGTAAAAAGTATACATGCTAATGTAATGATTTAAAGTTCCTGAAGTACTTACCTGCAATACCTTTCAAATGAGATATTACATGTAGAATTTGAACCTGTGGTTCTTAAAATAAACTAAGAAAATATATTTTTCTATAACAAAACCTATTGGCTGGATTTGTCTCTGAGTGTGTGTTCCTCATTTATTGCCTGTGTGTATGTACAACAAATGCTTAACACTACTCCTTTGATAAGCCTACTGCTCGACCACACTACCACAAAATAGAGCATTAGTATTATCTCTTTTTACCACTATTTTACCTCTAAGGGGAACCCTTGGACTCTGTGCATGCTATTCCTTACTTTGAAATAGCACATACAGAGCCAACTTCCTACATTGGTGGATCAGCGGTGGGGTACAAGACTTTGCATTTGCTGGACTACTCAGCCAATTCCTGATCACACGACAAATTCCAAAAATTGTCATTAGAAATTTATTTTTTGCAATTTGAAATTTTTCTAAATTCTTTAAAGTCCTGCTAGGGCCTTGTGTTAGTCCCTGTTAGCATTTCTTTTAGAGTTTAAAAGTTTGTAAAAGTTTGAATTAGATTCTAGAACCAGTTTTAGATTCTTAAAAAGCATTCCAACTTTTAGAAGAATAATGTCTAGTACAGATATGAATGTGGTGGAACTCGACACCACACCTTACCTCCATCTCCAGATGAGAGAGCTAAGGTCACTCTGTAATATAAGAAAAATAACAATGGGCTCCAGACCTACCAAACTCCAGCTCCAGGAGCTGTTGGCAGAGTATGATAGAGCCAACCCCTCTGTGGATAACACAGATGAAGATGATAGTGAATTGGAGAAAGATTCCCCCCTACCAGTCCTATCTAGGGAGGACAGGGCTTCTCAAGCCCTGTGTAAGGAAATGCCTCCTTGGCATGGTTGCCCCCTGACTTTTTGCCTTTGCTGATGCTATGTTTACAATTGAAAGTGTGCTGAGGCCTGCTAACCAGGCTCCAGCACCAGTGTTCTTTCCCTAACCTGTACTTTTGTATCCACAATTGGCAGACCCTGGCATCCAGATAAGTCCCTTGTAACTGGTACTTCTAGTACCAAGGGCCCTGATGCCAAGGAAGGTCTCTAAGGGCTGCAGCATGTCTTATGCCACCCTGGAGACCTCTCACTCAGCACAGACACCCTGCTTGCCAGCTTGTGTGTGCTAGTGAGGACAAAACGAGTAAGTCGACATGGCACTCCCCTCAGGGTGCCATGCCAGCCTCTCACTGCCTATGCAGTATAGGTAAGACACCCCTCTAGCAGGCCTTACAGCCCTAAGGCAGGGTGCACTATACCATAGGTGAGGGTACCAGTGCATGAGCACTGTACCCCTACAGTGTCTAAGCAAAACCTTAGACATTGTAAGTGCAGGGTAGCCATAAGAGTATATGGTCTGGGAGTCTGTTTCACACGAACTCCACAGCACCATAATGGCTACACTGAAAACTGGGAAGTTTGGTATCAAACTTCTCAGCACAATAAATGCACACTGATGCCAGTGTACATTTTATTGCAAAATACACCCCAGAGGGCACCTTAGAGGTGCCCCCTGAAACTTAACCGACCATCTGTGTAGGCTGACTAGTTCCAGCAGCCTGCCACACTAGAGACATGTTGCTGGCCCCATGGGGAGAGTGCCTTTGTCACTCTGAGGCCAGTAACAAAGCCTGCACTGGGTGGAGATGCTAACACCTCCCCCAGGCAGGAGCTGTAACACCTGGCGGTGAGCCTCAAAGGCTCACCCCTTTGTCACAGCACCGCAGGACACTCCAGCTAGTGGAGTTGCCCGCCCCCTCCGGCCCGGCCCCCACTTTTGGCGGCAAGGCCGGAGAAAATAATGAGAATAACAAGGAGGAGTCACTGGCCAGTCAGGACAGCCCCTAAGGTGTCCTGAGCTGAGGTGACTCTAACTTTTAGAAATCCTCCATCTTGCAGATGGAGGATTCCCCCAATAGGGTTAGGATTGTGACCCCCTCCCCTTGGGAGGAGGCACAAAGAGGGTGTACCCACCCTCAGGGCTAGTAGCCATTGGCTACTAACCCCCCAGACCTAAACACGCCCTTAAAATTAGTATTTAAGGGCTACCCTGAACCCTAGAAAATTAGATTCCTGCAACAACAAGAAGAAGGACTGCCTAGCTGAAAACCCCTGCAGAGGAAGACCAGAAGACAACAACTGCCTTGGCTCCAGAAACTCACCGGCCTGTCTCCTGCCTTCCAAAGAACTCTGCTCCAGCGACGCCTTCCAAAGGGACCAGCGACCTCTGAATCCTCTGAGGACTGCCCTGCTTCGACGACGACAAGAAACTCCCGAGGACAGCGGACCTGCTCCAAAAAGACTGCAACTTTATCCAAAGAAGCAGCTTTAAAAAACCCTGCAACTCCCCGCAAGAAGCGTGAGACTTGCAACACTGCACCCAGTGACCCCGACTCGGCTGGTGGAGAACCAACACCTCAGGGAGGACCCCCGGACTACTCTACGACTGTGAGTACCAAAACCTGTCCCCCCTGAGCCCCCACAGCGCCGCCTGCAGAGGGAATCCCGAGGCTTCCCCTGACCGCGACTCTCTGAAACCTAAGTCCCGACGCCTGGAAAAGACCCTGCACCCGCAGCCCCCAGGACCTGAAGGACCGGACTTTCACTGCAGAAGTGACCCCCAGGAGTCCCTCTCCCTTGCCCAAGTGGAGGTTTCCCCGAGGAAGCCCCCCCTTGCCTGCCTGCAGCGCTGAAGAGATCCCTTGATCTCTCATTGACTTACATTGCGAACCCGACGCTTGTTCTAACACTGCACCCGGCCGCCCCCGCGCCGCTGAGGGTGAAATTTCTGTGTAGGCTTGTGTCCCCCCCTGGTGCCCTACAAAACCCCCCTGGTCTGCCCTCCGAAGACGCGGGTACTTACCTCCAAGCAGACCGGAACCGGGGCACCCCCTTCTCTCCATTCTAGCCTATGCGTTTTGGGCACCACTTTGAACTCTGCACCTGACCGGCCCTGAGCTGCTGGTGTGGTAACTTTGGGGTTGCTCTGAACCCCCAACGGTGGGCTACCTTGGACCAAGAACTGAACCCTGTAAGTGTCCTACTTACCTGGTAAAACTAACAAAAACTTACCTCCCCCAGGAACTGTGAAAATTGCACTAAGTGTCCACTTTTAAAGTAGCTATTTGTGAATAACTTGAAAAGTATACATGCAATTGAAATGATTCAAAGTTCCTAATGTACTTACCTGCAATACCTTTCAAACAAGATATTACATGTTAAATTTGAACCTGTGGTTCTTAAAATAAACTAAGAAAAGATATTTTTCTATAACAAAACCTATTGGCTGGATTTGTCTCTGAGTGTGTGTACCTCATTTATTGTCTATGTGTATGTACTACAAATGCTTAACACTACTCCTTGGATAAGCCTACTGCTCGACCACACTACCACAAAATAGAGCATTAGTATTATCTCTTTTTACCACTATTTCACCTCTAAGGGGAACCCTTGGACTCTGTGCATGCTATTCCTTACTTTGAAATAAGCACATACAGAGCCAACTTCCTACACCCTGACTCCAAAAATACTAGTCAGAGATGCTGGCTCCCTCACAGGAGGGACCAGCACCTCTGAAATCACTGAGGATAACTCCAGTGAAGAGGACATCCAGTTAGCCAGGATGGCCAAAAGATTGGCTTTGGAAAGACAGATCCTAGCCATAGAAAGGGAAAGACAAGAGATGGGCCTAGGACCCATCAATGGTGGCAGCAACATAAATAGGGTCAGAGATTCTCCTGACATGTTGAAAATCCCCAAAGGGATTGTAACTAAATATGAAGATGGTGATGACATCACCAAATGGTTCACAGCTTTTGAGAGGGCTTGTGAAACCAGAAAAGTGAACAAATCTCACTGGGGTGCTCTCCTTTGGGAAATGTTCACAGGAAAGTGTAGGGATAGACTCCTCACACTCTCTAAAAAAGATGCAGAATCTTATGACCTCATGAAGGGTACCCTGATTGAGGGCTTTGGATTCTCCACTGAGGAGTATAGGATTAGATTCAGGGGGGCTCAAAAATCCTCGAGCCAGACCTGGGTTGACTTTGTAGACTACTCAGTAAAAACACTAGATGGTTGGATTCAAGGCAATGGTGTAAATGATTATGATGGGCTGTACAATTTATTTGTGAAAGAACACCTATTAAGTAATTGTTTCAATGATAAACTGCATCAGCATCTGGTGGACCTAGGACCAATTTCTCCCCAAGAATTGGGAAAGAAGGTCGGACCATTGGGTCAAGACTAGGGTGTCCAAAACTTCCACAGGGGGTGACCAAAAGAAAGGGGTCACAAAACCTCCCCAAGGGAAAGGTGGTGAGACAGCCAAAAACAAAAATAGTAAAGAGTCTTCTACAGGCCCCCAAAAACCTGCACAGGAGGGTGGGCCCAGAGCCTCTTCACAAAACAATTCTGGGTACAAGGGTAAAAACTTTGATCCCAAAAAGGCCTGGTGTCGTAGCTGTAGTCAGTCTGGACACCAAACTGGAGACAAGGCCTGTCCCAAGAAAGATACCACTTCTAACTCCCATCCAGCTAAAACTGGAATGGCCAGTCTCCAAGTGGGATCAACAGTGTGCCTAGAGCAAATCAGGTGTCACACTGAAGCTACATTAGTCTCTGAGGGTGGGGTGGATTTAGCCACACTGGCTGCCTGGCCCCCTAACATGCAAAAATACAGGCAGCAGCTCTTAATTAATGGGACAAGTGTAGAGGGCCTGAGGGATACAGGTGCCAGTGTCACCATGGTGACAGAGAAACTGGTTTCCCCTGGCCAATACCTGGCTGGACAAACTTATCCAGTCACCAACGCTGACAATCAGACTAAAGTACATCCCATGGCTATGGTAACTTTAGAGTGGGGAGGGGTCAATGGCCTGAAACAGGTGGTGGTCTCCTCAAATATCCCAGTAGACTGTTTGCTTGGAAATGACCTGGAGTCCTCAGCATGGGCTGAGGTAGAACTGAAAACCCATGCAGCCATGCTGGGTATCCCTGAACTGGTGTGTGTCACGACAAGGGCACAATGCAAGGCTCAGGGTGAAAAAGTAGAGCTGGAGTCTGGAAAAATGGCCCAGCCTACCAAGAGAAAAGGAAAGTCAGCTGGGAAACCAGCTGCAACACAACACCAAAAAGAGAACCTCTCTTCTCAGGAAGAAGTTCTGCCCTCTGAGGGAACTGAGCCTATGGAGCTGGAACCTTATCAGGTTGAGCTCTTGGGCCCAGGGGGACCCTCAAGGGAAGTGTTGTGTAAGGGACAAGAAACCTGTCCCTCTCTTGAAGGCCTTAGGCAGCAAGCTGCTGAAGAGTCCAAAGGCAAGAAAAATGGAACACATAGGGTCTATTGGGAAGATGGACTCCTGTACACTGAGGCAAGAGATCCCAAACCTGGTGCCACTAGGAGAGTGGTAGTGCCTCAGAGTTTCAGAGAGTTTATTCTGACCTTAGCCCATGATATTCCCCTTGCTGGGCATTTGGGACAAACCAAGACGTGGGAGAGGTTAGTCAACCACTTCTACTGGCCCAATATGTCCCAGAAGGTTAAGGAGTTTTGCCTCTCCTGCCCCACCTGTCAAGCCAGTGGTAAGACAGGTGGGCATCCAAAGGCCCCCCTCATTCCACTTCCAGTGGTGGGGGTCCCCTTTGAAAGAGTGGGTGTGGACATAGTTGGTCCACTAGAACCTCCCACAGCCTCAGGAAATATGTATATCCTAGTAGTAGTGGATCATGCTACTAGGTATCCGGAAGCTATTCCCCTTAGGTCGACTACTGCCCCTGCAGTAGCCAAGGCCCTCATTGGTATCTTTACCAGAGTGGGCTTCCCTAAGGAGGTGGTGTCTGACAGAGGTACCAACTTCATGTCAGCATACCTAAAACACATGTGGAATGAGTGTGGAGTGACTTACAAATTCACTACACCATATCGTCCACAAACTAATGGCCTTGTTGAGAGATTCAACAAGACATTAAAGGGCATGATCATGGGGCTCCCAGAAAAACTCAAAAGGAGATGGGATGTCCTCTTGCCACGTCTGCTTTTCGCTTACAGAGAGGTGCCTCAGAAGGGAGTAGGATTCTCACCCTTTGAACTTCTGTTTGGCCACCCTGTAAGGGGACCACTTGCTCTTGTTAAAGAAGGCTGGGAGAGACCTCTTCATGAGCCTAAACAAGACATAGTGGACTATGTACTTGGCCTTCGCTCAAGGATGGCAGAGTACATGGAAAAGGCAAGTAAAAACCTTGAGGCCAGCCAACAACTCCAGAAGTTGTGGTATGACCAAAAGGCTGCACTGGTTGAATTCCAACCAGGGCAGAAAGTCTGGGTTCTGGAGCCTGTGGCTCCCAGGGCACTTCAAGACAAATGGAGTGGCCCTTACCCAGTACTAGAGAGGAAGAGTCAGGTCACCTACCTGGTCGACCTGGGCACAAGCAGGAGCCCCAAGAGTGTGATCCATGTGAACCGCCTTAAGCTCTTCCATGACAGGGCTGATGTAAATCTGTTGATGGTAACAGATGAGGACCAGGAAGCTGAGAGTGAACCTCTCCCTAATCTCCTCTCATCGGACCCTAAATATGGCTCAGTGGATGGAGTGATCTACTCAGACACCCTCTCTGGCCAGCAGCAGTCTGACTGCAGGAAGGTCCTGCAGCAGTTTGCTGAACTCTTTTCCCTAAACCCTGGTCAGACACACCTGTGTACCCATGATGTGGACACAGGAGACAGCATGCCTGTCAAAAACAAAATATTTAGACAGTCTGACCAAGTTAAGGAAAGCATCAAGGTGGAAGTCCACAAGATGCTGGAATTGGGAGTAATTGAGTACTCTGACAGCCCCTGGGCTAGCCCAGTGGTCTTAGTCCCCAAACCTCACACCAAAGAAGGAAAGAGAGAGATGAGGTTTTGTGTGGACTACAGAGGTCTCAACTCTGTCACCAAGACAGATGCTCATCCCATTCCTAGAGCTGATAAGCTAATAGACAAATTAGGGGCTGCCAAATTCTTAAGTACCTTTGACTTAACAGCAGGGTACTGGCAAATCAAAATGGCCCCTGGAGCAAAAGAAAAGACCGCATTCTCCACACCTGATGGGCATTATCAGTTCACTGTTATGCCCTTTGGTTTAAAGAATGCCCCTGCCACCTTCCAAAGGTTGGTGAATCAAGTCCTTGCTGGGTTGGAATCCTTTAGTGCAGCTTATCTTGATGATATTGCTGTCTTCAGCTCCACCTGGCAGGATCACCTGGTCCACCTGAAGAAGGTTTTGAAGGCTCTGCAATCTGCAGGCCTCTCTATCAAGGCATCCAAATGCCAGATAGGACAGGGAACTGTGGTTTACTTGGGACACCTTGTAGGTGGAGGCCAAGTTCAGCCACTCCAGCCTAAGATCCAGACTATTCTGGACTGGGCAGCTCCAAAAACCCAGACTCAAGTCAGGGCATTCCTTGGCTTGACTGGGTACTATAGGAGGTTTGTGAAGGGATATGGATCCATAGTGACAGCCCTCACAGAACTTACCTCCAAGAAAATGCCCAAGAAAGTAAACTGGACTGTAGAATGCCAACAGGCCTTTGACACCCTGAAGCAAGCTATGTGCACAGCACCAGTTCTAAAAGCTCCAGATTACTCCAAGCAATTCATTGTGCAAACAGATGCTTCTGAACATGGGATAGGGGCAGTTTTGTCCCAAACAAATGATGATGGCCTTGACCAGCCTGTTGCTTTCATTAGCAGGAGGTTACTCCCCAGGGAGCAGCGTTGGAGTGCCATTGAGAGGGAGGCCTTTGCTGTGGTTTGGTCCCTGAAGAAGTTGAGACCATACCTCTTTGGTACTCACTTCCTAGTTCAGACTGACCACAGACCTCTCAGATGGCTGATGCAAATGAAAGGTGAAAATCCAAAACAGTTGAGGTGGTCCATCTCCCTACAGGGAATGGACTTTATAGTGGAACACAGACCTGGGACTGCCCATGCCAATGCAGATGGCCTTTCCAGGTTCTTCCACTTAGAAAATTAAGACTCTCTTGGGAAAGGTTAGTCTCATCCTCTTTCGTTTGGGGGGGGTGTGTGTAAGGAAATGCCTCCTTGGCATGGTTACCCCCTGACTTTTTGCCTTTGCTGATGCTATGTTTTGAATTGGAAGTGTGCTGAGGCCTGCTAACCAGGCCCCAGCACCAGTGTTCTTTCCCTAACCTGTACTTTTGATTCCACAATTGGCACACCCTGGCATCCAGATAAGTCCCTTGTAACTGGTACTTCTAGTACCAAGGGCCCTGATGCCAAGGAAGGTCTCTAAGGGCTGCAGCATGTCTTATGCCACCCTGGAGACTCCTCACTCAGCACAGACACACTGCTTGCCAGCTTGTGTGTGCTGGTGAGAACAAAACGAGTAAGTCGACATGGCACGCCCCTCAGGGTGCCATGCCAGCCTCTCACTGCCTATGCAGGTATAGATGAGTCACCCCTCTAGTAGGCCTTACAGCCCTAAGGCAGGGTGCACTATACCATAGGTGAGGGCACCAGTGCATGAGCACTGTGCCCCTACAGTGTCTAAGCAATACCTTAGACATTGTAAGTGCAGGGTAGCCATAAGAGTATATGGTCTGGGAGTCTGTTTTACACGAACTCCACAGCACCATAATGGCTACACTGAAAACTGGGAAGTTTGGTATCAAACTTCTCAGCACAATAAATGCACACTGATGCCAGTGTACATTTTATTGTAAAATACACCACAGAGGGCACCTTAGAGGTGCCCCCTGAAACTTAACCGACTATCTGTGTAGGCTGACTGGTTCCAGCAGCCTGCCACACTAGAGACATGTTGCTGGCCCCATGGGGAGAGTGCCTTTGTCACTCTGAGGCCAGTAACAAAGCCTGCACTGGGTGGAGATGCTAACACCTCCCCCAGGCAGGAGCTGTAACACCTGGCGGTGAGCCTCAAAGGCTCACCCCTTTGTCACAGCACCGCAGGACACTCCAGCTTAGTGGAGTTGCCCGCCCTCTCCGGCCACGGCCCCCACTTTTGGCGGCAAGGCTGGAGGAAACAAAGAAAACAACAAGGAGTCGTCACTGGCCAGTCAGGACAGCCCCTAAGGTGTCCTGAGCTGAAGTGACTCTAACTTTTAGAAATCCTCCATCTTGCAGATGGAGGATTCCCCCAATAGGATTAGGGATGTGACCCCCTCCCCTTGGGAGGGGGCACAAAGAGGGTGTACCCACCCTCAGGGCTAGTAGCCATTGGCTACTAACCCCCCAGACCTAAACACGCCCTTAAATTTAGTATTTAAGGGCTTCCCTGAACCTAAGATTTTAGATTCCTGCAACTTACCGAAGAAGAAGACTGCTGAGCTGAAAACCCCTGCAGAAGAAGAAAGAAGACACCAACTGCTTTGGCCCCAGACCTACCGGCCCGTCTCCTGCCTTCTAAAGAACCCTGCTCCAGCGACGCTTTCTCCAGGACCAGCGACCTCTGAATCCTCAGAGGACTGCCCTACTTCCAGGAGACCAAGAAACTCCTGAGGACAGCGGCACTGCTCCAAAAGAACTGCAACTTTGTTTCAAGTAGCATATTTAAAGACCCCTGCAACTCCCCGCAAGAAGCGTGAGACTTGCAACACTGCACCCGGCGACCCCGACTCGACTGGTGGAGAACAACCAACTCAGGGAGGACCCTCCGGCGACTCTACGACTGTGAGTAACCAAAGTTGTCCTCCCTGAGCCCCCACAGCGACGCCTGCAGAGGGAATCCCCAGGCTCCCCCTGACCGCGACTGTCTGAACTCCATTTCCCGACGGCTGGAAAAGACCCTGCACCCGCAGCCCCTAAAGAAACGGAACTTCTGTGCAGGAGTGACCCCCAGGAGGCCCTCTCCCTTGCCCAGGTGGTGGCTACCCCGAGGAGCCCCCCCCTTGCCTGCCTGCATCGCTGAAGAGACCCCTTGGTCTCCCATTGAAAACTAAAGGAAACCCGACGCTTGTTTGCACACTGCACCCGGCCGCCCCCGCGCTGCTGAGGGTGTACTTTCTGTGTGGACTTGTGTCCCCCCCGGTGCCCTACAAAACCCCCCTGGTCTGCCCTCCGAAGACGCGGGTACTTACCTGCTGGCAGACTGGAACCGGGGCACCCCCTTCTCTCCATTATAGCCTATGTGTTTTGGGCACCTCTTTGACCTTTGCACCTGACCGGCCCTGAGCTGCTGGTGTGATAACTTTGGGGTTGCTCTGAACCCCCAACGGTGGGCTACCTTGGACCAAAAACTGAAACCCGTAAGTGACTTACTTACCTGTGAAAACTAACAAAAACTTACCTCCCCCAGGAACTGTGAAAATTGCAGTGTCCACTTTTAAAACAGATTATTGTGTTTTATGTAAAAAGTATACATGCTAATGTAATTATTTAAAGTTCCTGAAGTACCTACCTGCAATACCTTTCAAATGAGATATTACATGTAGAATTTGAACCTGTGGTTCTTAAAATAAACTAAGAAAATATATTTTTCTATAACAAAACCTATTGGCTGGATTTGTCTCTGAGTGTGTGTTCCTCATTTTTTGCCTGTGTGTATGTACAACAAAAGCTTAACACTACTCCTTTGATAAGCCTACTGTTCGACCACACTACCACAAAATAGAGCATTAGTATTATCTCTTTTTACCACTATTTTACCTCTAAGGGGAACCCTTGGACTCTGTGCATGCTATTCCTTACTTTGAAATAGCACATACAGAGCCAACTTCCTACACCTGCGGATGCAGGGAAGTGACTCCTTCACTCCAAGGGAGATTCCCTTGTGCTTCAAGGTGCAAACAGAGTCCTTGTGATCCCGGAGGATGCACAACCTTGGATGTTGCAGAATTCTTGCAGGATCTAGAGAAACAATGCTGCAATGGGAGCCTTCCCACCAGAAGCAGACTTGTTTCGGTTCGAAAGCAGACCAGTTCCAGAGGCCAGGAACACAAAATGTCTTGCAGAGAGTTCCTTGGAGAGTCTTGCTCGACAAATCTGATGACCCATTGTAGGAAGTTGGCTCTGTATGTGCTATTTCAAAGTAAGGAATAGCATGCACAGAGTCCAAGGGTTCCCCTTAGAGGTAAAATAGTGGTAAAAATAGATAATACTAATGCTCTATTTTGTGGTAGTGTGGTCGAGCAGTAGGCTTATCCAAGGAGTAGTGTTAAGCATTTGTTGTACATACACATAGACAATAAATGAGATACACACACTCAGAGACAAATCCAGCCAATAGGTTTTTATATAGAAAAATATCTTTTCTTAGTTTATTTTAAGAACCACAGGTTCAAATTCTACATGTAATATCTCATTCGAAAGGTATTGCAGGTAAGTACTTTAGGAACTTCAAATCATCAAAATTGCATGTATACTTTTCAAGTTATTCACAAATAGCTGTTTTAAAAGTGGACACTTAGTGCAATTCTCACAGTTCCTAGGGGAGGTAAGTATTTGTTAGGTTAACCAGGTAAGTAAGACACTTACAGGGCTTAGTTCTTGGTCCAAGGTAGCCCACCGTTGGGGGTTCAGAGCAACCCCAAAGTCACCACACCAGCAGCTCAGGGCCGGTCAGGTGCAGAGTTCAAAGTGGTGCCCAAAACACATAGGCTAGAATGGAGAGAAGGGGGGTGCCCCGGTTCCGGTCTGTTTGCAGGTAAGTACCCGCGTCTTCGGAGGGCAGACCAGGGGGGTTTTGTAGGGCACCGGGGGGGACACAAGTCCACACAGAAATTTCACCCTCAGCAGCGCGGGGGCGGCCGGGTGCAGTGTAGGAACAGGCGTCGGGTTCGCAATGTTAGTCTATGAGAGATCTCGGGATCTCTTCAGCGCTGCAGGCAGGCAAGGGGGGGATTCCTCGGGGAAACCTCCACTTGGGCAAGGGAGAGGGACTCCTGGGGGTCACTTCTCCAGTGAAAGTCCGGTCCTTCAGGTCCTGGGGGCTGCGGGTGCAGGGTCTCTCCCAGGCGTCGGGACTTTAGGTTCAAAGTGTCGCGGTCAGGGGAAGCCTCGGGATTCCCTCTGCAGGCGGCGCTGTGGGGGTTCAGGGGGGACAGGTTTTTGTACTCACAGTCTTAGAGTAGTCCTGGGGTCCCTCCTGAGGTGTTGGATCGCCACCAGCCGAGTCGGGGTCGCCGGGTGCAGTGTCGCAAGTCTCACGCTTCTTGCGGGGAGCTTGCAGGGTTCTTTAAAGCTGCTGGAAACAAAGTTGCAGCTTTTCTTGGAGCAGGTCCGCTGTCCTCGGGAGTTTCTTGTCTTTTCGAAGCAGGGGCAGTCCTCAGAGGATGTCGAGGTCGCTGGTCCCTTTGGAAGGCGTCGCTGGGGCAGGATCTTTGGAAGGCAGGAGACAGGCCGGTGAGTTTCTGGAGCCAAGGCAGTTGTCGTCTTCTGGTCTTCCTCTGCAGGGGTTTTTCAGCTAGGCAGTCCTTCTTCTTGTAGTTGCAGGAATCTAATTTTCTAGGGTTCAGGGTAGCCCTTAAATACTAAATTTAAGGGCGTGTTTAGGTCTGGGGGGTTAGTAGCCAATGGTTACTAGCCCTGAGGGTGGGTACACCCTCTTTGTGCCTCCTCCCAAGGGGAGGGGGTCACAATCCTAACCCTATTGGGGGAATCCTCCATCTGCAAGATGGAGGATTTCTAAAAGTTAGAGTCACTTCAGCTCAGGACACCTTAGGGGCTGTCCTGACTGGCCAGTGACTCCTCCTTGTTGCTTTCTTTGTTCCCTCCAGCCTTGCCGCCAAAAGTGGGGGCCGTGGCCGGAGGGGGCGGGCAACTCCACTAAGCTGGAGTGCCCTGCTGGGCTGTGACAAAGGGGTGAGCCTTTGAGGCTCACCGCCAGGTGTCACAGCTCCTGCCTGGGGGAGGTGTTAGCATCTCCACCCAGTGCAGGCTTTGTTACTGGCCTCAGAGTGACAAAGGCACTCTCCCCATGGGGCCAGCAACATGTCTCTGGTGTGGCAGGCTGCTGTAACTAGTCAGCCTACACAGACAGTCGGTTAAGTTTCAGGGGGCACCTCTAAGGTGCCCTCTGTGGTGTATTTTACAATAAAATGTACACTGGCATCAGTGTGCATTTATTGTGCTGAGAAGTTTGATACCAAACTTCCCAGTTTTCAGTGTAGCCATTATGGTGCTGTGGAGTTCGTGTAAAACAGACTCCCAGACCATATACTCTTATGGCTACCCTGCACTTACAATGTCTAAGGTTTTGCTTAGACACTGTAGGGGCACAGTGCTCATGCACTGGTACCCTCACCTATGGTATAGTGCACCCTGCCTTAGGGCTGTAAGGCCTGCTAGAGGGGTGTCTTACCTATACTGCATAGGCAGTGAGAGGCTGGCATGGCACCCTGAGGGGAGTGCCATGTCGACTTACTCATTTTGTTCTCACTAGCACACACAGGCTTGTAAGCAGTGTGTCTGTGCTGAGTGAGGGGTCTCTAGGGTGGCATAAGACATGCTGCAGCCCTTAGAGACCTTTCTTGGCATCAGGGCCCTTGGTACTAGAAGTACCAGTTACAAGGGACTTATCTGAATGCCAGGGTGTGCCAATTGTGGATACAATGGTACATTTTAGGTGAAGGAACACTGGTGCTGGGGCCTGGTTAGCAGGGTCCCAGCACACTTCTCAGTCAAGTCAGCATCAGTATCAGGCAAAAAGTGGGGGGTAACTGCAACAGGGAGCCATTTCTTTACACCCATCTTCGTGGGAGCCCTTAAGTAACCCTAAAAAGGTGCTTGGTCAGTCTCTGCAGTGATCCACCTGTCAGACGGGATGAGGGACATCATCTACCTGGCCTAACCAGTCAGATGCTCCCAAGAGTCTCTGTACATCTTATTTTCAAGATGGAAGAATCAAGTGGCCAACTGGCAGAGCTCTCTGCACCTCCCTAGGGGCGGAGCTGGACAAGGGGATGGTCACGGGAACCCGGGGGTTCCTAAACTGGTGCAAACCGGATTATGCAAGGAGGGCATCAAGTGTGCTCTTCAAAGCAGTCTGGTGGTGCTCAGAGTCCACCGCACCTCAGCCCATAGACACCAAATGTAAAGGGGGAGGTGGTCACACCTCTCGCTTGCAGGAAATCCTTTGTTCTGCCCTCTGCTGCTTGAGTCAAGCTCACCAGCTGGACTGACAGCCAGACCCCGTAAGGCTGCACAGGCAGAACTGGGGGATCCTCTGAGGAAACCCCAGAGTACAGGGGCATCATGCAGCTAGCACAGGAATCTGTGTAGTTGCAGATTCCAACATGTTTGATACCAAATATGCCTAGGTTCAGAGAAGCCATTATGTAGTTGGACCACTTGTGTTGACCAGTGTCCACTGCATACCTTAAGATGGCTTCCCCGCACTTACAAAGCCCAGGGAATGGAGGGCCTACCAGAAGGGTGACTTTTAGTGTCTGTAGGAAGTTGGCTCTGTATGCACTATTTCAAAGTAAGGAATAGTATGCACAGAGTACAAGGGTTCCCCTTAGAGGTAAGATAGTGGTAAAAAGAGATAATACCAATGCTCTATTTTGTGGTAGTGTGGTCAAGCAGTAGGCTTATCAAAGGAGTAGTGTTAAGCATTTGTTGTACACACACAGGCAATAAATGAGGAACACACACTCCAAGACAATTCCAGGCCAATAGGTTTTTATATAGAAAAATATCTTTTCTTAGTTTATTTTAAGAACCACAGGTTAAAATTTTACATGTAATACTTCAAATGAAAGGTATTGCAGGTAAGTACTTTAGGAACTTTGAATAATCACAATAGCATATATACTTTTCAAATAAATCACATATAGCTATTTTAAAACTAGACAGTGCAATTTTCACAGTTCCTAGGGGGAGTAAGAGTTTGTTAGTTCTTGCAGGTAAGTAAACCACCTACAGGGCTCAAGTTTGGGTCCAAAGTAGCCCACCGTTGGGGGTTCAGAGCAACCCCAAAGTTACCACACCAGCAGCTCAGGGCCGGTCAGGTGCAGAGTTTAAAATGGTGCCCAAAACGCATAGGCTTCAATGGAGAAGGGGGTGCCCCGGTTCCAGTCTGCCAGCAGGTAAGTACCCGCGTCTTCGGAGGGCAGACCAGGGGGCTTTTGTAGGGCACCAGGGGGGGGGGGACACAAGTTAGCACAGAAAGTACACCCTCAGCAGCACGGGGCGGCGGGGTGCAGTGTGCAAACACACGTCGGGTTTCCAATGTAAATCAATGGGAGACCAAGGGGTCTCTTCAGCGATGCAGGCAGGCAAGGGGGGGGGCTCCTCGGGGTAGCCACCGCTTGGACAAGGGAGAGGGCCTCCTGGGGGTCACTCCTGCACTGGAGTTCCGATCTTTCAGGTCCTGGGGGCTGCGGGTGCAGAGTCTTTACCAGGCGTCGGGATCTGAGGAGCAGGCAGTCACGGTCAGGGGGAGCCTCGGGATTCCCTCTGCAGGCGTCGCTGTGGGGGCTTAGGGGGGGGCAACTCTGGCTACTCATGGTCTCGCAGTCGCCGGAGAGTCCTCCCTGAAGTGTTTCTCCACAAGTCGAGCCGGGGGCGTCGGGTGCAGAGTAGCAAGTCTCACGCTTCCGGCGGGAAACACAGTTGTTTTAAAGTAGCTCCTTTGAAACAAAGTTGCAGTCTTGGGTGAACAGGGCCGCTGTCCTCTGGAGTTTCTTGGTCCTTCTAGAGCAGGGCAGTCCTCTGAGGATTCAGAGGTCGCTGGTCCCTGGGGAAAGCGTCGCTGGAGCAGTGTCTTTAGAAGTGGGGAGACAGGCCGGTAGAGCTGGGGCCAAAGCAGTTGGTGTCTCCGTCTTCTCTGCAGGGTTTTTCAGCTCAGCAGTCCTCTTCTTCTTAGGTTGCAGGAATCTGAGTTCCTAGGTTCAGGGGAGCCCCTAAATACAGAATTTAGGGGTGTGTTTAGGTCAGGGAGGGCAGTAGCCAATGGCTACACCCTCTTTGTGCCTCCTCCCAAGGGGAGGGGGTTACATTCCTATCCCTATTGGGGGAATCCTCCATCTGCAAGATGGAGGATTTCTAAAAGTCAGAGTCACCTCAGCTCAGGTTGCCTTAGGGGCTGTCCTGACTGGCCAGTGACTCCTCCTTGTTTTTCTCATCATCTCCTCCGGCCTTGCCGCCAAAAGTGGGGCCATGGCCGGAGGGGGCGGGCAACTCCATTAGCTGGAATGCCCTGGGGTGCTGTAACAAAGGGGGTGAGCCTTTGAGGCTCACCGCCAGGTGTAGCAGTTCCTGCAAGGGGAAAGTGATAAGCATCTCCACCCAGTCCAGGCTTTGTTACTAGCCACAGAGTGACAAAGGCACTCTCCCCATGGGGCCAGCAACATGTCTCGAGTGTGGCAGGCTGCTAAAACCAGTCAGCCTACACGGGTAGTTGGTTAAGGTTTCAGGGGGCACCTCTAAGGTGCCCTCTGGGGTGTATGTTACAATAAAATGTACACTGGCATCAGTGATACCAAACTTCCCAGTTTTCAGTGTAGCCATTATAGTGCTGTGGAGTTCGTGCATGATAGACTCCCAGACCATATACTCTTATGGCTACCCTGCACTTACAATGTCTAAGGTTTTGCTTAGACACTGTAGGGGCACAGTGCTCATGCACTGGTGCCCTCACCTATAGTATAGTGCACCCTGCCTTAGGGCTGTAAGGCCTGCTAGAGGGGTGACTTATCTATACTGCATAGGCAGTGTGAGGTTGGCATGGCACCTTGAGGGGAGTGCCATGTCGACTTACTCGTTTTGTCCTCACCAGCACACACAAGCTTGCAAGCAGTGTGTCTGTGCTGAGTGAGGGGTCCCAAGGGTGGCATATGATATGCTGCAGCCCTTAGAGACCTTCCCTGGCATCAGGGCCCTTGGTACCAGGGGTACCAGTTACAAGGGACTTACCTGGATGCCAGGGTGTGCCAATTGTGAAAACAAAAGTACAGGTTAGGAAAAGAACACTGGTGCTGGGGCCTGGTTAGAAGGCCTCAGCACACTTTCAAATCAAAACTTAGCATCAGCAAAGGCAAAAAGTCAGGGGGTAACCATGCCAAGGAGGCATTTCCTTACACAACCCGCCCCCCCCCCCCCTCCCCCCAAAACAAAAGAGGATGAGACTAACTGTAAGGAAATGCCTCCTTGGCATGGTTGCCCCCTGACTTTTTGCCTTTGCTGATGCTATGTTTACAATTGAAAGTGTGCTGAGGCCTGCTAACCAGGCCCCAGCACCAGTGTTCTTTCCCTAACCTGTACTTTTGTATCCACAATTGGCAGACCCTGGCATCCAGATAAGTCCCTTGTAACTGGTACTTCTAGTACCAAGGGCCCTGATGCCAAGGAAGGTCTCTAAGGGCTGCAGCATGTCTTATGCCACCCTGGAGACCTCTCACTCAGCACAGACACACTGCTTGCCAGCTTGTGGGTGCTAGTGAGGACAAAACGAGTAAGTCGACATGGCACTCCCCTCAGGGTGCCATGCCAGCCTCTCACTGCCTATGCAGTATAGGTAAGACACCCCTCTAGCAGGCCTTACAGCCCTAAGGCAGGGTGCACTATACCATAGGTGAGGGTACCAGTGCATGAGCACTGTACCCCTACAGTGTCTAAGCAAAACCTTAGACATTGTAAGTGCAGGGTAGCCATAAGAGTATATGGTCTGGGAGTCTGTTTTACACGAACTCCACAGCACCATAATGGCTACACTGAAAACTGGGAAGTTTGGTATCAAACTTCTCAGCACAATAAATGCACACTGATGCCAGTGTACATTTTATTACAAAATACACCCCAGAGGGCACCTTCGAGGTGCCCCCTGAAACTTAACCGACTATCTGTGTAGGCTGACTAGTTCCAGCAGCCTGCCACACTAGAGACATGTTGCTGGCCCCATGGGGAGAGTGCCTTTGTCACTCTGAGGCCAGTAACAAAGCCTGCACTGGGTGGAGATGCTAACACCTCCCCCAGGCAGGAGCTGTAACACCTGGCGGTGAGCCTCAAAGGCTCACCCCTTTGTCACAGCACCGCAGGACACTCCAGCTAGTGGAGTTGTCCGGCCCCGGCCCCCACTTTTGGCGGCAAGGCCGGAGAAAATAATGAGAATCACAAGGAGGAGTCACTGGCCAGTCAGGACAGCCCCTAAGGTGTCCTGAGCTGAGGTGACTCTAACTTTTAGAAATCCTCCATCTTGCAGATGGAGGATTCCCCCAATAGGGTTAGGATTGTGACCCCCTCCCCTTGGGAGGAGACACAAAGAGGGTGTACCCACCCTCAGGGCTAGTAGCCATTGGCTACTAACCCCCCAGACCTAAACACGCCCTTAAATTTAGTATTTAAGGGCTACCCTGAACCCTAGAAAATTAGATTCCTGCAACAACAAGAAGAAGGACTGCCTAGCTGAAAACCCCTGCAGAGGAAGACCAGAAGACAACAACTGCCTTGGCTCCAGAAACTCACCGGCCTGTCTCCTGCCTTCCAAAGAACTCTGCTCCAGCGACCCCTTCCAAAGGGACCAGCGACCTCTGAATCCTCTGAGGACTGCCCTGCTTCGACGACGACAAGAAACTCCCGAGGACAGCGGACCTGCTCCAAAAAGACTGCAACTTTATCCAAAGAAGCAGCTTTAAAGAACCCTGCAATCTCCCCGCAAGAAGTGTGAGACTTGCAACACTGCACCCGGCGACCCCGACTCGGCTGGTGGAGAACCAACACCTCAGGGAGGACCCCCGGACTACTCTACGACTGTGAGTACCAAAACCTGTCCCCCCTGAGCCCCCACAGCGCCGCCTGCAGAGGGAATCCCGAGGCTTCCCCTGACCGCGACTCTCTGAAACCTAAGTCCCGACGCCTGGAAAAGACCCTGCACCCGCAGCCCCCAGGACCTGAAGGACTGGACTTTCACTGCAGAAGTGACCCCCAGGAGTCCCTCGCCCTCGCCCAAGTGGAGGTTTCCCCGAGGAAGCCCCCCCCTTGCCTGCCTGCAGCGCTAAAGAGATCCCTTGATCTCTCATTGACTTCCATTGCGAACCCGACGCTTGTTCTAACACTGCACCCGGCCGCCCCCGCGCCGCTGAGGGTGAAATTTCTGTGTGGGCTTGTGTCCCCCCCGGTGCCCTACAAAACCCCCCTGGTCTGCCCTCCGAAGACGCGGGTACTTACCTGCTGGCAGACTGGAACCGGGGCACCCCCTTCTCTCCATTGAAGCCTATGCGTTTTGGGCACCACTTTGAACTCTGCACCTGACCGGCCCTGAGCTGCTGGTGTGGTAACTTTGGGGTTGCTCTGAACCCCCAACGGTGGGCTACCTTGGACCAAAAACTGAAACCCGTAAGTGACTTACTTACCTGTGAAAACTAACAAAAACTTACCTCCCCCAGGAACTGTGAAAATTGCAGTGTCCACTTTTAAAACAGATTATTGTGTTTTATGTAAAAAGTATACATGCTAATGTAATTATTTAAAGTTCCTGAAGTACCTACCTGCAATACCTTTCAAATGAGATATTACATGTAGAATTTGAACCTGTGGTTCTTAAAATAAACTAAGAAAATATATTTTTCTATAACAAAACCTATTGGCTGGATTTGTCTCTGAGTGTGTGTTCCTCATTTTTTTGCCTGTGTGTATGTACAACAAAAGCTTAACACTACTCCTTTGATAAGCCTACTGTTCGACCACACTACCACAAAATAGAGCATTAGTATTATCTCTTTTTACCACTATTTTACCTCTAAGGGGAACCCTTGGACTCTGTGCATGCTATTCCTTACTTTGAAATAGCACATACAGAGCCAACTTCCTACACCTGCGGATGCAGGGAAGTGACTCCTTCACTCCAAGGGAGATTCCCTTGTGCTTCAAGGTGCAAACAGAGTCCCTGTGATCCCGGAGGATGCACAACCTTGGATGTTGCAGAATTCTTGCAGGATCTAGAGAAACAATGCTGCAATGGGAGCCTTCCCACCAGAAGCAGACTTGTTTCGGTTCGAAAGCAGACCAGTTCCAGAGGCCAGGAACACAAAATGTCTTGCAGAGAGTTCCTTGGAGAGTCTTGCTCGACAAATCTGATGACCCATCTTCGTGGGAGCCCTTAAGTAACCCTAAAAAGGTGCTTGGTCAGTCTCTGCAGTGATCCACCTGTCAGACGGGATGAGGGACATCATCTACCTGGCCTAACCAGTCAGATGCTCCCAAGAGTCTCTGTACATCTTATTTTCAAGATGGAAGAATCAAGTGGCCAACTGGCAGAGCTCTCTGCACCTCCCTAGGGGCGGAGCTGGACAAGGGGATGGTCACGGGAACCCGGGGGTTCCTAAACTGGTGCAAACCGGATTATGCAAGGAGGGCATCAATTGTGCTCTTCAAAGCAGTCTGGTGGTGCTCAGAGTCCACCGCACCTCAGCCCATAGACACCAAATGTAAAGGGGGAGGTGGTCACACCTCTCGCTTGCAGGAAATCCTTTGTTCTGCCCTCTGCTGCTTGAGTCAAGCTCACCAGCTGGACTGACAGCCAGACCCCGTAAGGCTGCACAGGCAGAACTGGGGGATCCTCTGAGGAAACCCCAGAGTACAGGGGCATCATGCAGCTAGCACAGGAATCTGTGTAGTTGCAGATTCCAACATGTTTGATACCAAATATGCCTAGGTTCAGAGAAGCCATTATGTAGTTGGACCACTTGTGTTGACCAGTGTCCACTGCATACCTTAAGATGGCTTCCCCGCACTTACAAAGCCCAGGGAATGGAGGGCCTACCAGAAGGGTGACTTTTAGTGTCTGTAGGAAGTTGGCTCTGTATGCACTATTTCAAAGTAAGGAATAGTATGCACAGAGTACAAGGGTTCCCCTTAGAGGTAAGATAGTGGTAAAAAGAGATAATACCAATGCTCTATTTTGTGGTAGTGTGGTCAAGCAGTAGGCTTATCAAAGGAGTAGTGTTAAGCATTTGTTGTACACACACAGGCAATAAATGAGGAACACACACTCCAAGACAATTCCAGGCCAATAGGTTTTTATATAGAAAAATATCTTTTCTTAGTTTATTTTAAGAACCACAGGTTAAAATTTTACATGTAATACTTCAAATGAAAGGTATTGCAGGTAAGTACTTTAGGAACTTTGAATAATCACAATAGCATATATACTTTTCAAATAAATCACATATAGCTATTTTAAAACTAGACAGTGCAATTTTCACAGTTCCTAGGGGGAGTAAGAGTTTGTTAGTTCTTGCAGGTAAGTAAACCACCTACAGGGCTCAAGTTTGGGTCCAAAGTAGCCCACCGTTGGGGGTTCAGAGCAACCCCAAAGTTACCACACCAGCAGCTCAGGGCCGGTCAGGTGCAGAGTTTAAAATGGTGCCCAAAACGCATAGGCTTCAATGGAGAAGGGGGTGCCCCGGTTCCAGTCTGCCAGCAGGTAAGTACCCGCGTCTTCGGAGGGCAGACCAGGGGGCTTTTGTAGGGCACCAGGGGGGGGGGACACAAGTTAGCACAGAAAGTACACCCTCAGCAGCACGGGGCGGCGGGGTGCAGTGTGCAAACACACGTCGGGTTTCCAATGTAAATCAATGGGAGACCAAGGGGTCTCTTCAGCGATGCAGGCAGGCAAGGGGGGGGGCTCCTCGGGGTAGCCACTGCTTGGACAAGGGAGAGGGCCTCCTGGGGGTCACTCCTGCACTGGAGTTCCGATCTTTCAGGTCCTGGGGGCTGCGGGTGCAGAGTCTTTACCAGGCGTCGGGATCTGAGGAGCAGGCAGTCACGGTCAGGGGGAGCCTCGGGATTCCCTCTGCAGGCGTCGCTGTGGGGGCTTAGGGGGGGGCAACTCTGGCTACTCATGGTCTCGCAGTCGCCGGAGAGTCCTCCCTGAAGTGTTTCTCCACAAGTTGAGCCGGGGGCGTCGGGTGCAGAGTAGCAAGTCTCACGCTTCCGGCGGGAAACACAGTTGTTTTAAAGTAGCTCCTTTGAAACAAAGTTGCAGTCTTGGGTGAACAGGGCCGCTGTCCTCTGGAGTTTCTTGGTCCTTCTAGAGCAGGGCAGTCCTCTGAGGATTCAGAGGTCGCTGGTCCCTGGGGAAAGCGTCGCTGGAGCAGTGTCTTTAGAAGTGGGGAGACAGGCCGGTAGAGCTGGGGCCAAAGCAGTTGGTGTCTCCGTCTTCTCTGCAGGGTTTTTCAGCTCAGCAGTCCTCTTCTTAGGTTGCAGGAATCTGAGTTCCTAGGTTCAGGGGAGCCCCTAAATACAGAATTTAGGGGTGTGTTTAGGTCAGGGAGGGCAGTAGCCAATGGCTACACCCTCTTTGTGCCTCCTCCCAAGGGGAGGGGGTTACATTCCTATCCCTATTGGGGGAATCCTCCATCTGCAAGATGGAGGATTTCTAAAAGTCAGAGTCACCTCAGCTCAGGTTGCCTTAGGGGCTGTCCTGACTGGCCAGTGACTCCTCCTTGTTTTTCTCATCATCTCCTCCGGCCTTGCCGCCAAAAGTGGGGCCATGGCCGGAGGGGGCGGGCAACTCCATTAGCTGGAATGCCCTGGGGTGCTGTAACAAAGGGGGTGAGCCTTTGAGGCTCACCGCCAGGTGTAGCAGTTCCTGCAAGGGGGAAGTGATAAGCATCTCCACCCAGTCCAGGCTTTGTTACTAGCCACAGAGTGACAAAGGCACTCTCCCCATGTGGCCAGCAACATGTCTCGAGTGTGGCAGGCTGCTAAAACCAGTCAGCCTACACGGGTAGTTGGTTAAGGTTTCAGGGGGCACCTCTAAGGTGCCCTCTGGGGTGTATGTTACAATAAAATGTACACTGGCATCAGTGATACCAAACTTCCCAGTTTTCAGTGTAGCCATTATAGTGCTGTGGAGTTCGTGCATGATAGACTCCCAGACCATATACTCTTATGGCTACCCTGCACTTACAATGTCTAAGGTTTTGCTTAGACACTGTAGGGGCACAGTGCTCATGCACTGGTGCCCTCACCTATAGTATAGTGCACCCTGCCTTAGGGCTGTAAGGCCTGCTAGAGGGGTGACTTATCTATACTGCATAGGCAGTGTGAGGTTGGCATGGCACCTTGAGGGGAGTGCCATGTCGACTTACTCGTTTTGTCCTCACCAGCACACACAAGCTTGCAAGCAGTGTGTCTGTGCTGAGTGAGGGGTCCCAAGGGTGGCATATGATATGCTGCAGCCCTTAGAGACCTTCCCTGGCATCAGGGCCCTTGGTACCAGGGGTACCAGTTACAAGGGACTTACCTGGATGCCAGGGTGTGCCAATTGTGAAAACAAAAGTACAGGTTAGGAAAAGAACACTGGTGCTGGGGCCTGGTTAGAAGGCCTCAGCACACTTTCAAATCAAAACTTAGCATCAGCAAAGGCAAAAAGTCAGGGGGTAACCATGCCAAGGAGGCATTTCCTTACACAACCCGCCCCCCCCCCCCCCCACCCCCCAAAACGAAAGAGGATGAGACTAACTGTAAGGAAATGCCTCCTTGGCATGGTTGCCCCCTGACTTTTTGCCTTTGCTGATGCTATGTTTACAATTGAAAGTGTGCTGAGGCCTGCTAACCAGGCCCCAGCACCAGTGTTCTTTCCCTAACCTGTACTTTTGTATCCACAATTGGCAGACCCTGGCATCCAGATAAGTCCCTTGTAACTGGTACTTCTAGTACCAAGGGCCCTGATGCCAAGGAAGGTCTCTAAGGGCTGCAGCATGTCTTATGCCACCCTGGAGACCTCTCACTCAGCACAGACACACTGCTTGCCAGCTTGTGGGTGCTAGTGAGGACAAAACGAGTAAGTCGACATGGCACTCCCCTCAGGGTGCCATGCCAGCCTCTCACTGCCTATGCAGTATAGGTAAGACACCCCTCTAGCAGGCCTTACAGCCCTAAGGCAGGGTGCACTATACCATAGGTGAGGGTACCAGTGCATGAGCACTGTACCCCTACAGTGTCTAAGCAAAACCTTAGACATTGTAAGTGCAGGGTAGCCATAAGAGTATATGGTCTGGGAGTCTGTTTTACACGAACTCCACAGCACCATAATGGCTACACTGAAAACTGGGAAGTTTGGTATCAAACTTCTCAGCACAATAAATGCACACTGATGCCAGTGTACATTTTATTACAAAATACACCCCAGAGGGCACCTTCGAGGTGCCCCCTGAAACTTAACCGACTATCTGTGTAGGCTGACTAGTTCCAGCAGCCTGCCACACTAGAGACATGTTGCTGGCCCCATGGGGAGAGTGCCTTTGTCACTCTGAGGCCAGTAACAAAGCCTGCACTGGGTGGAGATGCTAACACCTCCCCCAGGCAGGAGCTGTAACACCTGGCGGTGAGCCTCAAAGGCTCACCCCTTTGTCACAGCACCGCAGGACACTCCAGCTAGTGGAGTTGTCCGGCCCCGGCCCCCACTTTTGGCGGCAAGGCCGGAGAAAATAATGAGAATCACAAGGAGGAGTCACTGGCCAGTCAGGACAGCCCCTAAGGTGTCCTGAGCTGAGGTGACTCTAACTTTTAGAAATCCTCCATCTTGCAGATGGAGGATTCCCCCAATAGGGTTAGGATTGTGACCCCCTCCCCTTGGGAGGAGACACAAAGAGGGTGTACCCACCCTCAGGGCTAGTAGCCATTGGCTACTAACCCCCCAGACCTAAACACGCCATTAAATTTAGTATTTAAGGGCTACCCTGAACCCTAGAAAATGAGATTCCTGCAACAACAAGAAGAAGGACTGCCTAGCTGAAAACCCCTGCAGAGGAAGACCAGAAGACAACAACTGCCTTGGCTCCAGAAACTCACCGGCCTGTCTCCTGCCTTCCAAAGAACTCTGCTCCAGCGACCCCTTCCAAAGGGACCAGCGACCTCTGAATCCTCTGCGGACTGCCCTGCTTCGACGACGACAAGAAACTCCCGAGGACAGCGGACCTGCTCCAAAAAGACTGCAACTTTATCCAAAGAAGCAGCTTTAAAGAACCCTGCAATCTCCCCGCAAGAAGTGTGAGACTTGCAACACTGCACCCGGCGACCCCGACTCGGCTGGTGGAGAACCAACACCTCAGGGAGGACCCCCGGACTACTCTACGACTGTGAGTACCAAAACCTGTCCCCCCTGAGCCCCCACAGCGCCTCCTGCAGAGGGAATCCCGAGGCTTCCCCTGACCGCGACTCTCTGAAACCTAAGTCCCGACGCCTGGAAAAGACCCTGCACCCGCAGCCCCCAGGACCTGAAGGACTGGACTTTCACTGCAGAAGTGACCCCCAGGAGTCCCTCTCCCTCGCCCAAGTGGAGGTTTCCCCGAGGAAGCCCCCCCCTTGCCTGCCTGCAGCGCTAAAGAGATCCCTTGATCTCTCATTGACTTCCATTGCGAACCCGACGCTTGTTCTAACACTGCACCCGGCCGCCCCCGCGCCGCTGGGGGTGAAATTTCTGTGTGGGCTTGTGTCCCCCCCGGTGCCCTACAAAACCCCCCTGGTCTGCCCTCCGAAGACGCGGGTACTTACCTGCTGGCAGACTGGAACCGGGGCACCCCCTTCTCTCCATTGAAGCCTATGCGTTTTGGGCACCACTTTGAACTCTGCACCTGACCGGCCCTGAGCTGCTGGTGTGGTAACTTTGGGGTTGCTCTGAACCCCCAACGGTGGGCTACCTTGGACCAAGAACTGAACCCTGTAAGTGTCTTACTTACCTGGTAAAACTAACAAAAACTTACCTCCCCCAGGAACTGTGAAAATTGCACTAAGTGTCCACTTTTAAAATAGCTATTTGTGAATAACTTGAAAAGTATACATGCAATTGAAATGATTCAAAGTTCCTAGTGTACTTACCTGCAATACCTTTCAAACAAGATATTACATGTTAAATTTGAACCTGTGGTTCTTAAAATAAACTAAGAAAAGATATTTTTCTATAACAAAACCTATTGACTGGATTTGTCTCTGAGTGTGTGTACCTCATTTATTGTCTATGTGTATGTACAACAAATGCTTAACACTACTCCTTGGATAAGCCTACTGCTCGACCACACTACCACAAAATAGAGCATTAGTATTATCTCTTTTTACCACTATTTTACCTCTAAGGGGAACCCTTGGACTCTGTGCATGCTATTCCTTACTTTGAAATAGCACATACAGAGCCAACTTCCTACACTAACCTTTCCCAAGAGAGTCTTCATTTTCTAAGTGGAAGAACCTGGAAACTCCATCTGCATTGTCATGGGCAGTCCCAGGTCTGTGTTCCACTATAAAGTCCATTCCCTGTAGGGAGATGGACCACCTCAACAGTTTTGGATTTTCACCTTTCATTTGCATCAGCCATCTGAGAGGTCTGTGGTCAGTTTGAACTACAAAGTGAGTACCAAAGAGGTATGGTCTCAGCTTCTTCAGGGACCAAACCACAGCAAAGGCCTCCCTCTCAATGGCACTCCAACGCTGCTCCCTGGGGAGTAACCTCTGCTAATGAAAGCAACAGGCTGGTCAAGGCCACCATGATTTGTTTGGGACAAAACTGCCCCTATCCCATGTTCAGAGGCATCTGTCTGCACAATGAACTGCTTGGAGTAATCTGGAGCTTTTAGAACTGGTGCTGTGCACATTGCTTGTTTCAGGGTGTCAAGGGCCTGTTGGCATTCTACAGTCCAGTTTACTTTCTTGGGCATTTTCTTGGAGGTAAGTTCTGTGAGGGCTGTCACTATGGATCCATATCCCTTCACAAACCTCCTATAGTACCCAGTCAAGCCAAGGAATGCCCTGACTTGAGTCTGGGTTTTTGGAGCTGCCCAGTCCAGAATAGTCTGGATCTTAGGCTGGAGTGGCTGAACTTGGCCTCCACCTACAAGGTGTCCCAAGTAAACCACAGTTCCCTGCCCTATCTGGCATTTGGATGCCTTGATAGAGAGGCCTGCTGATTGCAGAGCCTTCAAAACCTTCTTCAGGTGGACCAGGTGATCCTGCCAGCTGGAGCTAAAGACAGCAATATCGTCAAGATAAGCTGCACTAAAGGACTCCAAGCCAGCAAGGACTTGATTCACCAACCTTTGGAAGGTGGCAGGGGCATTCTTTAAACCCAAGGGCATAACAGTGAACTGATAATGACCATCAGGTGTGGAGAATGCTGTCTTTTCTTTTGCTCCTGGTGCCATTTTGATTTGCCAGTACCCTGCTGTTAAGTCAAAGGTACTTAAGAATTTGGCAGCACCTAATTTGTCAATCAGTTCATCAGCCCTTGGAATGGGATGGGCATCTGTCTTGGTGACAGAATTAAGTCCTCTGTAGTCCACACAAAACCTCATCTCTCTCTTTCCATCTTTGGTGTGAGGTTTGGGGACTAAGACCACTGGGCTAGCCCAGGGGCTGTCAGAGTGCTCAATTACTCCCAATTCCAGCATCTTGTGGACTTCCACCTTGATGCTTTCCTTTACTTGGTCAGACTGTCTGAATATTTTGTTTTTGACAGGCATGCTGTCTCCTGTGTCCACATCATGGGTACACAGGTGTGTCTGACCAGGGGTTAGGGAAAAGAGCTCAGCAAACTGTTGCAGGACCTTCCTACAGTCAGCTTGCTGTTGGCTAGAGAGGGTGTCTGAATAGATCACTCCATCAACTGAGCCATCTTTAGGGTTTGATGAGAGGAGATCAGGGAGAGGTTCACTCTCAGCTTCCTGGTCCTCATCTGTTACCATTAACAGATTCACATCAGCCCTGTCATGGAAGAGCTTAAGGCGGTTCACAGGGATCACCCTCTTGGGGCTCCTGCTAGTGCCTAGGTCCACCAGGTAGGTGACCTGACTCTTCTTCTCTAGCACTGGGTAAGGGCCACTCCATTTGTCCTGAAGTGCCCTGGGAGCCACAGGCTCCAGAACCCAGACTTTCTGCCCTGGTTGAAATTCAACCATTGCATCCTATTGGTCATACCAAAACTTCTGGAGCTGTTGGCTGGCCTCGGGGTTTTTACTTGCCTTTTCCATGTACTCTGCCATCCTTAAACATAGTCCACTACGTCTTGTTTAGGCTCATGAAGAGGTCTCTCCCAGCCTTCTTTCACAAGAGCTAGTGGTCCCCTTACAGGGTGGCCAAACAGAAGTTCAAAGGGTGAGAACCCTACTCCCTTCTGAGGCACCTCTCTGTAAGCGAAAAGCAGACATGGCAAGAGGACATCCCATCTCCTTTTGAGTTTTTCAGGGAGCCCCATGATCATGCCTTTTAATGTCTTGTTGAATCCCTCAACAAGGCCATTAGTTTGTGGATGGTATGGTGTAGTGAATTTATAGGTCACTCCACACTCATTCCACATGTGTTTCAGGTATGCTGACATGAAGTTGGTACCTCTGTCAGACACCACCTCCTTAGGGAAGCCCACTCTAGTAAAAATACCAACGAGGGCCTTGGCTACTGCAGGGGCAGTAGTCGACCTAAGGGGAATATGTAAAGAAATGGCTCCCTGTTGCAGTTACCCCCCACTTTTTGCCTGATACTGATGCTGACTTTACTGAGAAGTGTGCTGGGACCCTGCTAACCAGGCCCCAGCACCAGTGTTCTTTCACCTAAAATGTACCATTGTTTCCACAATTGGCACAACCCTGGCACCTAGGTAAGTCCCTTGTAACTGGTACCCCTGGTACCAAGGGCCCTGATGCCAGGGAAGGTCTCTAAGGGCTGCAGCATGTCTTATGCCACCCTAGGGACCCCTCACTCAGCACAGACACACTGCTTGCCAGCTTGTGTGTGCTAGTGAGGACAAAACGAGTAAGTCGACATGGCACTCCCCTCAAGGTGCCATGCCAGCCTCTCACTGCCTATGCAGTATAGGTAAGACACCCCTCTAGCAGGCCTTACAGCCCTAAGGCAGGGTGCACTATACTATAGGTGAGGGTACCAGTGCATGAGCATGGTACCCCTACAGTGTCTAAACAAAACCTTAGACATTGTAAGTGCAGGGTAGCCATAAGAGTATATGGTCTGGGAGTCTGTTTTACACGAACTCCACAGCACCATAATGGCTACACTGAAAACTGGGAAGTTTGGTATCAAACTTCTCAGCACAATAAATGCACACTGATGCCAGTGTACATTTTATTGCAAAATACACCCCAGAGGGCACCTTAGAGGTGCCCCCTGAAACTTAACCGACTGTCTGTGTAGGCTGACTAGTTCCAGCAGCCTGCCACACGAGACATGTTGCTGGCCCCATGGGGAGAGTGCCTTTGTCACTCTGAGGCCAGTAACAAAGCCTGCACTGGGTGGAGATGCTAACACCTCCCCCAGGCAGGAGCTGTGACACCTGGCGGTGAGCCTCAAAGGCTCACCCCTTTGTCACAGCCCAGCAGGGCACTCCAGCTTAGTGGAGTTGCCCGCCCCCTCCGGCCACGGCCCCCACTTTTGGCGGCAAGGCTGGAGGGAACAAAGAAAGCAACAAGGAGTCACTGGCCAGTCAGGACAGCCCCTAAGGTGTCCTGAGCTGAAGTGACTCCAACTTTTAGAAATCCTCCATCTTGCAGATGGAGGATTCCCCCAATAGGGTTAGGATTGTGACCCCCTCCCCTTGGGAGGAGGCACAAAGAGGGTGTACCCACCCTCAGGGCTAGTAGCCATTGGCTACTAACCCCCCAGACCTAAACACGCCCTTAAATTTAGTATTTAAGGGCTACCCTGAACCCTAGAAAATTAGATTCCTGCAACAACAAGAAGGACTGCCCAGCTGAAAACCCCTGCAGAGGAAGACCAGAAGACAACAACTGCCTTGGCTCCAGAAACTCACCGGCCTGTCTCCTGCCTTCCAAAGAACTCTGCTCCAGCGACGCCTTCCAAAGGGACCAGCGACCTCTGAATCCTCTGAGGACTGCCCTGCTTCGACGACGACAAGAAACTCCCGAGGACAGCGGACCTGCTCCAAAAAGACTGCAACTTTGTTTCAAGAAGCAGCTTTAAAGAACCCTGCAACTCCCCGCAAGAAGCGTGAGACTTGCAACACTGCACCCGGCGACCCCGACTCGGCTGGTGGAGAACCAACACCTCAGGGAGGACCCCCGGACTACTCTCCGACTGGGAGTACCAAAACCTGTCCCCCCTGAGCCCCCACAGCGCCGCCTGCAGAGGGAATCCCGAGGCTTCCCCTGACCGCGACTCTCTGAAACCTAAGTCCCGACGCCTGGAAAAGACCCTGCACCCGCAGCCCCCAGGACCTGAAGGACCGGACTTGCACTGGAGAAGTGACCCCCAGGAGTCCCTCTCCCTTGCCCAAGTGGAGGTTTCCCCGAGGAAGCCCCCCCCTTGCCTGCCTGCAGCGCTGAAGAGATCCGTTGATCTCTCATAGACTAACATTGAAAACCCGACGCTTGTTTCTACACTGCACCCGGCCGCCCCCGCGCTGCTGAGGGTGAAATTTCTGTGTGGGCTTGTGTCCCCCCCGGTGCCCTACAAAACCCCCCTGGTCTGCCCTCCGAAGACGCGGGTACTTACCTGCAAGCAGACCGGAACCGGGGCACCCCCCTCTCTCCATTGAAGCCTATGCGTTTTGGGCACCACTTTGAACTCTGCACCTGACCGGCCCTGAGCTGCTGGTGTGGTAACTTTGGGGTTGCTCTGAACCCCCAACGGTGGGCTACCTTGGACCAAGAACTGAACCCTGTAAGTGTCGTACTTACCTAGTAAAACTAACAAAAACTTACCTCCCCCAGGAACTGTGAAAATTGCACTAAGTGTCCACTTTTTAAATAGCTATTTGTGAATAACTTGAAAAGTATACATGCAATTGAAATGATTCAAAGTTCCTAATGTACTTACCTGCAATACCTTTCAAACAAGATATTACATGTTAAATTTGAACCTGTGGTTCTTAAAATAAACTAAGAAAAGATATTTTTCTATAACAAAACCTATTGGCTGGATTTGTCTCTGAGTGTGTGTACCTCATTTATTGTCTATGTGTATGTACAACAAATGCTTAACACTACTCCTTGGATAAGCCTACTGCTCGACCACACTACCACAAAATAGAGCATTAGTATTATCTATTTTTACCACTATTTTACCTCTAAGGGGAACCCTTGGACTCTGTGCATGCTATTCCTTACTTTGAAATAGCACATACAGAGCCAACTTCCTACACTCAGGCTTCGTGTTACAGTGCCACAGGGCACTCCAGCTAGTGGAGATGCCCGCCCCCTGGACACAGTCCCCTCTTTTGGCGGCAAGTCCAGGAGAGATAATGAGAAAAACAAGGAGTCGTCACTGGCCAGTCAGGACAGCCCCTAAGGTGTCCTGAGCTGAGGTGACTGACTTTTAGAAATCCTCCATCTTGCAGATGGAGGATTCCCCCAATAAGAAATAGGGATGTGCCCCCCTCCCCTCAGGGAGGAGCAACAAAGAGGGTGTAGCCACCCTAAAGGACAGTAGCCATTGGCTACTGCCCTCCCAGACCTAAACACACCCCGAGTATTTAGGGGCTCCCAGAACACAGCAAGATAGATTCCTGCAACCTAAGAAGAAGAGGTCTGCTAAGCTGAAAAACCCTGCAGAGAAGACCCCCAGGAGGCCCTCTCCCTTGCCCAGGTGGTGGCTACCCAGAGGAGCCCCCCCCCCCCTTGCCTGCCTGCATCGCTGAAGAGACCCCTTGGTCTCCCATTGATTTACATTGGAAACCCGACGTGTGTTTGCACACTGCACCGGCCGCCCCGTGCTGCTGAGGGTGTGCTTTCTGTGCTAACTTGTGTCCCCCCCGGTGCCCTACAAAACCCTCCTGGTCTGCCCTCCGAAGACGCGGGTACTTACCTGCTGGCAGACTGGAACCGGGGCACCCCCTTCTCCATTGAAGCCTATGCGTTTTGGGCACCACTTTGAACTCTGCACCTGACCGACCCTGAGCTGCTGGTGTGGTAACTTTGGGGTTGCTCTGAACCCCCAACGGTGGGCTATTTTGGACCCAAACTTGAACCCCGTAGGTGGTTTACTTACCTGCAAGAACTAACAAACTCTTACTCCCCCTAGGAACTGTGAAAATTGCACTGTCTAGTTTTAAAATAGCTATATGTGATTTATTTGAAAAGTATATTTGCTATTGTGATTATTCAAAGTTCCTAAAGTACCTACCTGCAATACCTTTCATTTTAAGTATTACATGTAAAATTTGAACCTGTGGTTCTTAAAATAAACTAAGAAAAGAAATGTTCGGTGGCATGTGTAGCTGCAGATACACATGCTGTGCATAGTCCGCCGTCTGGTGTTGGGTCGGAGTGTTACAAGTTGTTTTTCTTCGAAGAAGTCTTTTCGAGTCACGAGACCGAGGGACTCCTCCTCCTTTGTTTCCATTGCGCATGGGCGTCGACTCCATCTTCGATTGTTTTTTTTCCGCCATCGGGTTCGGGCGTGTTCCTTTTCGCTCCGGGTTTCGGGACGGAAAGATAGTCAAAACTTCGGAAAACTACGTCGGTATTGTTTCGTTTGGTATCGGGTTCGATAGAATCGACACCGAATCGGGAAGAGCTCCGGTAGCCCTTCGGGGTAACTTCGACCCCCCCGTCGGGGCCTGGTCGGCCCGACCGCGTGTAACATCGACACCGATGGAACGGACCCCGTTCCGATTCTGTCCTAAATGCCACAGCAAATATCCGTATACAGACCTACATTTGATCTGTAACTTGTGCCTGTCGCCCGAGCACAAGGAAGAGACGTGTGAGGCCTGTCGTGCGTTCCGGTCCCGAAAGACGCTCCGTGACCGAAGAGCCTGAAGGTTGCAAATGGCGTCCACGCCGACAGGACAACGTGGGTTCGAGGAACAAGGAGAAGAAGAGGAAGCCTTCTCCATCCATGAATCGGACTCGGAGGAGTTCGACGTCGAAGAAACCGTGAGTAAGACAACGAAACAAGCACCACACGGGAAAACAGACAAGGCCCAGGGGACGCCACTGCCAACAGGCCATGGCTCAACCCATAAAATAGGTGACCGTCCATCGGCACCGAAAAAGGGCGAACCGGTGCCGAGATCGTCCGACTCGGGTCGAGACACAGGCACGCAGCAATCTCGGGACCGAGAAAGTGCTGCCGAAAAGGGTCGACGCCGAGACAGCGGAACCGAAGCTGCTCGACGCACAGACAGCGGCACCGAGGATGATCGACGCCGAGAAGGCTCGACTACAAAAAAGAGAAAATTCTCCTCGGAGCCGAAAACAAGAAAAGACACAGTTTCGGTGCCAAAACGCCCAGCAACCGAACCGACTGCCAGCTCGTATTCAGAGGAACAATCACTGTCCTCTCAAATGCGCAAACACAGATTTGAAGAAGAGTTACAAACCACTGACATAGACCACACCCAGAAGCGGATCTTCATACAGAGTGGGACAGGGAAGATCAGCACTCTTCCCCCAATCAGGAGGAAAAGGAGACTCGAGTTCCAAACACAAGAACAAACACCACAAGCAAAAGTGGTGAAGAAAGTAACTCCACCACCCTCTCCTCCCCCTGTAACTCATACATCACCGGCACGAACTCCGTCACATTCACCAGCTCATACCACCATGAGCCAAGATGACCAAGACGCTTGGGACCTATATGACGCCCCAGTATCAGACAATAGTCCTGAGTCGTACCCTACCAAGCCCTCACCACCCGAGGACAGCACAGCGTATGCACAGGTGGTAGCTAGGGCAGCAGAATTCCATAACGTGTTGTTACACTCCGAACCTGTCGAGGATGACTTCCTTTTCAACACCCTCTCCTCCACACATAGCACCTATCAAAGCCTGCCTATGCTCCCGGGAATGCTAAGGCACGCAAAACAGATCTTTAAAGATCCTGTCAAAAGCAGAGCGATAACTCCACGGGTGGATAAAAAATATAAAGCACCGCCCACAGACCCTGCTTTTATCACATCACAACTGCCACCAGATTCAGTTGTAGTAGGGGCAGCTCGCAAGAGAGCCAACTCACACACATCAGGCGACGCCCCACCTCCGGACAAAGAGAGCCGCAAGTTCGACGCAGCTGGAAAAAGGGTTGCTGTACAAGCTGCAAACCAGTGGCGCATCGCGAACTCTCAGGCGCTCCTAGTGCAATATGACAGAGCCCATTGGGATGAGATGCAGCATCTCATCGAGCATCTACCCAAAGAATTGCAGAAACGGGCAAAACAAGTAGTTGAGGAGGGACAAAATATCTCTAATAACCAAATACGCTCCTCTATGGATGCAGCGGATACAGCTGCAAGAACAATAAATACTGCGGTAACCATAAGACGGCACGCATGGTTGCGCACATCCGGGTTTAAACTCGAGATACAACAGGCAGTGCTCAATCTGCCGTTCAACGAACAACCATTGTTTGGACCCGATGTGGACACGGCGATTGAGAAATTGAAAAAGGATACTGACACAGCCAAGGCCATGGGCGCACTCTATTCCCCGCAGGGCAGAGGCACTTTTGGCACATTTCGCAGAACACCCTTCAGAGGGGGGTTTCGGGGTCAAGCCACACAAGCCAGCACCTCACAATCAACACCGTCTACCTACCAGGGACAGTACCAAAGGGGAGGCTTTCGGGGCCAGTACAGAGGGGGACAATTCCCTCGAAACCGGGGAAAATTTCAAGGTCCCAAAACCCCTACAACCAAACAGTGACTCACAAGTCACTCAACCCCTTCACACAACACCAGTGGGGGGAAGACTAAGCCAATTTTACAAAGCTTGGGAGGAGATAACAACAGACACTTGGGTCTTAGCAATTATCCAACATGGTTATTGCATAGAATTTCTCCAAATGCCTCCAAATGTCCCACCAAAAACACAAAACATGTCAAAACAGCATTTAGACCTTCTGGAATTAGAAGTTCAGGCATTACTGCAAAAGGACGCAATAGAACTTGTACCACGTACGCAAAGGAACACAGGAGTTTACTCACTGTACTTTCTAATACCAAAAAAAGACAAAACACCGAGACCAATCTTAGATCTCAGAACACTAAACATCTACATCAAATCGGAACACTTTCACATGGTCACGCTACAAGACGTATTACCACTGCTAAAACAACAAGACTATATGACAACCTTAGATCTAAAGGGCGCGTATTTCCACATACTGATACATCCCTCGCACAGGAAATACCTAAGGTTCGTATTCAAGGGAATACACTACCAATTCAAAGTGTTGCCGTTCGGTATAACAACCGCACCAAGAGTATTTACAAAATGCCTAGCAGTAGTAGCTGCACATATCAGAAGGCAGCAAATACGTGTTCCCCTACCTAGACGATTGGCTAATCAAAACCAACTCCCTAACCAAGTGTTCACACCACACAGAGTATGTCATACAAACCCTCTACAAGCTCGGTTTCTCCATCAACTATGCAAAATCACGCATTCTGCCGTGCAAAACACAGCAATACTTAGGAGCGACAATCGACACAACAAAGGGGATAGCCACTCGTCCACAAAGGGTTCAACATTTTTACAAGGTTATACAAGCCATGTATCCGACACAAAAAATACATGCAAAGATGGTATTAAAACTCCTAGGCATGATGTCTTCATGCATAGCCATTGTCCCAAACGCAAGACTGCACATGAGGCCCTTACAACAGTGCCTAGCATCGCAATGGTCACAGGCACAGGGTCACCTTCTAGATCTGGTGTTGATAGACCGCCAAACATACATCTCGCTTCTATGGAGGAACAGTATAAATTTAAACAAAGGGCGGCCTTTCCAAGACCCAGTGCCACAATACGTGATAACAACAGATGCTTCCATGACAGGGTGGGGAGCACACCTCAATCAACACAGCATCCAAGGACAATGGGACGTACATCAAACGAAGTTGCATATAAATCACCTCGAATTGTTAGCAGTATTCCTAGTGTTGAAAGCATTTCAACCCATCATAACCCACAAATACATTCTTGTCAAAACAGACAACATGACAACAATGTATTATCTAAACAAACAGGGGGGAACACACTCGACACAGCTGTGCCTCCTGGCACAAAAGACATGGCAATGGGTGATTCACAACCACATTCGCCTAATAGCACAGTTTATTCCAGGGATCCAGAATCAACTAGCAGACAACCTCTCTCGAGATCACCAACAAGTCCACGAATGGGAGATTCACCCCCAAATTCTAAACACTTACTTCCACATTTGGGGAACACCTCAAATAGACCTATTTGCAACAAAGGAGAACGCAAAATGCCAAAACTTCGCATCCAGGTACCCACACAGGCAGTCTCAAGGCAATGCTCTATGGATGAATTGGTCAGGGATATTTGCATACGCTTTTCCCCCTCCCCCTCTCCCTCTCCTTCCATATCTAGTAAACAAATTGAGTCAAAACAAACTCAAACTCCTACTAATAGCACCAACATGGGCAAGACAACCCTGGTACACAACACTACTAGACCTGTCAGTAGTACCCCATGTCAAGCTACCCAACAGGCCAGATCTGCTAACACAACACAAACAACAGATCAGGCATCCAAACCCAGCATCGCTGAATCTAGCAATCTGGCTCCTGAAATCCTAGAATTCGGACATTTAAACCTAACCCAAGAATGTATGGAGGTCATAAAACAGGCTAGAAGGCCATCCACTAGACACTGCTATGCAAGTAAATGGAAAAGATTTGTTTGCTACTGCCATAGTAATCAAGTTCAACCATTACATGCATCTCCAAAGGATGTAGTAGGATACTTACTACATTTGCAGAAATCAAATCTGGCCTTCTCTTCCATAAAGACACACCTCGCAGCAATTTCTGCATACCTGCAGATTACCCATTCAACTTCACTATTTAGGATACCTGTCATTAAAGCGTTTATGGAAGGCCTAAAAAGAATTATACCACCAAGAACACCACCTGTTCCTTCATGGAACCTCAACATCGTCTTAACAAGACTCATGGGTCCACCTTTCGAACCCATGCATTCTTGCGAAATGCAATTCTTAACGTGGAAGGTTGCATTTCTCATTGCCATTACATCTCTAAGAAGAGTAAGCGAAATTCAAGCGTTTACTATACAGGAACCTTTTATTCAAATACACAAAAATAAGGTAGTTCTAAGAACCAATCCTAAATTTTTACCAAAAGTTATTTCACTGTTCCACTTAAATCAAACAGTAGAACTACCAGTGTTTTTTCCACAGCCAGACTCAGTAGCTGAAAGAGCACTACATACATTAGACATCAGAAGAGCACTAATGTACTACATTGACAGAACAAAACTAATTAAGAAAACAAAACAACTGTTTATTGCATTTCAAAAACCTCATACAGGAATCCCAATATCAAAACAGGGTATAGCCAGATGGATAGTTAAGTGTATCCAAACCTGCTACCTTAAAGCAAAGAGAGAGCTGCCCATTACACCAAAGGCACACTCAACCAGAAAGAAAGGCGCTACCATGGCCTTCCTAGGAAATATTCCAATGAACGAAATATGTGAGGCAGCCACATGGTCTACGCCTCACACATTTACTAAGCACTACTGTGTAGACGTGCTATCCGCACAACAAGCCACAGTAGGTCAAGCCGTACTAAGAACTTTATTTCAAACTACTTCCACTCCTACAGGCTGAACCACCGCTTTTGGGGAGATAACTGCTTACTAGTCTATGCACAGCGTGTGTATCTGCAGCTACACATGCCACCGAACTGAAAATGTCACTTACCCAGTGTACATCTGTTCGTGGCATTAGTCGCTGCAGATTCACATGCGCCCACCCGCCTCCCCGGGAGCCTGTAGCCGTTTAGAAGTAATCTTCAACATTTGTACATTTGTAAATATATTACTTAAACTTTATTTTGTACATACTTATTCATTCCATTGCATGGGCACTATTACTAACATACACAACTCCTACCTCACCCTCTGCGGGGAAAACAATCGAAGATGGAGTCGACGCCCATGCGCAATGGAAACAAAGGAGGAGGAGTCCCTCGGTCTCGTGACTCGAAAAGACTTCTTCGAAGAAAAACAACTTGTAACACTCCGACCCAACACCAGACGGCGGACTATGCACAGCATGTGAATCTGCAGCGACTAATGCCACGAACAGATGTACACTGGGTAAGTGACATTTTCATTTTCTATACAAAAACCTATTGGTCTGGAATTGTCTTTGAGTGTGTGTTCCTCATTTATTGCCTCTGTGTGTACAACAAATGCTTAACACTACTCCTTTGATAAGCCTACTGCTCGACCACACTACCACAAAATAGAGCATTAGTATTATCTCTTTTTGCCACTATCTTACCTCTAAGGGGAACCCTTGGACTCTGTGGTAAAAGAGATAATACCAATGCTCTATTTTGTGGTTGCGTGGTCGAGCAGTAGGCTTATCAAAGGAGTTGTGTTAAGCATTTGTTGTACACACACAGGCAATAAATGAGGAACACACACTCAAAGACAATTCCAGGCCAATAGGTTTTTGTATAGAAAAATCTCTTTTCTTAGTTTATTTTAAGAACCACAGGTTCAAATTTTACATGTAATACTTAAAATGAAAGGTATTGCAGGTAGGTACTTTAGGAACTTTGAATAATCACAATAGCATATATACTTTTCAAATAAATCACATATAGCTATTTTAAAACTAGACAGTGCAATTTTCACAGTTCCTAGGGGGAGTAAGAGTTTGTTAGTTCTTGCAGGTAAGTAAACCACCTACGGGGCTCAAGTTTGGGTCCAAAGTAGCCCACCGTTGGGGGTTCAGAGCAACCCCAAAGTTACCACACCAGCAGCTCAGGGCCGGTCAGGTGCAGAGTTCAAATTGGTGCCCAAAACACATAGGCTTCAATGGAGAAGGGGGTGCCCCGGTTCCAGTCTGCCAGCAGGTAAGTACCTGCGTCTTCGGAGGGCAGACCAGGGGGGTTTTGTAGGGCACCGGGGGGGACACAAGTTAGCACAGAAAGCACACCCTCAGCAGCACGGAGTCGGCCGGGTGCAGTGTGCAAACACACGTCGGGTTTCCAATGTAAATCAGTGGGAGACCAAGGGGTCTCTTCAGCAATGCAGGCAAGGGGGGGGCTCCTCGGGGTAGCCACCGCCTGGACAAGGGAGAGGGCCTCCTGGGGGTCACTCCTGCACTGGAGTTCCGATCTTTCAGGTCCTGGGGGCTGCGGGTGCAGAGTCTTTACCAGGTGTCCGGATCTGAGGAGCAGGCAGTCGCGGTCAGGGGGAGCCTCGGGATTCCCTCTGCAGGCGTTGCTGTGGGGGCTCAGGGGGGGGGCAACTCTGGCTACTCACGGTCTCGCAGTCGCCGGGGAGTCCTCCCTGAAGTGTTGTTTCTCCACAAGTCGAGCCGGGGGCGTCGGGTGCAGAGTAGCAAGTCTCACGCTTCCGGCGGGAAACGCAGTTGTTTTAAAGTTGCTCCTTTGAAACAAAGTTGCAGTCTTGGGTGAACAGGGCCACTGTCCTCGGGAGTTTCTTGGTCCTTCTAGAGCAGGGCAGTCCTCTGAGGATTCAGAAGTCGCTGGTCCCTGGGGAAAGCATCGCTGGAGCAGTGTCTTTAGAAGGGGGGAGACAGGCCGGTAGAGCTGGGGCCAAAGCAGTTGGTGTCTCCATCTTCTCTGCAGGGTTTTTCAGCTCAGCAGTCCTCTTCTTCTTAGGTTGCAGGAATCTGAGTTCCTAGGTTCAGGGGAGCCCCTAAATACAGAATTTAGGGGTGTGTTTAGGTCTGGGAGGGCAGTAGCCAATGGCTACTAGCCCTGAGGGTGGCTGCACCCTCTTTGTGCCTCCCCCCAAGGGGAGAGGGTCACATTCCTATCCCTTTTGGGGGAATCCTCCATCTGCAAGATGGAGGATTTCTAAAAGTCAGTCACCTCAGCTCAGGTTGCCTTAGGGGCTGTCCTGACTGGCCAGTGACTCTTCCTTGTTTTTCTCATTATCTCCTCCGGCCTTGCCGCCAAAAGTGGGGCCGTGGCCGGAGGGGGCAGGCAACTCCACTAGCTGGAATGCCCTGGGGTGCTGTAACAAAGAGGGTGAGCCTTTGAGGCTCACCGCCAGGTGTTACAGTTCCTGCAAGGGTGAGGTGATAAGCATCTCCACCCAGTACAGGCTTTGTTACTAGCCACAGAGTGACAAAGGCATTCTCCCCATGTGGCCAGCAACATGTCTCGAGTGTGGCAGGCTGCTAAAACCAGTCAGCCTTCACGAGTAGTTGGTTAAGGTTTCAGGGGGCACCTCTAAGGTGCCCTCTGGGGTGTATGTTACAATAAAATGTACACTGGCATCAGTGTGCATTTATTGTGCTGAGAAGTTTGATACCAAACTTCCCAGTTTTCAGTGTAGCCATTATGGTGCTGTGGAGTTCGTGCATGACAGACTCCCAGACCATATACTCCTATGGCTACCCTGCACTTACAATGTCGAAGGTTTTGCTTAGACACTGTAGGGGCACAGTGCTCATGCACTGGTGCCCTCACCTATAGTATAGTGCACCCTGCCTTAGGGCTGTAAGGCCTGCTAGAGGGGTGACTTATCTATACTGCATAGGCAGTGTGAGGTTGGCATGGCACGCTGAGGGGAGTGCCATGTCGACTTACTCGTTTTGTCCTCACCAGCACACACAAGCTGGCAAGCAGTGTGTCTGTGCTGAGTGAGGGGTCCCCAGGGTGGCATAAGATATGCTGCAGCCCTTAGAGACCTTCCCTGGCATCAGGGCCCTTGGTACCAGAGGTACCAGTTACAAGGGACTTACATGGATGCCAGGGTGTGCCAATTGTGAAAACAAAAGTACAGGTTAGGAAAAGAACACTGGTGCTGGGGCCTGGTTAGCAGGCCTCAGCACACTTTCAAATCAAAACTTAGCATCAGCAAAGGCAAAAAGTCAGGGGGTAACCATGCCAAGGAGGCATTTCCTTACAGTGTCTAAATGCAGTGACCAGGATATAAAGCAAGCCTTAGATGTGTGGTGAAAGGGTGCATGTACCATTTCACGCAGGCTGCAAATGGCAGGTCTGCAGATACAGTTTGCATGGGCTCCCATGGGTGGCACAATACATGCTGCAGCCCATGGGAGACCCCTGGTGCATAAATGCTCTGGGTACCTAGGTACAATATACTAGGGACTTACGTGGGTGCACCAGTATGCCAATTGTGGGATGTAAAGTTTACCAGCAACCAAATTTAGAGGAGAGAGCACAGGCACACTGGAGTCCTGGTTAGCAGGATACCAGTGCACTACAATCTAAAAACACTGTTGCCAGGCAAAAAGTGGGAGTAGCTATGTAAGAAAGATGCTACTTTCCTACAGTATTGACCATTATTCAGCAGGGCTCTCTAGAGGTAGCTGTGGATGAGCAGCCAAGACTTATCTAGGAGACATGAAAAGCTTATGCATATCACACACGAAAAACCACACAGTGTTAGAAAAACAAAGGTGTTGTATTACAGTAACACTACACTAGATTAAGCCCTGGGGGAAGATGCCAAACCAAATACTAAAATAGTGCAATGCAATGTGAAGTCCCCCACCCAAGGATATGGAGTAGTTAGAGAGGAGCTGGGAGAACTTGAGACCCTTACCTTAGTGACCCCCAGCAACCAGGAGAGCAGAAGCAAGGGCCTGGTATTCCCAAGGGCTAACAAGAGGACTTAGAAAATGGATTGTGCAAGAACAGGGCCAGACCAGATGAAACCAAATTTGGATTCTGAAAGTAGAGGACTTGCAAAAGAAGGGGACAGAGTCCAGTCCACAATGGAGTGTCCAGTCGGGGCAGGAGTCTCTACCTGCCCTTCTGTGGATGAAGATCTGGGTCTACGGGGAAGACGACCAGCTATGGAGTCCAGGAGCTGCAGATGAGTCCTTGGAGCGGTACAGATGGTGTCTTATGTCAGTCACCAGGTAGCAGATGGTCAGTGGCGTAGGAGAACCACCATCAAACCTTGCCAAATGCAAGAGGAGCAAAAGAAGAGTTACAAGGCTGAAGAGAAACTTCAGGGCCCAGGGGACTCGACCGTTGGATGGGAGTCCAGGCTGACTCTCAGCAGTCTGGAGAGTCAGGAGAAGCAGTCTGCAGCCCCCACAGGTAACCCAGTGGCAGGAGGCACTGTGAGTTGCAGTGAGGCCCAACCAGCACACCTGGAGAGGAGTCCCACGTCGCTGAAGCAGCAGAGAGGAGACTGTCCTTGGAAGGATGAAGTGCTGGATTCCTTGGTACTCTGAGTCTGAAGATCCCTTAGAGCAGGAGTCAACAAGCCTTGGTTGCTGCAAAAGTCGCGGTGCACAGGGGTGCTGTCTTATAAGGAGAGGCAATGGCTTACCGTCTCCCCCAAAAGTGGGGGCTGTGTCCAGGGGCGGGCATCTCCACTATCTGGAGTGCCGTGGGACATTGTAACAGAAAGCCTGAGCCTTTGAGGCTCATTGCTAGGTGTTAGTTCTTGCAGGGGGGTTGTGAAGCACCTCCTCTGAGTGCAGGCTTTTTCTGGCCTCAGAGCACAAAGGCTCTCACCCCAGGGGGTCAGAAACTCGTCTCTCAGTGGCAGGCTGGCACAGACCAGTCAGCCCTGCACTGAAGGATTGGGTAAAATACAGGGGGCATCTCTACGATGCCCTCTGTGTGCATTTGTTTAATAAATCCAGCACTGGCATCAGTGTGGGTTTATTATTCTGAGAAGTTTGATACCAAACTTCCCAGTGTTCAGTGTAGCCATTATGGAACTGTAGAGTTTGTTTTGACAAACCCCCAGACCATATACTTAACATGGCCACACTGTACTTACTATGTCTAAGAATGGACTTTGACACTGTAGGGGCATATTGCTCATGCAGCTATGCCCTCACGTGTGGTGTCGTGCACCCTACCTTAGGGCTTTAAGGCCTGCTAGAGGGATGACTTACCTATGCCACAGGCAGTATTTTGTGTGCATCGTATCCTGAGGGGGATTCAATGCGTCTTTGCCTTTTTCTCCCCACCAACACACACAATCTGCAATGGCAGTGTGCATGTGTTGGGTGAGAGGTCCCTTAGGGTGGCACAACACATGCTGCAGCCCTTAGCGACCTTCCCATGTCACATGGCCCTTGGTACCACTGGTACCTTTTACAAGGGACCTATCTGGGTGCCAGGGGTGTGCCAATTGTGGAAACAATGGTACATTTTTAGTGAAAGAACACTGGTGCTTGGGGCCTGGTTAGCAGGGTCCCAGCACACACTGTCAAGTCAGCATCGATATCAGGAAAAAAGTGGGGTTTGGGGGGTGAAGGGGAGGAGGACTGCAACAAGGAGCCATTTTCCTAGAAGTGGGAAAAGCTAATGAAAGACCAGTTTATGTTCATGCAAGCCTAAAATAGGGTGAAGTATGAAAGCTGCTAAATATGTGAGTCAGCATGCTTTTCTATCCATTTAAAACCTTTATTCCTCTCTTCCCCTTATTTCCTTCACAGTTTGCTGAAGCAGAGAGTGCCCGGCGAGCCCTAGAGCAACTGAATGGTTTTGAGTTGGCAGGACGGTCCATGAAGGTTGGGTATGTGACAGACCGGCTGGACGGAAGCTGTGACATTTCTTTCCCAGAAGATGAAGAGGCAGAGCGCGCCAAGGCACTGGAGGCTGCACGAATGCGGCTTGTGGCCAAGCTGGCAGAAGGTGAGAATTGGGTTCCTGGGTTTCTGCACATGGGTTAGGGTTGGCAGGAAAAATCAACGTAATTTCTGGGTAGGAGTGATGGTGGAAGGTCTTTGGGCTGGAGAGATCTCTAAACCTTGGAAAAGACATTGGCCGATCAGTGCTAATAGGATCTGAGAAGTTCCTTCTGCCTATTAAGTTTTTATTTTCTGTTACTTGGAATTTGTGTAGCTCATATCTGCCCTAGTTTTTGACCTCCTGTGCTTTGGGCTTCTTGGCAGACATGTTTCCATTTGAATGTCTGGTTTCATGTGCAACAGAGTTCAGTATGATAGAATACAGTGTTTGTGTCTTCATGTTCTACCTGTGGCATGATCGCCCTGTTTCATTCTTGCTTGTTTTTTTTTTCTGTCACGATGTAGCTCTCCTCATGTTTTCTTCCACTGTTTTTGTTTGTCTACCTGTGCCTTCCTCGATCATATATACATCATCTTGTGCATCTATCTGTACTAGTGTGTGTCTAGTGCCCCATTCTCTATGTATACCACTGTTCCCTATGTCCCCCACCTTGCACATCCTAGAGACCCAGTGTACTCATGCCTCCTGATATTAGACCCATCTCTGCTCTCTCCTGCTCCATCCTCCTGGTGTCTTTCCAGGTCTCCCTTTCTTTGCCACCTGTTTTTTTCCTGGTCACTCTATGCACCCTTTTGTTGGACCATTCATGTCGACCCTCATATCTGTGATCTGTGCCCTTGTCTGCTACTGCCTTGCTGATTTATGGACCCACAGATGCCTTCAGCTGCAATTACCCTCTTTGTTGCAGGATCTGGGATGCAGCTTCCTCTGATGGCACAGGCAGCACTGCAGTTGAATGGAGCCATCCCCCTGAGTGCTTTCAGTCCTGCTCTCACAGGTTAGTGGGTGTGAGGAGAACATTCTACAGGTTGATTGAAGTTTCTTTGTTCAGTGCATTGAAGGGGTTGGTATAACAGGCCTATTGTAAGGAAATGCCTCCTTGGCATGGTTACCCCCTGACTTTTTGCCTTTGCTGATGCTATGTTTTGAATTGAAAGTGTGCTAAGGCCTGCTAACCAGGCCCCAGCACCAGTGTTCTTTCCCTAACTTGTACTTTTGATTCCACAATTGGCACACCCTGGCACCCAGATAAGTCCCTTGTAACTGGTACCTCTGGTACCAAGGGCCCTGATGCCAGGGAAGGTCTCTAAGGGCTGCAGCATGTATTATGCCACCCTAAGAGACCCCTCACTCAGCACAGACACACTGCTTACCAGCTTGTGTGTGCTAGTGAGAACAAAATGAGTAAGTCGACATGGCACTCCCCTCAGGGTGCCATGCCAGCCTCTCACTGCCTATGCAGTATAGGTAAGACACCCCTCTAGCAGGCCTTACAGCCCTAAGGCAGGGTGCACTATACCATAGGTGAGGGTACCAGTGCATGAGCACTGTGCCCCTACAGTGTCTAAGCAAAACCTTAGACATCGTAAGTGCAGGGTAGCCATAAGAGTATATGGTCTGGGAGTCTGTTTTACACGAACTCCACAGCACCATAATGGCTACACTGAAAACTGGGAAGTTTGGTATCAAACTTCTCAGCACAATAAATGCACACTGATGCCAGTGTACATTTTATTGTAAAATACACCACAGAGGGCACCTTAGAGGTGCCCCCTGAAACTTAACCGACTATCTGTGTAGGCTGACTGGTTCCAGCAGCCTGCCACACTAGAGACATGTTGCTGGCCCCATGGGGAGAGTGCCTTTGTCACTCTGAGGCCAGTAACAAAGCCTGCACTGGGTGGAGATGCTAACACCTCCCCCAGGCAGGAGCTGTAACACCTGGCGGTGAGCCTCAAAGGCTCACCCCTTTGTCACAGCACCGCAGGACACTCCAGCTAGTGGAGTTGCCCGCCCCCTCCGGCCCCTGCCCCCACTTTTGGCGGCAAGGCCGGAGAAAATAATGAGAATAACAAGGAGGAGTCACTGGCCAGTCAGGACAGCCCCTAAGGTGTCCTGAGCTGAGGTGACTCTAACTTTTAGAAATCCTCCATCTTGCAGATGGAGGATTCCCCCAATAGGATTAGGGATGTGACCCCCTCCCCTTGGGAGGAGGCACAAAGAAGGTGTACCCACCCTCAGGGCTAGTAGCCATTGGCTACTAACCCCCCAGACCTAAACACGCCCTTAAACTTAGTATTTAAGGGCTCTCCCTGAACCTAGAAACTAGATTCCTGCAACAACAAGAAGAAGGACTGCCTAGCTGAAAACCCCTGCAGAGGAAGACCAGAAGACAACAACTGCCTTGGCTCCAGAAACTCACCGGCCTGTCTCCTGCCTTCCAAAGAACTCTGCTCCAGCGACGCCTTCCAAAGGGACCAGCGACCTCTGCACCCTCTGAGGACTGCCCTGCTTCGACGACGACAAGAAACTCCCGAGGACAGCGGACCTGCTCCAAAAAGACTGCAACTTTATCCAAAGGAGCAGCTTTAAAGAACCCTGCAATCTCCCCGCAAGAAGCGTGAGACCCCGACTCGGCTGGTGGAGAACCAACACCTCAGGGAGGACCCCCGGACTACTCTACGACTGTGAGTACCAAAACCTGTCCCCCCCCCTGAGCCCCCACAGCGCCGCCTGCAGAGGGAATCCCGAGGCTTCCCCTGACCGCGACTCTCTGAAACCTAAGTCCCGACGCCTGGAAAAGACCCTGCACCCGCAGCCCCCAGGACCTGAAGGACCGGACTTTCACTGCAGAAGTGACCCCCAGGAGTCCCTCTCCCTTGCCCAAGTGGAGGTTTCCCCGAGGAAGCCCCCCCCTTGCCTGCCTGCAGCGCTGAAGAGATCCCTTGATCTCTCATTGACTTCCATTGCGAACCCGACGCTTGTTCTAACACTGCACCCGGCCGCCCCCGCGCCGCTGAGGGTGAAATTTCTGTGTGGGCTTGTGTCCCCCCCGGTGCCCTACAAAACCCCCCTGGTCTGCCCTCCGAAGACGCGGGTACTTACCTGCTGGCAGACTGGAACCGGGGCACCCCCTTCTCTCCATTGAAGCTCTGCGTTTTGGGCACCACTTTGAACTCTGCACCTGACCGGCCCTGAGCTGCTGGTGTGGTAACTTTGGGGTTGCTCTGAACCCCCAACGGTGGGCTACCTTGGACCAAAAACTGAAACCTGTAAGTGACTTACTTACCTATGAAAACTAACATTACTTTACCTCCCCCAGGAACTGTGAAAATTGCACTAAGTGTCCACTTTTAAAACAGCTTATTGTGTTTTATGTGAAAAGTATACATGCTAATGAAATGATTCAACGTTCCTAAAATACTTACCTGCAATACCTTTCAAATGAGATATTACATGTAAAATTTGAACCTGTGGTTCTTAAAATAAACTAAGAAAAGATATTTTTCTATAACAAAACCTATTGGCTGGATTTGTCTCTGAGTGTGTGTTCCTCATTTATTGCCTGTGTGTATGTACAACAAATGCTTAACACTACTCCTTTGATAAGCCTACTGCTCGACCACACTACCACAAAATAGAGCATTAGTATTATCTCTTTTTGCCACTATCTTACCTCTAAGGGGAACCCTTGGACTCTGTGCATGCTATTCCTTACTTTGAAATAGCACATACAGAGCCAACTTCCTACATTGGTGGATCAGCGGTGGGGTACAAGACTTTGCATTTGCTGGACTACTCAGCCAATACCTGATCACACGACAAATTCCAAAATTATCATTAGAAATTGATTTTTGCAATTTGAAAAGTTTTCTAAATTCTTTAAAGTCCTGCTAGGGCCTTGTGTTAGTCCCTGTTAGCATTTCTTTTAGAGTTTAAAAGTTTGTAAAAGTTTGAATTAGATTCTAGAACCAGTTTAGTTTCTTAAAAAGTATTCCAACTTTTAGAAGCATAATGTCTAGCACAGATGTGAATGTGGTGGAACTCGACACCACACCTTACCTCCATCTCCAGATGAGAGAGCTAAGGTCACTCTGTAACATAAGAAAAATAACAATGGGCTCCAGACCTACCAAAGCACAGCTCCAGGAGCTGTTGGCAGAGTATGATAGAGCCAACCCCTCTGTGGATAACACAGAGGAAGATGATAGTGAACTGGAGGAAGAATCCCCTCCACCAGTCCTATCTAGGGAGAACAGGGCTTCTCAAGCCCTGACTCCAAAAATAATAGTCAGAGATGCTGGCTCCCTCACAGGAGGGTCCAACCTCTCTGAAATCACTGAGGATAACTCCAGTGAAGAGGACATCCAGTTAGCCAGGATGGCCAAAAGATTGGCTTTGGAAAGACAGATCCTAGCCATAGAAAGGGAAAGACAAGAGATGGGCCTAGGACCCATCAATGGTGGCAGCAACATAACTAGGGTCAGAGATTCTCCTGACATGTTGAAAATCCCCAAAGGGATTGTAACTAAATATGAAGATGGTGATGATATCACCAAATGGTTCACAGCTTTTGAGAGGGCTTGTGAAACCAGAAAAGTGAACAAATCTCACTGGGGTGCTCTCCTTTGGGAAATGTTCACAGGAAAGTGTAGGGATAGACTCCTCACACTCTCTAAAAAAGATGCAGAATCTTATGACCTCATGAAGGGTACCCTGATTGAGGGCTTTGGATTCTCCACTGAGGAGTATAGGATTAGATTCAGGGGGGCTCAAAAATCCTCGAGCCAGACCTGGGTTGACTTTGTAGACTACTCAGTAAAAACACTAGATGGTTGGATTCAAGGAAATGGTGTAAATGATTATGATGGGCTGTACAATCTATTTGTGAAAGAACACCTATTAAGTAATTGTTTCAATTATAAACTGCATCAGCATCTGGTGGACCTAGGACCAATTTCTCCCCAAGAATTGGGAAAGAAGGCGGACCATTGGGTCAAGACTAGGGTGTCCAAAACTTCCACAGGGGGTGACCAAAAGAAAGGGGTCACAAAACCTCCCCAGGGGAAAGGTGGTGAGACAGCCAAAAATAAAAATAGTAAAGAGTCTTCTACAGGCCCCCAAAAACCTGCACAGGAGGGTGGGCCCAGAGCCTCTTCACAAAACAATCCTGGGTACAAGGGTAAAAACTTTGATCCCAAAAAGGCCTGGTGTCGAAACTGTAGTCAGTCTGGACACCAAACTGGAGACAAGGCCTGTCCCAAGAAAGATACCACTTCTAACTCCCATCCAGCTAAAACTGGAATGGCCAGTCTCCAAGTGGGATCAACAGTGTGCCCAGAGCAAATCAGGTGTCACACTGAAGCTACATTAGTCTCTGAGGGTGGGGTGGATTTAGCCACACTGGCTGCCTGGCCCCCTAACATGCAAAAATACAGGCAGCAGCTCTTAATTAATGGGACAAGTGTAGAGGGCCTGAGGGATACAGGTGCCAGTGTCACCATGGTGACAGAGAAACTGGTCTTCCCTGGCCAATACCTGACTGGACAAACTTATCCAGTCACCAACGCTGACAATCAGACTAAAGTACATCCCATGGCTATGGTAACTTTAGAGTGGGGAGGGGTCAATGGCCTGAAACAGGTGGTGGTCTCCTCAAATATCCCAGTAGACTGTTTGCTTGGAAATGACCTGGAGTCCTCAGCATGGGCTGAGGTAGAACTGAAAACCCATGCAGCCATGCTGGGTATCCCTGAACTGGTGTTTGTCAAGACTAGGGCACAGTGCAAGGCACAGGGTGAAAAAGTAGAGCTGGAGTCTGGAAAAATGGCCCAGCCTACCAAGAGAAAAGGAAAGTCAGCTGGGAAACCAGCTGCAACACAACACCAAAAAGAGAACCTCTCTGCTCAGGAAGAAGTTCTGCCCTCTGAGGGAACTGAGCCTATGGAGCTGGAACCTTATCAGGTTGAGCTCTTGGGCCCAGGGGGACCCTCAAGGGAAGAGTTGTGTAAGGGACAAGAAACCTGTCCCTCTCTTGAAGGCCTTAGGCAGCAAGCTGCTGAAGAGTCCAAAGGCAAGAAAAATGGAACACATAGGGTCTATTGGGAAGATGGACTCCTGTACACTGAGGCAAGAGATCCCAAACCTGGTGCAACTAGGAGAGTGGTAGTGGCTCAGGGTTTCAGAGAGTTTATTCTGACCTTAGCCCATGATATTCCCCTTGCTGGGCATTTGGGACAAACCAAGACGTGGGAGAGGTTAGTCAACCACTTCTACTGGCCCAATATGTCCCAGAAGGTTAAGGAGTTTTGCCTCTCCTGCCCCACCTGTCAATCCAGTGGTAAGACAGGTGGGCATCCAAAGGCCCCCCTCATTCCACTTCCAGTGGTGGGGGTCCCTTTTGAAAGAGTGGGTGTGGACATAGTTGGTCCACTAGAACCTCCCACAGCCTCAGGAATTATGTATATCCTGGTAGTAGTGGATCATGCTACCAGGTATCCTGAAGCTATTCCCCTTAGGTCGACTACTGCCCCTGCAGTAGCCAAGGCCCTCATTGGTATCTTTACCAGAGTGGGTTTCCCTAAGGAGGTGGTGTCTGACAGAGGTACCAACTTCATGTCAGCATACCTAAAACACATGTGGAATGAGTGTGGAGTGACTTACAAATTCACTACACCATATCATCCACAAACTAATGGCCTTGTTGAGAGATTCAACAAGACATTAAAGGGCATGATCATGGGGCTCCCAGAAAAACTCAAAAGGAGATGGGATGTCCTCCTGCCATGTCTGCTTTTCGCTTACAGAGAGGTGCCTCAGAAGGGAGTAGGATTCTCACCCTTTGAACTTCTGTTTGGCCACCCTGTAAGGGGACCACTTGCTCTTGTTAAAGAAGGCTGGGAGAGACCTCTTCATGAGCCTAAACAAGACATAGTGGACTATGTACTTGGCCTTCGCTCAAGGATGGCAGAGTACATGGAAAAGGCAAGTAAAAACCTTGAGGCCAGCCAACAACTCCAGAAGTTGTGGTATGACCAAAAGGCTGCACTGGTTGAATTTCAACCAGGGCAGAAAGTCTGGGTTCTGGAGCCTGTGGCTCCCAGGGCACTTCAGGACAAATGGAGTGGCCCTTACCCAGTACTAGAAAGGAAGAGTCAGGTCACCTACCTGGTGGACCTGGGCACCAGCAGGAGCCCCAAGAGGGTGATCCATGTGAACCGCCTCAAGCTCTTCCATGACAGGGCTGATGTAAATCTGTTGATGGTAACAGATGAGGACCAGGAAGCTGAGAGTGAACCTCTCCCTGATCTCCTCTCCTCAGACCCTAAAGATGGCTCAGTAGATGGAGTGATCTACTCTGACACCCTCTCTAGCCAGCAGCAGTCTGACTGCAGGAAGGTCCTGCAGCAGTTTGCTGAACTCTTTTCCCTAACCCCTGGTCAGACACACCTGTGTACCCATGATGTGGACACAGGAGACACCATGCCTGTCAAAAACAAAATATTTAGACAGTCTGACCAAGTTAAGGAAAGCATCAAGGTGGAAGTCCACAAGATGCTGGAATTGGGAGTAATTGAGTACTCTGATAGCCCCTGGGCTAGCCCAGTGGTCTTAGTCCCCAAACCTCACACCAAAGAAGGAAAGAGAGAGATGAGGTTTTGTGTGGACTACAGAGGTCTCAACTCTGTCACCAAGACAGATGCCCATCCCATTCCTAGAGCCGAAGAGCTAATAGACAAATTAGGGGCTGCCAAATTCTTAAGTATCTTTGACTTAACAGCAGGGTACTGGCAAATCAAAATGGCCCCTGGAGCAAAAGAAAAGACAGCATTCTCCACACCTGATGGGCATTGTAGGAAGTTGGCTCTGTATGTGCTATTTCAAAGTAAGGAATAGCATGCACAGAGTCCAAGGGTTCCCCTTAGAGGTAAAATAGTGGTAAAAAGAGATAATACTAATGCTCTATTTTGTGGTAGTGTGGTCGAGCAGTAGACTTATCCAAGGAGTAGTGTTAAGCATTTGTTGTACATACACATAGACAATAAATGAGGTACACACACTCAGAGACAAATCCAGCCAATAGGTTTTGTTATAGAAAAATATCTTTTCTTAGTTTATTTTAAGAACCACAGGTTCAAATTTAACATGTAATATCTTGTTTGAAAGGTATTGCAGGTAAGTACATTAGGAACTTTGAATCATTTCAATTGCATGTATACTTTTCAAGTTATTCACAAATAGCTATTTAAAAAGTGGACACTTAGTGCAATTTTCACAGTTCCTGGGGGAGGTAAGTTTTTGTTAGTTTTACCAGGTAAGTACGACACTTACAGGGTTCAGTTCTTGGTCCAAGGTAGCCCACCGTTGGGGGTTCAGAGCAACCCCAAAGTTACCACACCAGCAGCTCAGGGCCGGTCAGGTGCAGAGTTCAAAGTGGTGCCCAAAACGCATAGGCTTCAATGGAGAGAGGGGGGTGCCCCGGTTCCGGTCTGCTTGCAGGTAAGTACCCGCGTCTTCGGAGGGCAGACCAGGAGGGTTTTGTAGGGCACCGGGGGGGACACAAGCCCACACAGAAATTTCACCCTCAGCGGCGCGGGGGCGGCCGGGTGCAGTGTTAGAACAAGCGTCGGGTTCGCAATGGAAGTCAATGAGAGATCAAGGGATCTCTTCAGCGCTGCAGGCAGGCAAGGGGGGGCTTCCTCGGGGAAACCTCCACTTGGGCAAGGGAGAGGGACTCCTGGGGGGTCACTTCTGCAGTGAAAGTCCGGTCCTTCAGGTCCTGGGGGCTGCGGGTGCAGGGTCTTTTCCAGGCGTCGGGACTTAGGTTTCAGAGAGTCGCGGTCAGGGGAAGCCTCGGGATTCCCTCTGCAGGCGGCGCTGTGGGGACTCGGGGGGGACAGGTTTTGGTACTCACAGTCGTAGAGTAGTCCGGGGGTCCTCCCTGAGGTGTTGGTTCTCCACCAGCCGAGTCGGGGTCGCTGGGTGCAGTGTTGCAAGTCTCACGCTTCTTGCGGGGAGATTGCAGGGTTCTTTGAAGCTGCTCCTTTGGATAAAGTTGCAGTCTTTTTGGAGCAGGTCCGCTGTCCTCTGGAGTTTCTTGTCGTCGTCGAAGCAGGGCAGTCCTCCGAGGATTCAGAGGTCGCTGGTCCCTTTGGAAGGCGTCGCTGGAGCAGAGTTCTTTGGAAGGCAGGAGACAGGCCGGTGAGTTTCTGGAGCCAAGGCAGTAGTTGTCTTCTGGTCTTCCTCTGCAGGGGTTTTCAGCTAGGCAGTCCTTCTTGTTGTTGCAGGAATCTAATTTTCTAGGGTTCAGGGTAGCCCTTAAATACTAAATTTAAGGGCGTGTTTAGGTCTGGGGGGTTAGTAGCCAATGGCTACTAGCCCTGAGGGTGGGTACACCCTCTTTGTGCCTCCTCCCAAGGGGAGGGGGTCACAATCCTAACCCTATTGGGGGAATCCTCCATCTGCAAGATGGAGGATTTCTAAAAGTTAGAGTCACCTCAGCTCAGGACACCTTAGGGGCTGTCCTGACTGGCCAGTGACTCCTCCTTGTTATTCGCATTATTTTCTCCGGCCTTGCCGCCAAAAGTGGGGGCCGGGGCCGGAGGGGGCAGGCAACTCCACTAGCTGGAGTGTCCTGCGGTGCTGTGACAAAGGGGTGAGCCTTTGAGGCTCACCGCCAGGTGTTACAGCTCCTGCCTGGGTGAGGTGTTAGCATCTCCACCCAGTGCAGGCTTTGTTACTGGCCTCAGAGTGACAAAGGCACTCTCCCCATGGGGCCAGCAACATGTCTCTAGTGTGGCAGGCTGCTGGAACTAGTCAGCCTACACAGACAGTCGGTTAAGTTTCAGGGGGCACCTCTAAGGTGCCCTCTGTGGTGTATTTTGCAATAAAATGTACACTGGCATCAGTGTGTGTAAAGAAATGGCTCCCTGTTGCAGTTACCCCCCACTTTTTGCCTGATACTGATGCTGACTTGACTGAGAAGAGTGCTGGGACCCTGCTAACCAGGCCCCAGCACCAGTGTTCCTTCACCTAAAATGTACCATTGTATCCACAATTGGCACACCCTGGCATTCAGATAAGTCCCTTGTAACTGGTACTTCTAGTACCAAGGGCCCTGATGCCAAGGAAGGTCTCTAAGGGCTGCAGCATGTCTTATGCCACCCTAGAGACCCCTCACTCAGCACAGACACACTGCTTACAAGCCTGTGTGTGCTAGTGAGAACAAAAATGAGTAAGTCGACATGGCACTCCCCTCAGGGTGCCATGCCAGCCTCTCACTGCCTCTGCAGTATAGGTAAGACACCCCTCTAGCAGGCCTTACAGCCCTAAGGCAGGGTGCACTATACCATAGGTGAGGGTACCAGTGCATGAGCATGGTACCCCTACAGTGTCTAAACAAAACCTTAGACATTGTAAGTGCAGGGTAGCCATAAGAGTATATGGTCTGGGAGTCTGTCAAACACGAACTCCACAGCACCATAATGGCTACACTGAAAACTGGGAAGTTTGGTATCAAACTTCTCAGCACAATAAATGCACACTGATGCCAGTGTACATTTTATTGTAAAATACACCCCAGAGGGCACCTTAGAGGTGCCCCCTGAAACCTATCCGACTATCTGTGTAGGCTGACTGGTTCCAGCAGCCTGCCACACTAGAGACATGTTGCTGGCCCCATGGGGAGAGTGCCTTTGTCACTCTGAGGCCAGTAACAAAGCCTGCACTGGGTGGAGATGCTAACACCTCCCCCAGGCAGGAGCTGTAACACCTGGCGGTGAGCCTCAAAGGCTCACCCCTTTGTCACAGCCCAGCAGGGCACTCCAGCTTAGTGGAGTTGCCCGCCCCCTCCGGCCACGGCCCCCACTTTTGGCGGCAAGGCTGGAGGGAACAAAGAAAGCAACAAGGAGGAGTCGCTGGCCAGTCAGGACAGCCCCTAAGGTGTCCTGAGCTGAAGTGACTCTAACTTTTAGAAATCCTCCATCTTGCAGATGGAGGATTCCCCCAATAGGGTTAGGATTGTGACCCCCTCCCCTTGGGAGGAGGCACAAAGAGGGTGTACCCACCCTCAGGGCTAGTAGCCATTGGCTACTAACCCCCCAGACCTAAACACGCCCTTAAATTTAGTATTTAAGGGCTACCCTGAACCCTAGAAAATTAGATTCCTGCAACAAGAAGAAGGACTGCCCAGCTGAAAACCCCTGCAGCGGAAGACCAGAAGACGACAACTGCCTTGGCTCCAGAAACTCACCGGCCTGTCTCCTGCCTTCCAAAGATCCTGCTCCAGCGACGCCTTCCGAAGGGACCAGCGACCTCGACATCCTCTGAGGACTGCCCCTGCTTCGAAAAGACAAGAAACTCCCGAGGACAGCGGACCTGCTCCAAGAAAAGCTGCAACTTTGTTTCCAGCAACTTTAAAGATCCCTGCAAGCTCCCCGCAAGAAGCGTGAGACTTGCAACACTGCACCCGGCGACCCCGACTCGGCTGGTGGCGATCCAACACCTCAGGAGGGACCCCAGGACTACTCTAAGACTGTGAGTACAAAAACCTGTCCCCCCTGAGCCCCCACAGCGCCGCCTGCAGAGGGAATCCCGAGGCTTCCCCTGACCGCGACTCTTTGAACCTAAAGTCCCGACGCCTGGGAGAGACCCTGCACCCGCAGCCCCCAGGACCTGAAGGACCGGACTTTCACTGGAGAAGCGACCCCCAGGAGTCCCTCTCCCTTGCCCAAGTGGAGGTTTCCCCGAGGAATCCCCCCCTTGCCTGCCTGCAGCGCTGAAGAGATCCCGAGATCTCTCATAGACTAACATTGCCAACCCGACGCTTGTTTCTACACTGCACCCGGCCGCCCCCGCGCTGCTGAGGGTGAAATTTCTGTGTGGACTTGTGTCCCCCCCGGTGCCCTACGAAACCCCCCTGGTCTGTCCTCCGAAGACGCGGGTACTTACCTGCAAGCAGACCGGAACCGGGGCACCCCCTTCTCTCCATTCTAGCCTATGCGTTTTGGGCACCACTTTGAACTCTGCACCTGACCGGCCCTGAGCTGCTGGTGTGGTGACTTTGGGGTTGCTCTGAACCCCCACCGGTGGGCTACCTTGGACCAAGAACTGAACCCTGTAAGTGCCTTACTTACCTGGTTAACCTAACAAATACTTACCTCCCCTAGGAACTGTGAAAATTGCACTAAGTGTCCACTTTTAAAACAGCTATTTGTGAATAACTTGAAAAGTATACATGCAATTTTGATGATTTGAAGTTCCTAAAGTACTTACCTGCAATACCTTTCGAATGAGCTATTACATGTAGAATTTGAACCTGTGGTTCTTAAAATAAACTAAGAAAAGATATTTTTCTATATAAAAACCTATTGGCTGGATTTGTCTCTGAGTGTGTGTACCTCATTTATTGTCTATGTGTATGTACAACAAATGCTTAACACTACTCCTTGGATAAGCCTACTGCTCGACCACACTACCACAAAATAGAGCATTAGTATTATCTATTTTTACCACTATTTTACCTCTAAGGGGAACCCTTGGACTCTGTGCATGCTATTCCTTACTTCGAAATAGCACATACAGAGCCAACTTCCTACAGTGTGCATTTATTGTGCTGAGAAGTTTGATACCAAACTTCCCAGTTTTCAGTGTAGCCATTATGGTGCTGTGGAGTTCGTGCAAAACAGACTCCCAGACCATATACTCTTATGGCTACCCTGCACTTACAATGTCTAAGGTTTTGCTTAGACACTGTAGGGGCACAGTGCTCATGCACTGGTACCCTCACCTATGGTATAGTGCACCCTGCCTTAGGGCTGTAAGGCCTGCTAGAGGGGTGACTGACCTATACTGGCATAGGCAGTGAGAGGCTGGCATGGCACCCTGAGGGGAGTGCCATGTCGACTTACTCGTTTTGTCCTCACTAGCACACACAAGCTGGCAAGCAGTGTGTCTGTGCTGAGTGAGAGGTCTCCAGGGTGGCATAAGACATGCTGCAGCCCTTAGAGACCTTCCTTGGCATCAGGGCCCTTGGTACTAGAAGTACCAGTTACAAGGGACTTATCTGGATGCCAGGGTCTGCCAATTGTGGATACAAAAGTACAGGTTAGGGAAAGAACACTGGTGCTGGGGCCTGGTTAGCAGGCCTCAGCACACTTTCAATTGTAAACATAGCATCAGCAAAGGCAAAAAGTCAGGGGGCAACCATGCCAAGGAGGCATTTCCTTACAGGCATTATCAGTTCACTGTTATGCCCTTTGGTTTAAAGAATGCCCCTGCCACCTTCCAAAGGTTGGTGAATCAAGTCCTTGCTGGGCTGGAATCCTTTAGTGCAGCTTATCTTGATGATATTGCTGTCTTCAGCTCCACCTGGCAGGATCACCTGGTCCACCTGAAGAAGGTTTTGAAGGCTCTGCAATCCGCAGGCCTCTCTATCAAGGCATCCAAATGCCAGATAGGGCAGGGAACTGTGGTTTACTTGGGACACCTTGTAGGTGGAGGCCAAGTTCAGCCACTCCAGCCTAAGATCCAGACTATTCTGGACTGGGCAGCGCCAAAAACCCAGACTCAAGTCAGGGCATTCCTTGGCTTGACTGGTGTAAAGAAATGGCTCCCTGTTGCAGTTACCCCCCACTTTTTGCCTGATACTGATGCTGACTTGACGGAGAAGTGTGCTGGGACCCTGCTAACCAGGCCCCAGCACCAGTGTTCTTTCACCTAAAATGTACCATTGTTTCCACAATTGGCACAACCCTGGCACCTAGGTAAGTCCCTTGTAACTGGTACCCCTGGTACCAAGGGCCCTGATGCCAGGGAAGGTCTCTAAGGGCTGCAGCATGTCTTATGCCACCCTAAGGACCCCTCACTCAGCACAGACACACTGCTTGCCAGCTTGTGTGTGCTGATGGGGAGAAAATGACTAAGTCGACATGGCACTCCCCTCAGGGTGCCATGCCAACCTCCCACTGCCTGTGGCATAGGTAAGTCACCCCTCTAGTAGGCCTTACAGCCCTAAGGCAGGGTGCACTATACCACAGGTGAGGGCATATGTGCATGAGCACTATGCCCCTACAGTGTCTAAGCAAAACCTTAGACATTGTAAGTGCAGGGTAGCCATAAGAGTATATGGGCTGGGAGTCTGTCAAAAACGAACTCCACAGCTCCATAATGGCTACACTGAATACTGGGAAGTTTAGTATCAAACTTCTCAGAATAATAAACCCACACTGATGCCAGTGTTGGATTTATTAAAAAATGCACACAGAGGGCATCTTAGAGATACCCCCTGTATTTTACCCAATTGTTCAGTGCAGGACTGACTGGTCTGTGCCAGCCTGCTGCTGAGAGACGAGTGTCTGACCTCATGCGGTGAGAGCCTTTGTGCTCTCTGAGGACAGAAACAAAGCCTGCTCTGGGTGGAGGTGCTTCACACCTCCCCCCTGCAGGAACTGTAACACCTAGCAGTGAGCTTCAAAGGCTCAAGCTTCGTGTTACAATGCCCCAAGGCACTCCAGCTAGTGGAGATGCCCACCTCCTGGACCCAGCCCCCACTTTTGGCGGCAAGTCCAGGAGAGATAATGAGAAAAACAAGGAGGAGTCACTGGCCAGTCAGGACAGCCCCTAAGGTGTCCTGAGCTGAGGTGACTCTCACTTTTAGAAATCCTCCATCTTGCAGATGGAGGATTCCCCCAATAGGATTAGGGATGTGACCCCCTCCCCTTGGGAGGAGGCACAAAGAGGGTGTACTCACCCTCAGGGCTAGTAGCCATTGGCTACTAACCCCCCAGACCTAAACACGCCCTTAAATTTAGTATTTAAGGGCTACCCTGAACCCTAGAAAAATTAGATTCCTGCAACAACAAGAAGAAGGACTGCCTAGCTGAAAACCCCTGCAGAGGAAGACCAGAAGACAACAACTGCCTTGGCTCCAAAAACTCACCGGCCTGTCTCCTGCCTTCCAAAGAACTCTGCTCCAGCGACGCCTTCCAAAGGGACCAGCGACCTCTGAATCCTCTGAGGACTGCCCTGCTTCGACGACGACAAGGAACTCCCGAGGACAGCGGACCTGCTCCAAAAAGACTGCAACTTTGTTTCAAGAAGCAGCTTTAAAGAACCCTGCAACTCCCCGCAAGAAGCGTGAGACTTGCAACACTGCACCCGGCGACCCCGACTCGGCTGGTGGAGAACCAACACCTCAGGGAGGACCTCCGGACTACTCTACGACTGTGAGTACCAAAACCTGTCCCCCCTGAGCCCCCACAGCGCCGCCTGCAGAGGGAATCCCGAGGCTCCCCCTGACCGCGACTCTCTGAAACCTAAGTCCCGACGCCTGGAAAAGACCCTGCACCCGCAACCCCCAGGACCTGAAGGACCGGACTTTCACTGGAGAAGTGACCCCCAGGAGTCCCTCTCCCTTGCCCAAGTGGAGGTTTCCCCGAGGAAGCCCCCCTTGCCTGCCTGCAGCGCTGAAGAGATCCGTTGATCTCTCATAGACTAACATTGCAAACCCGACGTTTGTTTCTACACTGCACCCGGCCGCCCCCGCGCTGCTGAGGGTGAAATTTCTGTGTGGGCTTGTGTCCCCCCCCGGTGCCCTACAAAACCCCCCTGGTCTGCCCTCCGAAGACGCGGGTACTTACCTGCAAGCAGACCGGAACCGGGGCACCCCCTTCTCTCCATTGCAGCCTATGCGTTTTGGGCACCACTTTGAACTCTGTACCTGAACGGCCCTGAGCTGCTGGTGTGGTGACTTTGGGGTTGCTCTGAACCCCCAACGGTGGGCTACCTTGGACCAAGAACTGAACCCTGTAAGTGTCTTACTTACCTGGTAAAACTAACAAAAACTTACCTCCCCCAGGAACTGTGAAAATTGCACTAAGTGTCCACTTTTAAAGTAGCTATTTGTGAATAACTTGAAAAGTATACATGCAATTGAAATGATTCAAAGTTCCTAATGTACTTACCTGCAATACCTTTCAAACAAGATATTACATGTTAAATTTGAACCTGTGGTTCTTAAAATAAACTAAGAAAAGATATTTTTCTATAACAAAACCTATTGGCTGGATTTGTCTCTGAGTGTGTGTACCTCATTTATTGTCTGTGTATGTACAACAAATGCTTAACACTACTCCTTGGATAAGCCTACTGCTCGACCACACTACCACAAAATAGAGCATTAGTATTATCTATTTTTACCACTATTTTACCTCTAAGGGGAACCCTTGGACTCTGTGCAGGCTATTCCTTACTTTGAAATAGCACATACAGAGCCAACTTCCTACAACTGGGTACTACAGGAGGTTTGTGAAGGGATATGGATCCATTGTGACAGCCCTCACAGAACTCACCTCCAAGAAAATGCCCAAGAAAGTAACCTGGACTGTAGAATGCCAACAGGCCTTTGACACCCTGAAACAAGCTATGTGCACAGCACCAGTTCTAAAAGCTCCAGATTACTCCAAGCAGTTCATTGTGCAAACAGATGCCTCTGAACATGGGATAGGGGCAGTTTTGTCCCAAACAAATGATGATGGCCTTGACCAGGCCTGTTGCTTTCATTAGCAGGAGGTTACTCCCCAGGGAGCAGCGTTGGAGTGCCATTGAGAGGGAGGCCTTTGCTGTGGTTTGGTCCCTGAAGAAGCTGAGACCATACCTCTTTGGTACTCACTTCCTAGTTCAGACTGACCACAGACCTCTCAGATGGCTGATGCAAATGAAAGGTGAAAATCCAAAACTGTTGAGGTGGTCCATCTCCCTACAGGGAATGGACTTTATAGTGGAACACAGACCTGGGACTGCCCATGCCAATGCAGATGGCCTTTCCAGGTTCTTCCACTTAGAAAATGAAGACTCTCTTGGGAAAGGTTAGTCTCATCCTCTTTCGTTTGGGGGGGGGGGGGGGGGGGGGGGGGGGGGGAGGGGTTGTGTAAGGAAATGCCTCCTTGGCATGGTTACCCCCTGACATTTTGCCTTTGCTGATGCTATGTTTTGATTTGAAAGTGTGCTGAGGCCTGCTAACCAGGCCCCAGCACCAGTGTTCTTTCCCTAACCTGTACTTTTGTTTCCACAATTGCCACACCCTGGCATCCAGGTAAGTCCCTTGTAACTGGTACCTCTGGTACCAAGGGCCCTGATGCCAGGGAAGGTCTCTAAGGGCTGCAGCATGTATTATGCCACCCTAAGAGACCCCTCACTCAGCACAGACACACTGCTTACCAGCTTGTGTGTGCTAGTGAGAACAAAATGAGTAAGTCGACGTGGCACTCCCCTCAGGGTGCCATGCCAGCCTCTCACTGCCTATGCAGTATAGGTAAGACACCCCTCTAGCAGGCCTTACAGCCCTAAGGCAGGGTGCACTATACCATAGGTGAGGGTACCAGAGCATGAGCACTGTGCCCCTACAGTGTCTAAGCAAAACCTTAGACATTGTAAGTGCAGGGTAGCCATAAGCGTATATGGTCTGGGAGTCTGTTTTACACGAACTCCACAGCACCATAATGGCTACACTGAAAACTGGGAAGTTTGTTATCAAACTTCTCAGCACAATAAATGCACACTGATGCCAGTGTACATTTTATTGTAAAATACACCACAGAGGGCACCTTAGAGGTGCCCCCTGAAACTTAACCGACTATCTGTGTAGGCTGACTGGTTCCAGCAGCCTGCCACACTAGAGACATGTTGCTGGCCCCATGGGGAGAGTGCCTTTGTCACTATGAGGCCAGTAACAAAGCCTGCACTGGGTGGAGATGCTAACACCTCCCCCAGGCAGGAGCTGTAACACCTGGCGGTGAGCCTCAAAGGCTCACCCCTTTGTCACAGCACCGCAGGACACTCCAGCTAGTGGAGTTGCCCGCCCCCGGCCCCCACTTTTGGCGGCAAGGCCGGAGAAAATAATGAGAATAACAAGGAGGAGTCACTGGCCAGTCAGGACAGCCCCTAAGGTGTCCTGAGCTGAGGTGACTCTAACTTTTCGAAATCCTCCATCTTGCAGATGGAGGATTCCCCCAATAGGATTAGGGATGTGACCCCCTCCCCTTGGGAGGAGGCACAAAGAGGGTGTACCCACCCTCAGGGCTAGTAGCCATTGGCTACTAACCCCCCAGACCTAAACACGCCCTTAAACTTAGTATTTAAGGGCTCTCCCTGAACCTAGAAACGAGATTCCTGCAACAAGAAGAAGGACTGCCTAGCTGAAAACCCCTGCAGAGGAAGACCAGAAGACAACAACTGCCTTGGCTCCAGAAACTCACCGGCCTGTCTCCTGCCTTCCAAAGAACTCTGCTCCAGCGACGCCTTCCAAAGGGACCAGCGACCTCTGCACCCTCTGAGGACTGCCCTGCTTCGACGACGACAAGAAACTCCCGAGGACAGCGGACCTGCTCCAAAAAGACTGCAACTTTATCCAAAGGAGCAGCTTTAAAGAACCCTGCAATCTCCCCGCAAGAAGCGTGAGACTTGCAACACTGCACCCGGCGACCCCGACTCAGCTAGTGGAGAACCAACACCTCAGGGAGGACCCCCGGACTACTCTACGACTGTGAGTACCAAAACCTGTCCCCCCCTGAGCCCCCACAGCGCCGCCTGCAGAGGGAATCCCGAGGCTTCCCCTGACCGCGACTCTCTGAAACCTAAGTCCCGACGCCTGGAAAAGACCCTGCACCGCAGCCCCCAGGACCTGAAGGACCGGACTTTCACTGCAGAAGTGACCCCCAGGAGTCCCTCTCCCTTGCCCAAGTGGAGGTTTCCCCGAGGAAGCCCCCCCTTGCCTGCCTGCAGCGCTGAAGAGATCCCTTGATCTCTCATTGACTTCCATTGCGAACCCGACGCTTGTTCTAACACTGCACCCGGCCGCCCCCGCGCCGCTGAGGGTGAAATTTCTGTGTGGGCTTGTGTCCCCCCCCCGGTGCCCTACAAAACCCCCCTGGTCTGCCCTCCGAAGACGCGGGTACTTACCTGCTGGCAGACTGGAACCGGGGCACCCCCTTCTCTCCATTGAAGCCTATGCGTTTTGGGCACCACTTTGAACTCTGCACCTGACCGGCCCTGAGCTGCTGGTGTGGTAACTTTGGGGTTGCTCTGAACCCCCAACGGTGGGCTACCTTGGACCAAAAACTGAAACCCGTAAGTGACTTACTTACCTGTGAAAACTAACAAAAACTTACCTCCCCCAGGAACTGTGAAAATTGCACTGTGTCCACTTTTAAAACAGCTTATTGTGTTTTATGTGAAAAGTATACATGCTAATGAAATGTTTCAAAGTTCCTAAAATACTTACATGCAATACCTTTCAAATGAGATATTACATGTAAAATTTGAACCTGTGGTTCTTAAAATAAACTAAGAAAAGATATTTTTCTATAACAAAACCTATTGGCTGGATTTGTCTCTGAGTGTGTGTTCCTCATTTATTGCCTGTGTGTATGTACAACAAATGCTTAACACTACTCCTTTGATAAGCCTACTGCTCGACCACACTACCACAAAATAGAGCATTAGTATTATCTCTTTTTGCCACTATCTTACCTCTAAGGGGAACCCTTGGACTCTGTGCATGCTATTCCTTACTTTGAAATAGCACATACAGAGCCAACTTCCTACACCTATTGACTGTCTTCAGCCCCACTATCACCAGTGAGATGGATATGTGGTTTTAGGGAATCTACTGGCTAGTTGTTAGATCAGTTAATATTTTTTTGTGGGTTGGGGGCTGCCAGTTTATCCCTTTAGTCAGAAAAGTATATTGAATGAAGTGTGAGGTCTCAGATTTCTGACTCTGGACACCCTTCTCAACTGATTCTCACTGTAGTCACTCATGTGTTTTTCGCACTGTAAGGTTTGCATCGTCATCCTGTTCTAGAGTTCTGTGGCCTACTTCATCTCTCCATCAAGTGGATGGCCTTAAAAAAACAAACTCATTTGCCCATCTGAATAAGGACTCCCCTCCACAGGATGCAGTGAGTTTGATGTTGTCTCGAATCTCAGAATGCCATATGCTGTATAGGCAATCTTCAGGTTTTTAAGTTTGGCGTTAGTCAAGACATTTTGTATTTAATAAAAATACTTGGAGTCTTTCAGTCAGTTCTCTTCACTCATTGGTCTGCTGTAGCGTTGTTATTGTGTTCTTTTTTTTTTTGTTTTGTTTTGTTTCTGTCCACCACAGCATACAGCATGAAGGGACATTATCCATTTTGACTTACCGTGAGTGACAGCATTGTGCTCTTTCAAAAAGTGCACTTCTGCATAATTAGTACCTCTCTCCAGTGGCAGGGACTCCTGTTGTGATGTCTGATTTTGCCCAAAAAAATGACTTTTAGTCAGGGCTTCTTTTCATGCAATGCTTACCTTCATACAAAAACCATTCACAGATAAAAGCATTGACAATGCTGAAATGTCAGGAACCAACACCAGACATACAGGGCTTTGCCAAATGCTGGAGTTTTAGGTCGAGCAGGCAAGCACATTGACCTGTTGTAAGTATTGTGAGCTTTTAACAACGGCCATGCCACACCCATCTCTTTCACTTGTTTGTGGGCGTGCCCTTCAAAAATCACTTGATGTCATTAGTAAATGCTTTACGTTTGTCCCGCTTTGAGGCTGTTTTTGTCACGTCTTGCAGACTGACCCTGTTACATGGATTATTGCACGATTGCCAATATACTTCAGCGTGGGCGAACTATTTCTTTTGTCTCTCACCTTCGTGCTGCATGACAGCCATGGTGCTCACAGCTCAGACACAACAGAGTGAACTCGATCAGTGGTATTGGAGCGCTGGTCACATTGTTCACAGTTACCTAATCAGTAATTTCTTGTGGCTCTCCCCTTAAACACTTGAACTTGGTGAATGCTTTACGTAAAACATAAGTTTTCAAAGCAAAACGTATCGCCCTAAACAGCGGGAGAGTCGATAAATACAATATTCACTGCTCTCGGGGAAACTCGACACAATGCTTTGCAGGGCATTACTTTTACAAAACAATTTTGCTCATAACTCCGCCTGTGGTGGTCCTGGGACAAAGGGACCACCACGAAAACAGTCACGACCACCTGCTCTTTCGGTCTGCATCATCTTTGGGTCCCCCCACACTAGGTTATTGGGGACCCCAAAATTATAACCGCTTTCAGTGTCTGTTTAAGCTCTCTCATGACTGAAACTTTGGTTTTACAGCTGGGAATATCTTGTTTTAAGGTCCTTGTTTATATTATAATTGTTATAGGCCTGCTATCCCTGAATATATGTAGTGCATTATGCCCTCTAGGGGCTAAATATATGGTTGCACTGCATTATTTATTGCCATATTCTTTTTCTATGGTTATGCCCTCTAGGGGCTAGCTATATAGTTACATGACAATGTTTCTTACACATGCTATTTTGATTGTGGGATCCTCTAGGGGCTGTTCTAAGCATTACAGTCATATTAAAATATTTGTGGCACGGAAACTTGTCCCATAATGCTTTTCAGGGCATTGCTTTTACAAAACATTTTTGCTCCTAACTCAGCCTGTGGTGGTCCTAGGACAATGGGAACAGCTTCAAAACATTGCCCACAGTGAGCTCTTTCTGTGTTCGGTGGCATGTGTAGCTGCAGATACACATGCTGTGCATTGTCCGCCGTCTGGTGTTGGGTCGGAGTGTTACAAGTTGTTTTTCTTCGAAGAAGTCTTTTCGAGTCACGAGACCGAGGGACTCATCCTCCTTAGTTTCCATTGCGCATGGGCGTCGACTCCATCTTAGATTGTTTTTTTTCCGCCATCGGGTTCGGACGTGTTCCTTTTCGCTCCGTGTTTCGGGACGGAAAGATAGTCATAACTTCGGAAAACTACGTCGGTATTGTTTCGTTCGGTATCGGGTTAGATTAGAATCGACACCGAATCCTGAAGAGCTCCGGTAGCCCTTCGGGGTAATTTCGATCCCCCGTCGGGGCCTGGTCGGCCCGACCGCGTGCAACATCGAGACAGATGGAACGGACCCCGTTCCGATTCTGTCCTAAGTGCCACAGTAAATATCCCTATACAGACCAGCATTTGGTCTGTAACTTGTGCCTGTCACCCGAGCACAAGGAAGAAAAGTGTGAGGCCTGTCGAGCGTTTCGGTCGAGAAAAACGCTCCGTGACCGAAGAGCCAGACGGTTGCAGATGGCGTCCACGCCGACAGAACAACGAGGGTTCGAGGAACAGGGAGAAGAAGCCTTCTCCATCCATGAATCGGACTCGGAAGAATTCGACGTCGAAGAAACCGTGAGTAAGACGTCGAAGCAAGCACCACACGGGAAAACAGACAAAGCCCAGGGGACGCCACTGCCAACAGGCCATGGCTCAAACCATAAAGTAGGTGACCGTCCATTGGCACCGAAAAAAGGCGAACTGGTGCCGAGGTCGTCCGACTCGGGTCGAGACACAGGCACGCAGCAATCTCGGGACCGAGAAAGTGCTGCAGAAAAGGGTCGACACCGAGACCGCACCACCGAGGCTGCTCGGCACAGAGACCGCGGCACCGAAGATGGCCGACGCCGAGAAAGTTCGACACCGAAAAAGAGAAAAATCTCGTCGGAGTCGAAAACAACAAAAGACACGGTTTCGGTGCCTAAACGACCAGCAACTGAACCGACAGCCAGTTCGTACTCAGAGGAACAATCACTGTCCTCCCAAATGCGCAAACACAGGTTTGAGGAAGATTTACAAACCAGAGATGTAGACCACACCCAAAAGCCGATCTTCATACAAAGTGGTACAGGGAAGATCAGCACTCTTCCCCCATTCAGGAGGAAAAGGAAACTCGATTTCCAACCACAAGAAAAGACACCACAAGCAAAAGTGGTAAAGAAGGTAACTCCACCACCCTCTCCACCACCAGTAACTCATACATCACCGGCACAGACTCCGTCACATTCACCAGCTCATACCACTATGAGCCAAGATGACCAGGATGCGTGGGATCTCTGACGCCCCAGTATCAGACAATAGCCCTGAGTCGTACCCTACTAAGCCCTCACCACCTGAAGACAGTACAGCGTATGCACAGGTGGTAGCTAGGGCAGCAGAGTTCCATAACGTGTCTTTACACTCAGAGCCTGTCGAGGATGACTTCCTTTTCAACACCCTCTCCTCCACCCATAGCAATTATCAAAGCCTCCCTATGCTCCCGGGAATGCTAAGGCACGCTAAACAGATCTTTAAAGAACCTGTCAAAAGCAGAGCAATAACTCCAAGGGTGGAGAAGAAATATAAAGCACCGCCCACGGACCCTGCTTTTATCACATCACAACTGCCACCAGATTCAGTTGTCGTAGGAGCAGCTCGTAAAAGAGCCAACTCGCACACATCAGGCGACGCACCACCTCCAGACAAGGAGAGCCGCAAGTTCGACGCAGCTGGGAAAAGGGTTGCAGTACAAGCTGCAAACCAGTGGCGCATCGCTAACTCGCAGGCGCTCCTAGCGCGATAGGACAGAGCCCATTGGGACGAGATGCAGCATCTCATCGAGCATCTACCCAAAGAATTCCAGAAACGGGCAAAACAAGTGGTTGAGGAGGGACAAAATATCTCCAACAACCAAATACGTTCCTCTATGGATGCAGCGGATACAGCTGCAAGAACAATAAATACCGCGGTAACCATAAGGAGGCACGCATGGTTGTGCACATCCGGCTTCAAACCCGAGATACAACAGGCAGTGCTCAATATGCTGTTCAATGAACAACAATTGTTTGGACCCGAAGTGGACACGGCAATTGAAAAATTGAAAAAAGATACTGACACAGCTAAGGCCATGGGCGCACTCTATTCCCCGCAGGGCAGAGGCACTTTTGGCACGTTTCGCAAAAAAACCTTCAGAGGGGGGTTTCGAGGTCAAACCACACAAGCTAGTACCTCACAAACAACACCTTCTACCTACCAGGGACAGTACCAAAGGGGAGGCTTTCGGGGCCAATACAGAGGGGGACAATTCCCTAGAAACCGGGGAAAATTTCAGGGTCCCAAGACCTCACCAACCAAACAGTGACTCACAAGTCACTCAACCCCTTCACAAAACACCAGTGGGGGGAAGACTAAGCCAGTTCTACAAATTTTGGGAGGAGATAACAACAGACACTTGGGTCTTAGCAATTATCCGGCATGGTTATTGCATAGAATTTCTCCAACTCCCTCCAAACATCCCACCAAAAACACAGAATATGTCAAAACAGCATTTAGACCTTCTACCACTAGAAGTTCAAGCATTACTGCAAAAAGACGCAATAGAATTAGTACCAGGTCCACAAAAGAACACAGGAGTTTACTCACTGTACTTTCTAATACCAAAAAAGACAAAACACTGAGACCAATCTTAGATCTCAGAACACTAAACACCTACATCAAATCGGAACACTTTCACATGGTCACGCTACAGGACGTATTACCACTGTTGAGACAACAAGACTACATGACAACCTTAGATCTAAAAGACGCGTATTTCCACATACCGATACATCCCTCACACAGGAAATACCTAAGGTTCGTATTCAAGGGAATACATTACCACTTTCAAAGTGTTGCCGTTCGGTATAACAACCGCACCGAGAGTCTTTACAAAATGTCTAGCAGTAGTAGCTGCACATATCAGAAGGCAGCAAATACACGTGTTCCCCCTACCTAGACGATTGGCTAATCAAGACCAACTCCCTAACAAAGTGTTCACACCACACAGATTATGTCATACAAACCCTCTACAAACTAGGGTTCTCCATCAACTATACAAAGTCACACATTCTGCCGTGCCAAACACAGCAATACTTGGGAGCGACAATCAACACAACAAAAGGGATAGCCACTCCAAGTCCACAAAGGATTCAACATTTTTACAAAGTCATACAAGCCATGTATCCAACAGAAAAAATACATGCAAAGATGGTGTTAAAACTCCTAGGCATGATGTCCTCATGCATAGCCATTGTCCCAAACGCAAGATTGCACATGAGGCCCTTACAACAGTGCCTAGCATCACAATGGTCACATGCACAGGGTCACCTTCTAGATCTGGTGTTGATAGACCACCAAACATACATCTCGCTTCTATGGTGGAACAGTATAAATTTAAACAAAGGGCGGCCTTTCCAAGACCCAGTGCCACAATACGTGATAACTACAGATGCTTCCATGACAGGGTGGGGAGCACACCTCAATCAACACAGCATCCAAGGACAATGGGACGTACATCAAAGAAGGTTTCATATAAATCACCTCGAATTGTTAGCATTATTCCTAGCGTTGAAAGCATTTCAACCCATCATAATCCACAAATATATTCTTGTCAAAACAGACAACATGACAACAATGTATTATCTAAACAAACAGGGGGGAACACACTCGACACAGCTGTGTCTCCTAGCACAAAGGATATGGCAGTGGGCAATTCACTACCACATTCGCCTAATAGCACAGTTTATTTCAGGGATCCAGAACCAGCTAGCAGACAATCTCTCTCGGGATCACCAACAAGTACACGAATGGGAGATTCACCCCCAAATTCTAAAATCTTACTTCCAAATTTGGGGAACACCTCAAATAGACCTATTTGCAAAAAAAGAGAACGCAAAATGCCAAAACTTCGCATCCAGGTACCCACACCAGCAGTCTCAAGGCAATGCTCTATGCATGAATTGGTCAGGGATATTTGCGTACGCTTTTCCCCCCTCTCCTTCCATATCTAGTAAACAGATTGAGTCAAAACAAACTCAAACTCATACTAATAGCACCTACATGGGCAAGACAACCTTGGTATACAACACTACTAGACCTGTCAGTAGTGCCTCATGTCAAACTACCCAACAGACCAGATCTGTTAACACAGCACAAACAACAGATCAGGCATCCAAACCCAGCATCGCTGAATCTAGCAATTTGGCTCCTGAAATCCTAGAATTTGGACACTTAAACCTCACACAAGAAAGTATGGAGGTCATAAAACAAGCTAGAAGGCCATCCACTAGACACTGCTATGCAAGTAAATGGAAAAGATTTGTTTGCTACTGCCATAATAATCAAGTTCAACCATTACATGCATCTCCAACAGATATAGTAGGATACTTACTACATTTGCAGAAATCAAATCTGGCCTTCTCTTCCATAAAGATACATCTCGCAGCAATATCTGCATACCTGCAGATTACTCATTCAACTTCACTGTTTAGAATACCTGTCATTAAAGCATTTATGGAAGGCCTAAAAAGAATTATACCACCAAGAACACCACCTGTTCCTTCATGGAACCTCAACATTGTCTTAACAAGACTCATGGGTCCACCTTTCGAACCCATGCATTCTTGCGAAATACAATACCTAACGTGGAAAGTTGCATTTCTCATTGCCATTACATCTCTAAGAAGAGTAAGTGAAATTCAGGCGTTTACTATACAGGAACCATTTATTCAAATACACAAAAATAAGGTAGTTCTAAGAACCAATCTAAAATTCTTACCAAAAGTTATCTCACCGTTTCACTTAAATCAAACAGTAGAACTACCAGTGTTCTTTCCACAGCCAGACTCAATAGCTGAAAGGGCACTACATACATTAGACATCAAAAGAGCACTAATGTACTACATTGACAGAACAAAACTAATTAGGAAAACAAAACAACTATTTATTGCATTTCAAAAACCTCATACAGGAAACCCAATATCAAAACAAGGTATAGCCAGATGGATAGTTAAGTGCATCCAAACCTGCTACCTTAAAGCAAAGAGAGAGCTGCCTATTACACCAAAGGCACACTCAACCAGAAAGAAAGGTGCTACCATGGCCTTTCTAGGAAACATCCCAATGCAAGAAATATGTAAGGCAGCAACATGGTCTACGCCTCACACATTTACTAAGCACTACTGTGTAGATGTGTTATCCGCACAACAAGCCACAGTAGGTCAAGCCGTATTAAGAACTTTATTTCAAACTACTTCCACTCCTACAGGCTGAGCCACCGCTTTTGGGGAGATAACTGCTTACTAGTCTATGCAAAACATGCGTATCTACAGCGACAGATGCCACCGAACGGAAAATGTCACTTACCCAGTGTACATCTGTTCGTGGCATTAGTCGCTGTAGATTCGCATGCGCCCACCCGCCTCCCCGGGAGCCTGTAGCAGTTTGGAAGTTACCTTCAACTATTTGTATCTGTATCATCTCAACCTTAAATAGGTACATACTTAGTCACTCCATTGCATGGGCACTATTACTACAATTCAACTCCTACCTCACCCTCTGCGGGGAAAAACAATCGAAGATGGAGTCGACGCCCATGCGCAATGGAGACAAAAGGAGGAGTCACTCGGTCCCGTGACTCGAAAGACTTCTTCGAAGAAAAACAACTTGTAACACTCCGGCCCAACACCAGATGGCGAGCTATTGCAAAACATGCGAATCTACAGCGACTGATGCCACGAACAGATGTACACTGGGTAAGTGACATTTTCATACCTTAACATTTATTTTGTACATACTTATTCATTCCATTGCATGGGCACTATTACTAACATACACAACTCCTACCTCACCCTCTGCGGGGAAAACAATCTAAGATGGAGTCGACGCCCATGCGCAATGGAAACAAAGGAGGAGGAGTTCCTCGGTCTCGTGACTCGAAAAGACTTCTTCGAAGAAAAACAACTTGTAACACTCCGACCCAACACCAGACGGCGGACTATGCACAGCATGTGAATCTGCAGCGACTAATGCCACGAACAGATGTACACTGGGTAAGTGACATTTTCCTTACATGACATCTGGGTTCCCACACTGTTAGTGGGGGCACCAAAACAATACCCCCTACCCACATTCATTATTTATTCAAGTGTATTTTAAGCTTTCTCATGGCTGGAACTTTTGTTTTACAGCTGGGAGAAGTTATGTTTTATGGGCCTTGATTGTAATATCATTGCAATAGTCCTGCTAGCCTCGAAAATGTGTAATGCACTATGTCCTCTAGGGGCTAAATATATGGTTACTCTGATTTACTTTATCCCATTCATTATTCCTGTGGTTATGCTCTATAAGGGCTGACAGTATGGTTACTTGACCATGTTTCTTCCAAATGCTATTTTTATTGTGGTTTCCTCTAGGGGCTGTTCTGAGCATTACTGTTAACATACTATAATATTTGCAGCACAAACTCACCTCATAATGCTTTGCAGGACATTACGTTTACAAAACAGTTTTGCTCATAACCCGGCCTGTGGTGGTCCTAGAACAATGAGACCACTTTAAAAAAAAAAAAAAAAAAAAATGCTCTGTCTAAATCATCTCTGAGTCCCCACACTAGGTTAGTGGGGACCATAAAATACCCCCTCCCACCATTCAGTGTCCTTTTAAGCTTTCGTATGCTACAACCTTTGTTTTACAGCTGGGAGAAGTTTTGTTTTAAAGGCCTTGTTTATAATATTGCAATAGTCTTGCCAGCTTTGAAAACGTCCTATAGGTGCAATGTGTATGGTTACATTGCATTTGTTTCACCTGTTCTTTTTTTCATGGGATTATCCCCTCTAAGGGCTAACAATATGGTTACATGACCATGTTTCTTACAAATATTATTGTTATGGTGCCCTCCAGAGGCTTTTTTTTTAGCATTACAGTCTAATGCCAAAAGTTTATTTCTGATAAAGGTTTATATGATAACTGTATATGTTTTAATAATCTCTCCTTTTTACAATTATGACCATAATTCAGGCCAATTTAACATCCTTCTTACACTATGACTGCTTGTAAGGAAATGCCTCCTTGGCATGGTTGCCCCCTGACTTTTTGCCTTTGCTGACGCTATGTTTACAATTGAAAGTGTGCTGAGGCCTGCTAACCAGGCCCCAGCACCAGTGTTCTTTCCCTAACCTGTACTTTTGTATCCACAATTGGCAGACCCTGGCATCCAGATAAGTCCCTTGTAACTGGTACTTCTAGTACCAAGGGCCCTGATGCCAAGGAAGGTCTCTAAGGGCTGCAGCATGTCTTATGCCACCCTGGAGACCTCTCACTCAGCACAGACACACTGCTTACCAGCTTGTGTGTGCTAGTGAGGACAAAACGAGTAAGTCGACATGGCACTCCCCTCAGGGTGCCATGCCAGCCTCTCACTGCCTATGCAGTATAGGTAAGACACCCCTCTAGCAGGCCTTACAGCCCTAAGGCAGGGTGCACTATACCATAGGTGAGGGTACCAGTGCATGAGCATGGTACCCCTACAGTGTCTAAACAAAACCTTAGACATTGTAAGTGCAGGGTAGCCATAAGAGTATATGGTCTGGGAGTCTGTCAAACACGAACTCCACAGCACCATAATGGCTACACTGAAAACTGGGAAGTTTGGTATCAAACTTCTCAGCACAATAAATGCACACTGATGCCAGTGTACATTTTATTGTAAAATACACCACAGAGGGCACCTTAGAGGTGCCCCCTGAAACTTAACCGACTATCTGTGTAGGCTGACTAGTTCTAGCAGCCTGCCACAAACCGAGACATGTTGCTGGCCCCATGGGGAGAGTGCCTTTGTCACTCTGAGGCCAGTAACAAAGCCTGCACTGGGTGGAGATGCTAACACCTCTCCCAGGCAGGAATTGTCACACCTGGCGGTGAGCCTCAAAGGCTCACCTCCTTTGTGCCAACCCAGCAGGACACTCCAGCTAGTGGAGTTGCCCGCCCCCTCCGGCCAGGCCCCACTTTTGGCGGCAAGGCCGGAGAAAATAATGAGAATAACAAGGAGGAGTCACTGGCCAGTCAGGACAGCCCCTAAGGTGTCCTGAGCTGAGGTGACTCTAACTTTTAGAAATCCTCCATCTTGCAGATGGAGGATTCCCCCAATAGGGTTAGGATTGTGACCCCCTCCCCTTGGGAGGAGGCACAAAGAGGGTGTACCCACCCTCAGGGCTAGTAGCCATTGGCTACTAACCCCCCAGACCTAAACACGCCCTTAAATTTAGTATTTAAGGGCTACCCTGAACCCTAGAAGATTAGATTCCTGCAACTACAAGAAGAAGGACTGCCCAGCTGAAAAACCCCTGCAGCGGAAGACCAGAAGACGACAACTGCCTTGGCTCCAGAAACTCACCGGCCTGTCTCCTGCCTTCCAAAGATCCTGCTCCAGCGACGCCTTCCAAAGGGACCAGCGACCTCGACATCCTCTGAGGACTGCCCCTGCTTCGAAAAGACAAGAAACTCCCGAGGACAGCGGACCTGCTCCAAGAAAAGCTGCAACTTTGTTTCCAGCAACTTTAAAGATCCCTGCAAGCTCCCCGCAAGAAGCGTGAGACTTGCAACACTGCACCCGGCGACCCCGACTCGGCTGGTGGAGACCCGACACCTCAGGAGGGACCCCAGGACTACTCTGATACTGTGAGTACCAAAACCTGTCCCCCCTGAGCCCCCACAGCGCCGCCTGCAGAGGGAATCCCGAGGCTTCCCCTGACCGCGACTCTTTGAACCTAAAGTCCCGACGCCTGGGAGAGACCCTGCACCCGCAGCCCCCAGGACCTGAAGGACCGGACTTTCACTGGAGAAGTGACCCCCAGGAGTCCCTCTCCCTTGCCCAAGTGGAGGTTTCCCCGAGGAACCCCCCCCTTGCCTGCCTGCAGCGCTGAAGAGATCCCGAGATCTCTCATAGACTAACATTGCGAACCCGACGCTTGTTTCTACACTGCACCCGGCCGCCCCCGCGCCGCTGAGGGTGAAATTTCTGTGTGGACTCGTGTCCCCCCCGGTGCCCTACAAAACCCCCCTGGTCTGCCCTCCGAAGACGCGGGTACTTACCTGCAAGCAGACCGGAACCGGGGCACCCCCTTCTCTCCATTCTAGCCTATGTGTTTTGGGCACCACTTTGAACTCTGCACCTGACCGGCCCTGAGCTGCTGGTGTGGTGACTTTGGGGTTGCTCTGAACCCCCAACGGTGGGCTACCTTGGACCAAGAACTGAACCCTGTAAGTGTCTTACTTACCTGGTAAAACTAATCAAAACTTACCTCCCCTAGGAACTGTGAAAATTGCACTAAGTGTCCACTTTTAAAACAGCTATTTGTCAATAACTTGAAAAGTATACATGCAATTTTGATGATTTGAAGTTCCTAAAGTACTTACCTGCAATACCTTTCGAATGAAATATTACATGTAGAATTTGAACCTGTGGTTCTTAAAATAAACTAAGAAAAGATATTTTTCTATATAAAAACCTATTGGCTGGATTTGTCTCTGAGTGTGTGTACCTCATTTATTGTCTATGTGTATGTACAACAAATGCTTAACACTACTCCTTGGATAAGCCTACTGCTCGACCACACTACCACAAAATAGAGCATTAGTATTATCTATTTTTACCACTATTTTACCTCTAAGGGGAACCCTTGGACTCTGTGCATGCTATTCCTTACTTTGAAATAGCACATACAGAGCCAACTTCCTACATTGGTGGATCAGCGGTGGGGTACAAGACTTTGCATTTGCTGGACTACTCAGCCAATACCTGATCACACGACAAATTCCAAAATTGTCATTAGAAATTGATTTTTGCAATTTGAAAAGTTTTCTAAATTCTTAAAAGACCTGCTAGGGCCTTGTGTTAGATCCTGTTTAGCATTTCTTTTAGAGTTTAAAAGTTTGTAAAAGTTTGAATTAGATTCTAGAACCAGTTTTAGTTTCTTAAAAAGTATTCCAACTTTTAGAAGCATAATGTCTAGCACAGATGTGAATGTGGTGGAACTCGACACCACACCTTACCTCCATCTACAGATGAGAGAGCTAAGGTCACTCTGTAAACTAAAGAAAATAGCAATGGGCCCCAAACCTACCAAAGTACAGCTCCAGGAGCTTTTGGCAGAGTTTGAAAAGGCCAACCCCTCTGAGGATGGCAACTCAGAGGATGAAGATAGTGACTTGGAGGGAAATTCCCCCCCTCCAGTCCTACTTAGGGAGAGCAGGGCTTCTCAAGCCCTGACTCCACAAATAATAGTCAGAGATGCTGGTTCCCTCACAGGAGGGACCAACAACTCTGAAATCACTGAGGATAACTCCAGTGAAGAGGACATCCAGTTAGCCAGGATGGCCAAAAGATTGGCTTTGGAAAGACAGATCCTAGCCATAGAGAGGGAAAGACAAGAGATGGGCCTAGGACCCATCAATGGTGGCAGCAACATAAATAGGGTCAGAGATTCTCCTGACATGTTGAAAATCCCCAAAGGGATTGTAACTAAATATGAAGATGGTGATGACATCACCAAATGGTTCACAGCTTTTGAGAGGGCTTGTGTAACCAGAAAAGTGAACAGATCTCACTGGGGTGCTCTCCTTTGGGAAATGTTCACAGGAAAGTGTAGGGATAGACTCCTCACACTCTCTGGACAAGATGCAGAATCTTATGACCTCATGAAGGGTACCCTGATTGAGGGCTTTGGATTCTCCACTGAGGAGTACAGGATTAGGTTCAGGGGGGCTCAAAAATCCTCGAGCCAGACCTGGGTTGACTTTGTTGACTACTCAGTGAAAACACTAGATGGTTGGATTCAAGGCAGTGGTGTAAGTAATTATGATGGGCTGTACAATTTATTTGTGAAAGAACACCTGTTAAGTAATTGTTTCAATGATAAACTGCATCAGCATCTGGTAGACCTAGGACCAATTTCTCCCCAAGAATTGGGAAAGAAGGCGGACCATTGGGTCAAGACAAGGGTGTCCAAGACTTCAACAGGGGGTGACCAAAAGAAAGGGGTCACAAAGACTCCCCAGGGGAAGAGTGATGAGACAACCAAAACTAAAAATAGTAAAGAGTCTTCTACAGGCCCCCAAAAACCTGCACAGGAGGGTGGGCCCAGAGCCTCTTCACAAAACAATGGGTACAAGGGTAAAAACTTTGATCCCAAAAAGGCCTGGTGTCATAGCTGTAAACAGCATGGACACCAAACTGGAGACAAGGCCTGTCCCAAGAAAGGTTCCACTCCAAACTCCCATCCAGGTAACACTGGTATGGCTAGTCTCCAAGTGGGATCAACAGTGTGCCCAGAGCAAATCAGGGTTCACACTGAAGCTACTCTAGTTTCTGAGGGTGGGGTGGATTTAGCCACACTAGCTGTCTGGCCGCCTAACATGCAAAAATACAGACAGCAACTCTTAATTAATGGGACTAGAATAGAGGGCCTGAGGGATACAGGTGCCAGTGTCACCATGGTGACAGAGAAACTGGTTTCCCCTGGCCAATACCTGACTGGAAAAACTTACACAGTCACCAACGCTGACAATCAGAGAAAAGTACATCCCATGGCAATGGTTACTTTAGAATGGGGAGGGGTCAATGGCCTGAAACAGGTGGTGGTCTCCTCAAATATCCCAGTGGACTGTCTGCTTGGAAATGACCTGGAGTCCTCAGCATGGGCTGAGGTAGAGCTAAAAACCCATGCAGCCATGCTGGGTATCCCTGAACTGGTGTGTGTGAAAACAAGAGCGCAATGCAAGGCACAGGGTGAAAAAGTAGAGCTGGAGTCTGGAAAAATGGCCCAGCCTACCAAGAGAACAGGAAAGTCAGTTGGGAAACCAACTGCAACACAGCAAAAAAAAGGGAACCTCTCTTCTCAGGAAGAAGTTCTGCCCTCTGAGGGAACTGAGCCTTTGGAGCTTGAACCTTATCAGGTTGAGCTCTTAGGCCCAGGGGGACCCTCAAGGGAAGAGCTGTGTAAGGGACAAGAAACCTGTCCCTCTCTTGAAGGCCTTAGGCAGCAAGCTGCTGAAGAGTCCAAAGGCAAGAAAAATGGAACACATAGGGTCTATTGGGAAGATGGGCTCCTGTACACTGAGGCCAGAGACCCCAAACCTGGTGCCACTAGGAGAGTGGTAGTGCCTCAGCTGTTCAGAGAGTTCATCCTAACATTGGCCCATGACATTCCCCTTGCTGGACATTTGGGACAAACCAAGACGTGGGAGAGGTTAGTCAACCACTTCTACTGGCCCAATATGTCCAACATGGTTAAGGAGTTTTGCCTCTCCTGCCCCACCTGTCAAGCCAGTGGTAAGACAGGTGGGCATCCAAAGGCCCCCCTCATTCCACTTCCAGTGGTGGGGGTGCCCTTTGAAAGAGTGGGTGTGGACATAGTTGGTCCACTGGAACCTCCCACAGCCTCAGGAAATATGTATATCCTGGTAGTAGTGGATCATGCTACCAGGTATCCTGAAGCTATTCCCCTTAGGTCGACTACTGCCCCTGCAGTAGCCAAGGCCCTCATTGGTATCTTTACCAGAGTGGGTTTCCCTAAGGAGGTGGTGTCTGACAGAGGTACCAACTTCATGTCAGCATACCTAAAGCACATGTGGAATGAGTGTGGAGTGACTTATAAATTCACTACACCATACCATCCACAAACTAATGGCTTGGTTGAGAGATTCAACAAGACATTAAAGGGCATGATCATGGGGCTCCCAGAAAAACTCAAAAGGAGATGGGATGTCCTCCTGCCATGTCTGCTTTTCGCTTACAGGGAGGTACCACAGAAGGGAGTAGGGTTCTCACCCTTTGAACTTCTGTTTGGTCATCCTGTAAGGGGACCACTTGCCCTTGTTAAAGAAGGCTGGGAGAGACCTCTCCATGAGCCTAAACAGGACATAGTGGACTATGTACTTGGCCTTCGCTCTAGAATGGCAGAGTACATGGAAAAGGCAACCAAAAACCTTGAGGCCAGCCAACAGCTCCAGAAGTTTTGGTATGACCAAAAGGCTGCACTGGTTGAGTTCCAACCAGGGCAGAAAGTCTGGGTTCTGGAGCCTGTGGCTCCCAGGGCACTCCAGGACAAATGGAGTGGCCCTTACCCAGTACTAGAGAGGAAGAGTCAGGTCACCTACTTGGTGGACCTGGGCACAAGCAGGAGCCCCAAAAGGGTGATCCATGTAAACCGCCTTAAGCTCTTCCACGACAGGGCTGATGTCAATCTGTTGATGGTAACAGATGAGGATCAGGAGGCAGAGAGTGAACCTCTCCCTGATCTTCTGTCATCAGACCCAAAAGATGGTACAGTAGATGGAGTGATCTACTCCGACACCCTCTCTGGCCAACAGCAAGCTGATTGTAGGAGAGTCCTACAACAGTTTCCTGAACTCTTCTCCTTGACCCCTGGTCAGACACACCTGTGTACCCATGATGTGGACACAGGAGACAGCATGCCTGTCAAGAACAAAATCTTTAGACAATCTGACCATGTTAAAGAAAGCATCAAGGTGGAAGTCCACAAGATGCTGGAATTGGGAGTCATTGAGCGCTCTGACAGCCCCTGGGCTAGCCCAGTGGTCTTAGTCCCCAAACCTCACACCACAGATGGAAAGAAAGAGATGAGGTTTTGTGTGGACTACAGAGGGCTCAACTCTGTCACCAAGACAGATGCTCATCCAATTCCAAGAGCTGATGAGCTCATTGATAAATTAGGTGCTGCCAAATTTCTAAGTACCTTTGACTTGACAGCAGGGTACTGGCAAATAAAAATGGCACCTGGAGCAAAAGAAAAGACAGCATTCTCCACACCTGATGGGCATTATCAATTTACTGTTATGCCCTTTGGTTTAAAGAATGCCCCTGCCACCTTCCAAAGGTTGGTGAATCAAGTCCTTGCTGGCTTGGAGTCCTTTAGCACAGCTTATCTTGATGATATTGCTGTCTTTAGCTCCACCTGGCAGGATCACCTGGTCCACCTGAGGAAGGTTTTGAAGGCTCTGCAATCTGCAGGCCTCTCTATCAAGGCATCCAAATGCCAGATAGGGCAGGGAACTGTGGTTTACTTGGGACACCTTGTAGGTGGAGGCCAAGTTCAGCCACTCCAACCCAAGATCCAGACTATTCTGGACTGGGTAGCTCCAAAAACCCAGACTCAAGTCAGGGCATTCCTTGGCTTGACTGGGTACTACAGGAGGTTTGTGAAGGGATATGGATCCATTGTGACAGCCCTCACTGAACTCACCTCCAAGAAAATGCCCAAGAAAGTAAACTGGACTGTGGACTGCCAACAGGCCTTTGACACCCTGAAACAGGCAATGTGCTCAGCACCAGTTCTCAAAGCTCCAGATTATTCTAAGCAGTTCATTGTGCAGACTGATGCCTCTGAACATGGGATAGGGGCAGTTTTGTCCCAAACAAATGATGATGGCCTTGACCAGCCTGTTGCTTTCATTAGCAGGAGGTTACTCCCCAGGGAGCAGCGTTGGAGTGCCATTGAGAGGGAGGCCTTTGCTGTGGTCTGGTCCCTGAAGAAGCTGAGACCATACCTCTTTGGGACTCACTTCCTAGTTCAAACTGACCACAGACCTCTCAAATGGCTGATGCAAATGAAAGGTGAAAATCCTAAACTGTTGAGGTGGTCCATCTCCCTACAGGGAATGGACTTTATAGTGGAACACAGACCTGGGACTGCCCATGCCAATGCAGATGGCCTTTCCAGGTTCTTCCACTTAGAAAATGAAGACTCTCTTGGGAAAGGTTAGTCTCATCCTCTTTCGTTTGGGGGGGGGTTGTGTAAGGAAATGCCTCCTTGGCATGGTTGCCCCCTGACTTTTTGCCTTTGCTGACGCTATGTTTACAATTGAAAGTGTGCTGAGGCCTGCTAACCAGGCCCCAGCACCAGTGTTCTTTCCCTAACCTGTACTTTTGTATCCACAATTGGCAGACCCTGGCATCCAGATAAGTCCCTTGTAACTGGTACTTCTAGTACCAAGGGCCCTGATGCCAAGGAAGGTCTCTAAGGGCTGCAGCATGTCTTATGCCACCCTGGAGACCTCTCACTCAGCACAGACACACTGCTTACCAGCTTGTGTGTGCTAGTGAGGACAAAACGAGTAAGTCGACATGGCACTCCCCTCAGGGTGCCATGCCAGCCTCTCACTGCCTATGCAGTATAGGTAAGACACCCCTCTAGCAGGCCTTACAGCCCTAAGGCAGGGTGCACTATACCATAGGTGAGGGTACCAGTGCATGAGCATGGTACCCCTACAGTGTCTAAACAAAACCTTAGACATTGTAAGTGCAGGGTAGCCATAAGAGTATATGGTCTGGGAGTCTGTCAAACACGAACTCCACAGCACCATAATGGCTACACTGAAAACTGGGAAGTTTGGTATCAAACTTCTCAGCACAATAAATGCACACTGATGCCAGTGTACATTTTATTGTAAAATACACCACAGAGGGCACCTTAGAGGTGCCCCCTGAAACTTAACCGACTATCTGTGTAGGCTGACTAGTTCTAGCAGCCTGCCACAAACCGAGACATGTTGCTGGCCCCATGGGGAGAGTGCCTTTGTCACTCTGAGGCCAGTAACAAAGCCTGCACTGGGTGGAGATGCTAACACCTCTCCCAGGCAGGAATTGTCACACCTGGCGGTGAGCCTCAAAGGCTCACCTCCTTTGTGCCAACCCAGCAGGACACTCCAGCTAGTGGAGTTGCCCGCCCCCTCCGGCCAGGCCCCACTTTTGGCGGCAAGGCCGGAGAAAATAATGAGAATAACAAGGAGGAGTCACTGGCCAGTCAGGACAGCCCCTAAGGTGTCCTGAGCTGAGGTGACTCTAACTTTTAGAAATCCTCCATCTTGCAGATGGAGGATTCCCCCAATAGGGTTAGGATTGTGACCCCCTCCCCTTGGGAGGAGGCACAAAGAGGGTGTACCCACCCTCAGGGCTAGTAGCCATTGGCTACTAACCCCCCAGACCTAAACACGCCCTTAAATTTAGTATTTAAGGGCTACCCTGAACCCTAGAAGATTAGATTCCTGCAACTACAAGAAGAAGGACTGCCCAGCTGAAAAACCCCTGCAGCGGAAGACCAGAAGACGACAACTGCCTTGGCTCCAGAAACTCACCGGCCTGTCTCCTGCCTTCCAAAGATCCTGCTCCAGCGACGCCTTCCAAAGGGACCAGCGACCTCGACATCCTCTGAGGACTGCCCCTGCTTCGAAAAGACAAGAAACTCCCGAGGACAGCGGACCTGCTCCAAGAAAAGCTGCAACTTTGTTTCCAGCAACTTTAAAGATCCCTGCAAGCTCCCCGCAAGAAGCGTGAGACTTGCAACACTGCACCCGGCGACCCCGACTCGGCTGGTGGAGACCCGACACCTCAGGAGGGACCCCAGGACTACTCTGATACTGTGAGTACCAAAACCTGTCCCCCCTGAGCCCCCACAGCGCCGCCTGCAGAGGGAATCCCGAGGCTTCCCCTGACCGCGACTCTTTGAACCTAAAGTCCCGACGCCTGGGAGAGACCCTGCACCCGCAGCCCCCAGGACCTGAAGGACCGGACTTTCACTGGAGAAGTGACCCCCAGGAGTCCCTCTCCCTTGCCCAAGTGGAGGTTTCCCCGAGGAACCCCCCCCTTGCCTGCCTGCAGCGCTGAAGAGATCCCGAGATCTCTCATAGACTAACATTGCGAACCCGACGCTTGTTTCTACACTGCACCCGGCCGCCCCCGCGCCGCTGAGGGTGAAATTTCTGTGTGGACTCGTGTCCCCCCCGGTGCCCTACAAAACCCCCCTGGTCTGCCCTCCGAAGACGCGGGTACTTACCTGCAAGCAGACCGGAACCGGGGCACCCCCTTCTCTCCATTCTAGCCTATGTGTTTTGGGCACCACTTTGAACTCTGCACCTGACCGGCCCTGAGCTGCTGATGTGGTGACTTTGGGGTTGCTCTGAACCCCCAACGGTGGGCTACCTTGGACCAAGAACTGAACCCTGTAAGTGTCTTACTTACCTGGTAAAACTAATCAAAACTTACCTCCCCTAGGAACTGTGAAAATTGCACTAAGTGTCCACTTTTAAAACAGCTATTTGTCAATAACTTGAAAAGTATACATGCAATTTTGATGATTTGAAGTTCCTAAAGTACTTACCTGCAATACCTTTCGAATGAAATATTACATGTAGAATTTGAACCTGTGGTTCTTAAAATAAACTAAGAAAAGATATTTTTCTATATAAAAACCTATTGGCTGGATTTGTCTCTGAGTGTGTGTACCTCATTTATTGTCTATGTGTATGTACAACAAATGCTTAACACTACTCCTTGGATAAGCCTACTGCTCGACCACACTACCACAAAATAGAGCATTAGTATTATCTATTTTTACCACTATTTTACCTCTAAGGGGAACCCTTGGACTCTGTGCATGCTATTCCTTACTTTGAAATAGCACATACAGAGCCAACTTCCTACACTGCTCGAACGCTCTTGATATGTTTGAGTGACCCTTCTAGTTTATTTCTCCTCTGTGACTGTCTTGTGTCTTTTTTGGGGTAATTGTGTTAGCCACCCAGCAACTCTGATGGTGTGGTGGTGAAAGTGGTATTCTTTTGGAATTAGCATGGCAGATTTAAATTAGGATGCTAAATGGGAATATTTTCATTTCTTGCTGCAGATAGAGGAAGAAGGTAAATGGGAATGCTTTAGTTATATGTAGGGCCACTGGAATTATATGGCATGAAAAGACAACTTTGTGAGGAAGTGCTGACCAATTTGTGGCAAGAAAAGTCCGGTTATGAATTTACAACGCCAGTAGCTCTAACTCAAACAAATGTGAGACCTATTGCATTGGACATTGCTTTTTATCACAATCCTTTAATACTGTAATGTATTGTATTGCACTGAAATATTTATATAGTGCTTACTACCCCTGTGTGGGGTGTTGAAGTGCTTGCTTACATAGGTAACAAGCTACACAGTACAGGGTGTGTGGTTGAAAGATTGTTGTCTTTGCTTTGATTCTTGTGGGTATTGTTTTCATGTGGTGCATGATATCCACTGAGATGCTGTTATCGAATTATTGGAGGCAGAGCTTAGCAGTATGATCGATGAAGTGTGGGAGAAAGGTCCTGACCAGACAGAGGTTAAAGGGAGGAGTGGTAGAGAGATCTGCTGGGATGAACTTTGTTAGTATCCATCCAAAATCTGATTGTCATTGTGAGATGTCAAGAAGTGTCTGTAGTATGTTGCTATTTGGGACCTACAGTGCTGGGCTAAATTTGAGTCCTCCATTGGCCTGCGGTATGTGGCAGATCTCTTCAGTTATTCTGTGCTTGTTCAATTGTTGATGAGTGGTTTTATTGCTGTGGACCAGTGTAGTACTAGGTGATGTATATGATCATTACCTTTTTTCTTTTAGGATTGTGAGTGTCGGGCAATAAAAGGGTATAATTAAGCAGCCTGTGTAGGAAAGTGCCCCTTTTTAGACATGGTCACCCCCACTTTTTGCCTGGCATTTGATGCAATTTTGTCAGTAAAGTGCATTGGGTTCCTGCTGGTTGTGTCCTCCGTGCCAGAACTGTTTCCCTAAAACTGTACAATTGTTCCCCAATTGACAATACCTTTAGCACCCCTTAAAGTCCCTTCTAAGTCTTTAGTAAATGGTACCCCAAGTACCTAGGGCATGGGTACCAAAGAGGGTCCCCAAGGGCTGCTTCATGTATTGTGCCGCCCTCAGGGACCCCTCACCTAGGTCATGCGTGTCTTGGTGCAGCTAAAAGTGAAAACACAACATGGCACACAGCCTGTGTGCCATACATACTAATGCTGCATGCAATATATGTAAGTCACCCCAACAGCGGGCCTTTCGGCCCTAAACCACGCTGGATTATATGACATATCTGCAAGAGCCGATATGCCCTTGCTATGTCTTTGTCGATCTTAGATATAGTAAGTGATCATCAAAGCCATTTTAAGTACATGTGCAAGACACTGGTCAATACAAATTCCCCAGCTACATGAAGGCTTCACTGAAACTAGGGATGTTTGAAATCAAACATCTTGTACTAATAAGCTCTCACTGATTACAGTGCTGGCTTTATTAATACATGCACCCAGAGGACACCTTAGATGGTGCTCACTTTTCACAACTGGAAACCTTCTGCAGTTTGACATCGTGGAAGTCTGCTTTTGAATCCAGTGTGGGAAGATCATGACTCCAAAGAAGACATCTAAATCTTTGATGTGGAGGAAGCAAAGCCTGCCCAGATTAACCAAATTTATGACAAGATAGTTGACTAATAGCAACATGGCCGAACTATGCACCCACAATTGACTTTCCTAAAGTTTTGTAATGCAACAATTGATGAGCCGTAATGTTCCAGACAAGCAACTGGGCGGAATCATTAGACACTGTCAAATTTGCATGTGTCTGGATTGGCAGAGCGGGCAAAAAAAGAATGTACTGGAATGTGTTCCTAAGCAATTGCTGGTCGGTTAGACATTTGTAAGCCTTCCACTCATTAACTTTAGGTTTTACCTCATCCACACCAACAGTCTCTCTCCTGGCATGCAACTGATTTGGCTGCCTTGGTGCCAAAAGAATTGCATTCTTGAGCAGAGACACTTGACCCTACATCAGAACATGTTTTACCCCAGCATTGAAGCAGTGGTGTAAGCCTTGAACTAAATAGGAATGTTTAACTCTAGAAATGTCTTGTCCCATACAGATAGACTTTGGAAAAATGTCCACATTGGTTGATACTGAATAGTGACCCTTCAGGCTCTTGTATTATACTCCGTAAACATCTGAAGTGGTCTTGTAGGGAGTTTCTTGCTGAAAAGAGAGCAGTGCCCTCAAGCTCTTCACCACTCCTAAGATGTTCTACAAAGAACTGTACACTTTCTTGTGAACAAGTAGAGGAAGACTCCTGCAGACAACACAAGAATCACTTGTTTGTTGCCATGAGTCACCAATCAGAAATATTAGGACAAAGGAATGGAAACTTTTAATCTGTGGTGCAAGGCTCACTTTTTGTTGCCATTGTGGACATGCACTCAGTGATCCCTCACCTTGGAGGTACTGCTTTGTTATCTAATCAAAAAGTGAGGAATCTGTGGCTAAAAGCTGCCTTGCTACAAAGGCAGTCTTGTGGCACTATTACTCCACTTTGCCCACCTGATTTCACTGGTTAACGCCAGCCTGTGTGCATGATTTATGAAAGCCGTATAATAAAGAGCATAACCTCTAGGCTGTCGGACCAGTTCCAGGAATCCATCAGGGGTGTGGTAGCTAACAACTTTAACTTCGTACTTTGCAGTGTACCTGAACTGAGAGCCTCTGACTCATCATCCCTTCAATATAGAGGAGTAGCCTCAAACGTGATTTGGTGAGGTCCTTGCTCATCTCGGTAAGAAGGGTAGTGAGCATAAATGTAATGTTCGATGGCATGTGGCTGTAGATACTCATACTTTGCATACTTATACCATCTAGTGTTAGGTCCAGAGTGGTGCAAGTTGTTTTTCTTCGAAGAAGCCTTTTGAGTCACAAGATCGAATGACTCCGTGTAAGGAAATGCCTCCTTGGCATGGTTGCCCCCTGACTTTTTGCCTTTGCTGATGCTATGTTTACAATTGAAAGTGTGCTGAGGCCTGCTAACCAGGCCCCAGCACCAGTGTTCTTTCCCTAACCTGTACTTTTGTATCCACAATTGGCAGACCCTGGCATCCAGATAAGTCCCTTGTAACTGGTACTTCTAGTACCAAGGGCCCTGATGCCAAGGAAGGTCTCTAAGGGCTGCAGCATGTCTTATGCCACCCTGGAGACCTCTCACTCAGCACAGACACACTGCTTGCCAGCTTGTGTGTGCTAGTGAGGACAAAACGAGTAAGTCGACATGGCACTCCCCTCAGGGTGCCATGCCAGCCTCTCACTGCCTATGCAGTATAGGTAAGCCACCCCTCTAGCAGGCCTTACAGCCCTAAGGCAGGGTGCACTATACCATAGGTGAGGGTACCAGTGCATGAGCATGGTACCCCTACAGTGTCTAAACAAAACCTTAGACATTGTAAGTGCAGGGTAGCCATAAGAGTATATGGTCTGGGAGTTTGTCAAACACGAACTCCACAGCACCATAATGGCTACACTGAAAAATGGGAAGTTTGGTATCAAACTTCTCAGCACAATAAATGCACACTGATGCCAGTGTACATTTTATTGTAAAATACACCCCAGAGGGCACCTTAGAGGTGCCCCCTGAAACTTAACCGACTATCTGTGTAGGCTGACTAGTTTTAGCAGCCTGCCACAAACCGAGACATGTTGCTGGCCCCATGGGGAGAGTGCCTTTGTCACTCGGAGGCCAGTAACAAAGCCTGCACTGGGTGGAGATGCTAACACCTCCCCCAGGCAGGAATTGTCACACCTGGCGGTGAGCCTCAAAGGCTCACCTCCTTTGTGCCAACCCAGCAGGACACTCCAGCTAGTGGAGTTGCCCGCCCCCTCCGGCCAGGCCCCACTTTTGGCGGCAAGGCCGGAGAAAAATAATGAGAATAACAAGGAGGAGTCACTGGCCAGTCAGGACAGCCCCTAAGGTGTCCTGAGCTGAGGTGACTCTAACTTTTAGAAATCCTCCATCTTGCAGATGGAGGATTCCCCCAATAGGGTTAGGATTGTGACCCCCTCCCCTTGGGAGGAGGCACAAAAAGGGTGTACCCACCCTCAGGGCTAGTAGCCATTGGCTACTAACCCCCCCGACCTAAACACGCCCTTAAATTTAGTATTTAAGGGCTACCCTGAACCCTAGAAAATTAGATTCCTGCAACTACAAGAAGAAGGACTGCCTAGCTGAAAACCCCTGCAGAGGAAGACCAGAAGACAACAACTGCTTTGGCTCCAGAAACTCACCGGCCTGTCTCCTGCCTTCCAAAGATCCTGCTCCAGCGACGCCTTCCAAAGGGACCAGCGACCTCGACATCCTCTGAGGACTGCCCCTGCTTCGAAAAGACAAGAAACTCCCGAGGACAGCGGACCTGCTCCAAGAAAGGCTGCAACTTTGTTTCCAGCAGCCTTGAAAGAACCCTGCAAGCTCCCCGCAAGAAGCGTGAGACTTGCAACACTGCACCCGGCGACCCCGACTCGGCTGGTGGAGAACCAACACCTCAGGGAGGACCCCCGGACTACTCTCCGACTGTGAGTACCAAAACCTGTCCCCCCTGAGCCCCCACAGCGCCGCCTGCAGAGGGAATCCCGAGGCTTCCCCTGACCGCGACTCCCTGAGACCTAAGTCCCGACGCCTGGAAAAGACCCTGCACCCGCAGCCCCCAGGACCTGAAGGACCGAACTTTCACTGGAGAAGTGACCCCCAGGAGTCCCTCTCCCTTGCCCAAGTGGAGGTTTCCCCGAGGAACCCCCCCCCTTGCCTGCCTGCAGCGCTGAAGAGATCCCGAGATCTCTCATAGACTAACATTGCGAACCCGACGCTTGTTTCTACACTGCACCCGGCTGCCCCCGCGCCGCTGAGGGTGAAATTTCTGTGTGGGCTTGTGTCCCCCCCGGTGCCCTACAAAACCCCCCTGGTCTGCCCTCCGAAGACGCGGGTACTTACCTGCAAGCAGACCGGAACCGGGGCACCCCCTTCTCTCCATTCTAGCCTATGTGTTTTGGGCACCACTTTGAACTCTGCACCTGACCGGCCCTGAGCTGCTGGTGTGGTGACTTTGGGGTTGCTCTGAACCCCCAACGGTGGGCTACCTTGGACCAAGAACTGAACCCTGTAAGTGTCTTACTTACCTGGTAAAACTAACCAAAACTTACCTCCCCTAGGAACTGTGAAAATTGCACTAAGTGTCCACTTTTAAAACAGCTATTTGTCAATAACTTGAAAAGTATACATGCAATTTTTATGATTTAAAGTTCCTAAAGTACTTACCTGCAATACCTTTCAAATGAGATATTACATGTAGAATTTGAACCTGTGGTTCTTAAAATAAACTAAGAAAAGATATTTTTCTATATAAAAACCTATTGGCTGGATTTGTCTCTGAGTGTGTGTACCTCATTTATTGTCTATGTGTATGTACAACAAATGCTTAACACTACTCCTTGGATAAGCCTACTGCTCGACCACACTACCACAAAATAGAGCATTAGTATTATCTATTTTTACCACTATTTTACCTCTAAGGGGAACCCTTGGACTCTGTGCATGCTATTCCTTACTTTGAAATAGCACATACAGAGCCAACTTCCTACATTGGTGGATCAGCGGTGGGGTACAAGACTTTGCATTTGCTGGACTACTCAGCCAATACCTGATCACACGACAAATTCCAAAATTGTCATTAGAAATTGATTTTTGCAATTTGAAAAGTTTTCTAAATTCTTAAAAGACCTGCTAGGGCCTTGTGTTAGATCCTGTTTAGCATTTCTTTTAGAGTTTAAAAGTTTGTTAAAAGTTTGAATTAGATTCTAGAACCAGTTGTAGATTCTTAAAAAGTATTCCAACTTTTAGAAGCAAAATGTCTAGCACAGATGTGACTGTGGTGGAACTCGACACCACACCTTACCTCCATCTTAAGATGAGGGAGCTAAGGTCACTCTGTAAAATAAAGAAAATAACAATGGGCCCCAAACCTACCAAAATACAGCTCCAGGAGCTTTTGGCAGAGTTTGAAAAGGCCAACCCCTCTGAGGGTGGCAACTCAGAGGAAGAGGATAGTGACTTGGAGGACAATTCCCCCCTACCAGTCCTATCTAGGGAGAACAGGGTCCCTCAAACCCTGACTCCAAAAATAATAGTCAGAGATGCTGGTTCCCTCACAGGAGAGACCAACACCTCTGAAATCACTGAGGATAACCCCAGTGAAGAGGACATCCAGTTAGCCAGGATGGCCAAAAGATTGGCTTTGGAAAGACAGATCCTAGCCATAGAGAGGGAAAGACAAGAGATGGGCCTAGGACCCATCAATGGTGGCAGCAACATAAATAGGGTCAGAGATTCTCCTGACATGTTGAAAATCCCCAAAGGGATTGTAACTAAATATGAAGATGGTGATGACATCACCAAATGGTTCACAGCTTTTGAGAGGGCTTGTGTAACCAGAAAAGTGAACAGATCTCACTGGGGTGCTCTCCTTTGGGAAATGTTCACAGGAAAGTGTAGGGATAGACTCCTCACACTCTCTGGACAAGATGCAGAATCTTATGACCTCATGAAGGGTACCCTGATTGAGGGCTTTGGATTCTCCACTGAGGAGTACAGGATTAGGTTCAGGGGGGCTCAAAAATCCTCGAGCCAGACCTGGGTTGACTTTGTTGACTACTCAGTGAAAACACTAGATGGTTGGATTCAAAGCAGTGGTGTAAGTAATTATGATGGGCTGTACAATTTATTTGTGAAAGAACACTGTAAGGAAATGCCTCCTTGGCATGGTTGCCCCCTGACTTTTTGCCTTTGCTGATGCTATGTTTACAATTGAAAGTGTGCTGAGGCCTGCTAACCAGGCCCCAGCACCAGTGTTCTTTCCCTAACCTGTACTTTTGTATCCACAATTGGCAGACCCTGGCATCCAGATAAGTCCCTTGTAACTGGTACTTCTAGTACCAAGGGCCCTGATGCCAAGGAAGGTCTCTAAGGGCTGCAGCATGTCTTATGCCACCCTGGAGACCTCTCACTCAGCACAGACACACTGCTTGCCAGCTTGTGTGTGCTAGTGAGGACAAAACGAGTAAGTCGACATGGCACTCCCCTCAGGGTGCCATGCCAGCCTCTCACTGCCTATGCAGTATAGGTAAGACACCCCTCTAGCAGGCCTTACAGCCCTAAGGCAGGGTGCACTATACCATAGGTGAGGGTACCAGTGCATGAGCATGGTACCCCTACAGTGTCTAAACAAAACCTTAGACATTGTAAGTGCAGGGTAGCCATAAGAGTATATGGTCTGGGAGTCTGTCAAACACGAACTCCACAGCACCATAATGGCTACACTGAAAACTGGGAAGTTTGGTATCAAACTTCTCAGCACAATAAATGCACACTGATGCCAGTGTACATTTTATTGTAAAATACACCACAGAGGGCACCTTAGAGGTGCCCCCTGAAACTTAACCGACTATCTGTGTAGGCTGACTAGTTCTGGCAGCCTGCCACAGACCGAGACATGTTGCTGGCCCCATGGGGAGAGTGCCTTTGTCACTCTGAGGCCAGTAACAAAGCCTGCACTGGGTGGAGATGCTAACACCTCTCCCAGGCAGGAATTGTCACACCTGGCGGTGAGCCTCAAAGGCTCACCTCCTTTGTGCCAACCCAGCAGGACACTCCAGCTAGTGGAGTTGCCCGCCCCCTCCGGCCAGGCCCCACTTTTGGCGGCAAGGCCGGAGAAAATAATGAGAATAACAAGGAGGAGTCTCTGGCCAGTCAGGACAGCCCCTAAGGTGTCCTGAGCTGAGGTGACTCTAACTTTTAGAAATCCTCCATCTTGCAGATGGAGGATTCCCCCAATAGGGTTAGGATTGTGACCCCCTCCCCTTGGGAGGAGGCACAAAGAGGGTGTACCCACCCTCAGGGCTAGTAGCCATTGGCTACTAACCCCCCAGACCTAAACACGCCCTTAAATTTAGTATTTAAGGGCTACCCTGAACCCTAGAAAATTAGATTCCTGCAACAAGAAGAAGGACTGCCCAGCTGAAAACCCCTGCAGCGGAAGACCAGAAGACGACAACTGCCTTGGCTCCAGAAACTCACCGGCCTGTCTCCTGCCTTCCAAAGATCCTGCTCCAGCGACGCCTTCCGAAGGGACCAGCGACCTCGACATCCTCTGAGGACTGCCCCTGCTTCGAAAAGACAAGAAACTCCCGAGGACAGCGGACCTGCTCCAAGAAAAGCTGCAACTTTGTTTCCAGCAACTTTAAAGAACCCTGCAAGCTCCCCGCAAGAAGCGTGAGACTTGCAACACTGCACCCGGCGACCCCGACTCGGCTGGTGGCGATCCGACACCTCAGGAGGGACCCCAGGACTACTCTGATTCTGTGAGTACCAAAACCTGTCCCCCCTGAGCCCCCACAGCGCCGCCTGCAGAGGGAATCCCGAGGCTTCCCCTGACCGCGACTCTTTGAACCTAAAGTCCCGACGCCTGGGAGAGACCCTGCACCCGCAGCCCCCAGGACCTGAAGGACCGGACTTTCACTGGAGAAGTGACCCCCAGGAGTCCCTCTCCCTTGCCCAAGTGGAGGTTTCCCCGAGGAACCCCCCCCTTGCCTGCCTGCAGCGCTGAAGAGATCCCGAGATCTCTCGTAGACTAACATTGCGAACCCGACGCTTGTTTCTACACTGCACCCGGCCGCCCCCGCGCCGCTGAGGGTGAAATTTCGGTGTGGACTCGTGTCCCCCCCGGTGCCCTACAAAACCCCCCTGGTCTGCCCTCCGAAGACGCGGGTACTTACCTGCAAGCAGACCGGAACCGGGGCACCCCCTTCTCTCCATTCTAGCCTATGTGTTTTGGGCACCACTTTGAACTCTGCACCTGACCGGCCCTGAGCTGCTGGTGTGGTGACTTTGGGGTTGCTCTGAACCCCCGACGGTGGGCTACCTTGGACCAAGAACTGAACCCTGTAAGTGTCCTACTTACCTGGTAAAACTAACAAAAACTTACCTCCCCCAGGAACTGTGAAAATTGCACTAAGTGTCCACTTTTAAAACAGCTATTTGTCAATAACTTGAAAAGTATACATGCAATTTTTTATGATTTGAAGTTCCTAAAGTACTTACCTGCAATACCTTTCGAACAAGATATTACATGTTAAATTTGAACCTGTGGTTCTTAAAATAAACTAAGAAAAGATATTTTTCTATAACAAAAACCTATTGGCTGGATTTGTCTCTGAGTGTGTGTACCTCATTTATTGTCTATGTGTATGTACAACAAATGCTTAACACTACTCCTTGGATAAGCCTACTGCTCGACCACACTACCACAAAATAGAGCATTAGTATTATCTATTTTTACCACTATTTTACCTCTAAGGGGAACCCTTGGACTCTGTGCATGCTATTCCTTACTTTGAAATAGCACATACAGAGCCAACTTCCTACATTGGTGGATCAGCGGTGGGGTACAAGACTTTGCATTTGCTGGACTACTCAGCCAATACCTGATCACACGACAAATTCCAAAATTGTCATTAGAAATTGATTTTTGCAATTTGAAAAGTTTTCTAAATTCTTAAAAGACCTGCTAGGGCCTTGTGTTAGATCCTGTTTAGCATTTCTTTTAGAGTTTAAAAGTTTGTAAAAGTTTGAATTAGATTCTAGAACCAGTTTTAGTTTCTTAAAAAGTATTCCAACTTTTAGAAGCATAATGTCTAGCACAGATGTGAATGTGGTGGAACTCGACACCACACCTTACCTCCATCTACAGATGAGAGAGCTAAGGTCACTCTGTAAACTAAAGAAAATAGCAATGGGCCCCAAACCTACCAAAGTACAGCTCCAGGAGCTTTTGGCAGAGTTTGAAAAGGCCAACCCCTCTGAGGATGGCAACTCAGAGGATGAAGATAGTGACTTGGAGGGAAATTCCCCCCCTCCAGTCCTACTTAGGGAGAGCAGGGCTTCTCAAGCCCTGACTCCACAAATAATAGTCAGAGATGCTGGTTCCCCCACAGGAGGGACCAACAACTCTGAAATCACTGAGGATAACTCCAGTGAAGAGGACATCCAGTTAGCCAGGATGGCCAAAAGATTGGCTTTGGAAAGACAGATCCTAGCCATAGAGAGGGAAAGACAAGAGATGGGCCTAGGACCCATCAATGGTGGCAGCAACATAAATAGGGTCAGAGATTCTCCTGACATGTTGAAAATCCCCAAAGGGATTGTAACTAAATATGAAGATGGTGATGACATCACCAAATGGTTCACAGCTTTTGAGAGGGCTTGTGTAACCAGAAAAGTGAACAGATCTCACTGGGGTGCTCTCCTTTGGGAAATGTTCACAGGAAAGTGTAGGGATAGACTCCTCACACTCTCTGGACAAGATGCAGAATCTTATGACCTCATGAAGGGTACCCTGATTGAGGGCTTTGGATTCTCCACTGAGGAGTACAGGATTAGGTTCAGGGGGGCTCAAAAATCCTCGAGCCAGACCTGGGTTGACTTTGTTGACTACTCAGTGAAAACACTAGATGGTTGGATTCAAGGCAGTGGTGTAAGTAATTATGATGGGCTGTACAATTTATTTGTGAAAGAACACCTGTTAAGTAATTGTTTCAATGATAAACTGCATCAGCATCTGGTAGACCTAGGACCAATTTCTCCCCAAGAATTGGGAAAGAAGGCGGACCATTGGGTCAAGACAAGGGTGTCCAAGACTTCAACAGGGGGTGACCAAAAGAAAGGGGTCACAAAGACTCCCCAGCAGAAGGGTGATGAGACAACCAAAACTAAAAATAGTAAAGAGTCTTCTACAGGCCCCCAAAAACCTGCACAGGAGGGTGGGCCCAGAGCCTCTTCACAAAACAATGGGTACAAGGGTAAAAACTTTGATCCCAAAAAGGCCTGGTGTCATAGCTGTAAACAGCATGGACACCAAACTGGAGACAAGGCCTGTCCCAAGAAAGGTTCCACTCCAAACTCCCATCCAGGTAACACTGGTATGGCTAGTCTCCAAGTGGGATCAACAGTGTGCCCAGAGCAAATCAGGGTCCACACTGAAGCTACTCTAGTTTCTGAGGGTGGGGTGGATTTAGCCACACTAGCTGTCTGGCCGCCTAACATGCAAAAATACAGACAGCAACTCTTAATTAATGGGACTAGAATAGAGGGCCTGAGGGATACAGGTGCCAGTGTCACCATGGTGACAGAGAAACTGGTTTCCCCTGGCCAATACCTGACTGGAAAAACTTACACAGTCACCAACGCTGACAATCAGAGAAAAGTACATCCCATGGCAATGGTTACTTTAGAATGGGGAGGGGTCAATGGCCTGAAACAGGTGGTGGTCTCCTCAAATATCCCAGTGGACTGTCTGCTTGGAAATGACCTGGAGTCCTCAGCATGGGCTGAGGTAGAGCTAAAAACCCATGCAGCAATGCTGGGTATCCCTGAACTGGTGTGTGTGAAGACAAGAGCGCACAATGCAAGGCACAGGGTGAAAAAGTAGAGCTGGAGTCTGGAAAAATGGCCCAGCCTACCAAGAGAACAGGAAAGTCAGTTGGGAAACCAACTGCAACACAGCAAAAGAAAGGGAACCTCTCTTCTCAGGAAGAAGTTCTGCCCTCTGAGGGAACTGAGCCTTTGGAGCTTGAACCTTATCAGGTTGAGCTCTTAGGCCCAGGGGGACCCTCAAGGGAAGAGCTGTGTAAGGGACAAGAAACCTGTCCCTCTCTTGAAGGCCTTAGGCAGCAAGCTGCTGAAGAGTCCAAAGGCAAGAAAAATGGAACCCATAGGGTCTATTGGGAAGATGGGCTCCTGTACACTGAGGCCAGAGACCCCAAACCTGGTGCCACTAGGAGAGTGGTAGTGCCTCAGCTGTTCAGAGAGTTCATCCTAACATTGGCCCATGACATTCCCCTTGCTGGACATTTGGGACAAACCAAGACGTGGGAGAGGTTAGTCAACCACTTCTACTGGCCCAATATGTCCAACATGGTTAAGGAGTTTTGCCTCTCCTGCCCCACCTGTCAAGCCAGTGGTAAGACAGGTGGGCATCCAAAGGCCCCCCTCATTCCACTTCCAGTGGTGGGGGTGCCCTTTGAAAGAGTGGGTGTGGACATAGTTGGTCCACTGGAACCTCCCACAGCCTCAGGAAATATGTATATCCTGGTAGTAGTGGATCATGCTACCAGGTATCCTGAAGCTATTCCCCTTAGGTCGACTACTGCCCCTGCAGTAGCCAAGGCCCTCATTGGTATCTTTACCAGAGTGGGTTTCCCTAAGGAGGTGGTGTCTGACAGAGGTACCAACTTCATGTCAGCATACCTAAAGCACATGTGGAATGAGTGTGGAGTGACTTATAAATTCACTACACCATACCATCCACAAACTAATGGCTTAGTTGAGAGATTCAACAAGACATTAAAAGGCATGATCATGGGGCTCCCAGAAAAACTCAAAAGGAGATGGGATGTCCTCCTGCCATGTCTGCTTTTCGCTTACAGGGAGGTACCACAGAAGGGAGTAGGGTTCTCACCCTTTGAACTTCTGTTTGGTCATCCTGTAAGGGGACCACTTGCCCTTGTTAAAGAAGGCTGGGAGAGACCTCTCCATGAGCCTAAACAGGACATAGTGGACTATGTACTTGGCCTTCGCTCTAGAATGGCAGAGTACATGGAAAAGGCAACCAAAAACCTTGAGGCCAGCCAACAGCTCCAGAAGTTTTGGTATGACCAAAAGGCTGCACTGATTGAGTTCCAACCAGGGCAGAAAGTCTGGGTTCTGGAGCCTGTGGCTCCCAGGGCACTCCAGGACAAATGGAGTGGCCCTTACCCAGTACTAGAGAGGAAGAGTCAGGTCACCTACTTGGTGGACCTGGGCACAAGCAGGAGCCCCAAAAGGGTGATCCATGTAAACCGCCTTAAGCTCTTCCACGACAGGGCTGATGTGAATCTGTTGATGGTAACAGATGAGGATCAGGAGGCAGAGAGTGAACCTCTCCCTGATCTTCTGACATCAGACCCAAAAGATGGTACAGTAGATGGAGTGATCTACTCAGACACCCTCTCTGGCCAACAGCAAGCTGATTGTAGGAGAGTCCTACAACAGTTTCCTGAACTCTTCTCCTTAACCCCTGGTCAGACACACCTGTGTACCCATGATGTGGACACAGGAGACAGCATGCCTGTCAAGAACAAAATCTTTAGACAGTCTGACCATGTTAAGGAAAGCATCAAGGTGGAAGTCCACAAGATGCTGGAATTGGGAGTCATTGAGCGCTCTGACAGCCCCTGGGCTAGCCCAGTGGTCTTAGTCCCCAAACCTCACACCACAGATGGAAAGAAAGAGATGAGGTTTTGTGTGGACTACAGAGGGCTCAATTCTGTCACCAAGACAGATGCTCATCCAATTCCAAGAGCTGATGAGCTCATTGATAAATTAGGTGCTGCCAAATTTCTAAGTACCTTTGACTTGACAGCAGGGTACTGGCAAATAAAAATGGCACCTGGAGCAAAAGAAAAGACAGCATTCTCCACACCTGATGGGCATTATCAGTTTACTGTTATGCCCTTTGGTTTAAAGAATGCCCCTGCCACCTTCCAAAGGTTGGTGAATCAAGTCCTTGCTGGCTTGGAGTCCTTTAGCACAGCTTATCTTGATGATATTGCTGTCTTTAGCTCCACCTGGCAGGATCACCTGGTCCACCTGAGGAAGGTTTTGAAGGCTCTGCAATCTGCAGGCCTCTCTATCAAAGCATCCAAATGCCAGATAGGGCAGGGAACTGTGGTTTACTTGGGACACCTTGTAGGTGGAGGCCAAGTTCAGCCACTCCAACCCAAGATCCAGACTATTCTGGACTGGGTAGCTCCAAAAACCCAGACTCAAGTCAGGGCATTCCTTGGCTTGACTGGGTATTACAGGAGGTTTGTGAAGGGATATGGATCCATTGTGACAGCCCTCACTGAACTCACCTCCAAGAAAATGCCCAAGAAAGTAAACTGGACTGTGGACTGCCAACAGGCCTTTGACACCCTGAAACAGGCAATGTGCTCAGCACCAGTTCTCAAAGCTCCAGATTATTCTAAGCAGTTCATTGTGCAGACTGATGCCTCTGAACATGGGATAGGGGCAGTTTTGTCCCAAACAAATGATGATGGCCTTGACCAGCCTGTTGCTTTCATTAGCAGGAGGTTACTCCCCAGGGAGCAGCGTTGGAGTGCCATTGAGAGGGAGGCCTTTGCTGTGGTTTGGTCCCTGAAGAAGCTGAGACCATACCTCTTTGGGACTCACTTCCTAGTTCAAACTGACCACAGACCTCTCAAATGGCTGATGCAAATGAAAGGTGAAAATCCTAAACTGTTGAGGTGGTCCATCTCCCTACAGGGAATGGACTTCATAGTGGAACACAGACCTGGGACTGCCCATGCCAATGCAGATGGCCTTTCCAGGTTCTTCCACTTAGAAAATGAAGACTCTCTTGGGAAAGGTTAGTCTCATCCTCTTTCGTTTGGGGGGGGGTTGTGTAAGGAAATGCCTCCTTGGCATGGTTGCCCCCTGACTTTTTGCCTTTGCTGATGCTATGTTTACAATTGAAAGTGTGCTGAGGCCTGCTAACCAGGCCCCAGCACCAGTGTTCTTTCCCTAACCTGTACTTTTGTATCCACAATTGGCAGACCCTGGCATCCAGATAAGTCCCTTGTAACTGGTACTTCTAGTACCAAGGGCCCTGATGCCAAGGAAGGTCTCTAAGGGCTGCAGCATGTCTTATGCCACCCTGGAGACCTCTCACTCAGCACAGACACACTGCTTGCCAGCTTGTGTGTGCTAGTGAGGACAAAACGAGTAAGTCGACATGGCACTCCCCTCAGGGTGCCATGCCAGCCTCTCACTGCCTATGCAGTATAGGTAAGACACCCCTCTAGCAGGCCTTACAGCCCTAAGGCAGGGTGCACTATACCATAGGTGAGGGTACCAGTGCATGAGCATGGTACCCCTACAGTGTCTAAACAAAACCTTAGACATTGTAAGTGCAGGGTAGCCATAAGAGTATATGGTCTGGGAGTCTGTCAAACACGAACTCCACAGCACCATAATGGCTACACTGAAAACTGGGAAGTTTGGTATCAAACTTCTCAGCACAATAAATGCACACTGATGCCAGTGTACATTTTATTGTAAAATACACCACAGAGGGCACCTTAGAGGTGCCCCCTGAAACTTAACCGACTATCTGTGTAGGCTGACTAGTTCTGGCAGCCTGCCACAGACCGAGACATGTTGCTGGCCCCATGGGGAGAGTGCCTTTGTCACTCTGAGGCCAGTAACAAAGCCTGCACTGGGTGGAGATGCTAACACCTCTCCCAGGCAGGAATTGTCACACCTGGCGGTGAGCCTCAAAGGCTCACCTCCTTTGTGCCAACCCAGCAGGACACTCCAGCTAGTGGAGTTGCCCGCCCCCTCCGGCCAGGCCCCACTTTTGGCGGCAAGGCCGGAGAAAATAATGAGAATAACAAGGAGGAGTCTCTGGCCAGTCAGGACAGCCCCTAAGGTGTCCTGAGCTGAGGTGACTCTAACTTTTAGAAATCCTCCATCTTGCAGATGGAGGATTCCCCCAATAGGGTTAGGATTGTGACCCCCTCCCCTTGGGAGGAGGCACAAAGAGGGTGTACCCACCCTCAGGGCTAGTAGCCATTGGCTACTAACCCCCCAGACCTAAACACGCCCTTAAATTTAGTATTTAAGGGCTACCCTGAACCCTAGAAAATTAGATTCCTGCAACAAGAAGAAGGACTGCCCAGCTGAAAACCCCTGCAGCGGAAGACCAGAAGACGACAACTGCCTTGGCTCCAGAAACTCACCGGCCTGTCTCCTGCCTTCCAAAGATCCTGCTCCAGCGACGCCTTCCGAAGGGACCAGCGACCTCGACATCCTCTGAGGACTGCCCCTGCTTCGAAAAGACAAGAAACTCCCGAGGACAGCGGACCTGCTCCAAGAAAAGCTGCAACTTTGTTTCCAGCAACTTTAAAGAACCCTGCAAGCTCCCCGCAAGAAGCGTGAGACTTGCAACACTGCACCCGGCGACCCCGACTCGGCTGGTGGCGATCCGACACCTCAGGAGGGACCCCAGGACTACTCTGATTCTGTGAGTACCAAAACCTGTCCCCCCTGAGCCCCCACAGCGCCGCCTGCAGAGGGAATCCCGAGGCTTCCCCTGACCGCGACTCTTTGAACCTAAAGTCCCGACGCCTGGGAGAGACCCTGCACCCGCAGCCCCCAGGACCTGAAGGACCGGACTTTCACTGGAGAAGTGACCCCCAGGAGTCCCTCTCCCTTGCCCAAGTGGAGGTTTCCCCGAGGAACCCCCCCCTTGCCTGCCTGCAGCGCTGAAGAGATCCCGAGATCTCTCGTAGACTAACATTGCGAACCCGACGCTTGTTTCTACACTGCACCCGGCCGCCCCCGCGCCGCTGAGGGTGAAATTTCGGTGTGGACTCGTGTCCCCCCCGGTGCCCTACAAAACCCCCCTGGTCTGCCCTCCGAAGACGCGGGTACTTACCTGCAAGCAGACCGGAACCGGGGCACCCCCTTCTCTCCATTCTAGCCTATGTGTTTTGGGCACCACTTTGAACTCTGCACCTGACCGGCCCTGAGCTGCTGGTGTGGTGACTTTGGGGTTGCTCTGAACCCCCGACGGTGGGCTACCTTGGACCAAGAACTGAACCCTGTAAGTGTCCTACTTACCTGGTAAAACTAACAAAAACTTACCTCCCCCAGGAACTGTGAAAATTGCACTAAGTGTCCACTTTTAAAACAGCTATTTGTCAATAACTTGAAAAGTATACATGCAATTTTTTATGATTTGAAGTTCCTAAAGTACTTACCTGCAATACCTTTCGAACAAGATATTACATGTTAAATTTGAACCTGTGGTTCTTAAAATAAACTAAGAAAAGATATTTTTCTATAACAAAAACCTATTGGCTGGATTTGTCTCTGAGTGTGTGTACCTCATTTATTGTCTATGTGTATGTACAACAAATGCTTAACACTACTCCTTGGATAAGCCTACTGCTCGACCACACTACCACAAAATAGAGCATTAGTATTATCTATTTTTACCACTATTTTACCTCTAAGGGGAACCCTTGGACTCTGTGCATGCTATTCCTTACTTTGAAATAGCACATACAGAGCCAACTTCCTACAAACACCTGTTAAGTAATTGTTTCAATGATAAACTGCATCAGCATCTGGTAGACCTAGGACCAATTTCTCCCCAAGAATTGGGAAAGAAGGCGGACCATTGGGTCAAGACAAGGGTGTCCAAGACTTCCACAGGGGGTGACCAAAAGAAAGGGGTCACAAAGACTCCCCAGGGGAAGGGTGATGAGACAACCAAAGCTAAAAGTAGTAAAGAGTCTTCTACAGGCCCCCAAAAACCTGCACAGGAGGGTGGGCCCAGAGCCTCTTCACAAAACAATGGGTACAAGGGTAAAAACTTTGATCCCAAAAAGGCCTGGTGTCATAGCTGTAAACAGCATGGACACCAAACTGGAGACAAGGCCTGTCCCAAGAAAGGTTCCACTCCAAACTCCCATCCAGGTAACACTGGTATGGCTAGTCTCCAAGTGGGATCAACAGTGTGCCCAGAGCAAATCAGGGTCCACACTGAAGCTACTCTAGTTTCTGAGGGTGGGGTGGATTTAGCCACACTAGCTGTCTGGCCGCCTAACATGCAAAAATACAGACAGCAACTCTTAATTAATGGGACTAGAATAGAGGGCCTGAGGGATACAGGTGCCAGTGTCACCATGGTGACAGAGAAACTGGTTTCCCCTGGCCAATACCTGACTGGAAAAACTTACACAGTCACCAACGCTGACAATCAGAAAAAAGTACATCCCATGGCAATGGTTACTTTAGAATGGGGAGGGGTCAATGGCCTGAAACAGGTGGTGGTCTCCTCAAATATCCCAGTGGACTGTCTGCTTGGAAATGACCTGGAGTCCTCAGCATGGGCTGAGGTAGAACTAAAAACCCATGCAGCAATGCTGGGTATCCCTGAACTGGTGTGTGTGAAAACAAGAGCACAGTGCAAGGCACAGGGTGAACAAGTAGAGCTGGAGTCTGGAAGAATGGCCCAGCCTACCAAGAGAACAGGAAAGTCAGTTGGGAAACCAACTGCAACACAGCAAAAGAAAGGGAACCTCTCTTCTCAGGAAGAAGTTCTGCCCTCTGAGGGGACTGAGCCTTTGGAGCTTGAACCTTATCAGGTTGAGCTCTTAGGCCCAGGGGGACCCTCAAGGGAGGAGCTGTGTAAGGGACAAGAAACCTGTCCCTCTCTTGAAGGCCTTAGGCAGCAAGCTGCTGAAGAGTCCAAAGGCAAGAAAAATGGAACGCATAGGGTCTATTGGGAAGATGGACTCCTGTACACTGAGGCCAGAGACCCCAAACCTGGTGCCACTAGGAGAGTGGTAGTGCCTCAGCTGTTCAGGAAGTTCATCCTAACATTGGCCCATGACATTCCCCTTGCTGGACATTTGGGACAAACCAAGACGTGGGAGAGGTTAGTCAACCACTTCTACTGGCCCAATATGTCCAACCTGGTTAAGGAGTTTTGCCTCTCCTGCCCCACCTGTCAAGCCAGTGGTAAGACAGGTGGGCATCCAAAGGCCCCCCTCATTCCACTTCCAGTGGTGGGGGTGCCCTTTGAAAGAGTGGGTGTGGACATAGTTGGTCCACTAGAACCTCCCACAGCCTCAGGAAATATGTATATCCTGGTAGTAGTGGATCATGCTACCAGGTACCCTGAAGCTATTCCCCTTAGGTCGACTACTGCCCCTGCAGTAGCCAAGGCCCTCATTGGTATCTTTACCAGAGTGGGTTTCCCTAAGGAGGTGGTGTCTGACAGAGGTACCAACTTCATGTCAGCATACCTAAAGCACATGTGGAATGAGTGTGGAGTGACTTATAAATTCACTACACCATACCATCCACAAACTAATGGCTTGGTTGAGAGATTCAACAAGACATTAAAAGGCATGATCATGGGGCTCCCAGAAAAGCTCAAAAGGAGATGGGATGTCCTCTTGCCATGTCTGCTTTTCGCTTACAGAGAGGTGCCACAGAAGGGAGTAGGATTCTCACCCTTTGAACTTCTGTTTGGTCATCCTGTAAGGGGACCACTTGCCCTTGTTAAAGAAGGCTGGGAGAGACCTCTCCATGAGCCTAAACAGGACATAGTGGACTATGTACTTGGCCTTCGCTCTAGAATGGCAGAGTACATGGAAAAGGCAACCAAAAACCTTGAGGCCAGCCAACAGCTCCAGAAGTTTTGGTATGACCAAAAGGCTGCACTGGTTGAGTTCCAACCAGGGCAGAAAGTCTGGGTTCTGGAACCTGTGGCTCCCAGGGCACTCCAGGACAAATGGAGTGGCCCTTACCCAGTACTAGAAAGGAAGAGTCAGGTCACCTACCTGGTGGACCTGGGCACAAGCAGGAGCCCCAAGAGGGTGATCCATGTGAACCGCCTTAAGCTCTTCCATGACAGGGCTGATGTCAATCTGTTGATGGTAACAGATGAGGATCAGGAGGCAGAGAGTGAACCTCTCCCTGATCTTCTGTCATCAGACCCAAAAGATGGCACAGTAGATGGAGTGATCTACTCAGACACCCTCTCTGGCCAACAGCAAGCTGATTGTAGGAGAGTCCTACAACAGTTTCCTGAACTCTTCTCCTTAACCCCTGGTCAGACCCACCTGTGTACCCATGATGTGGACACAGGAGACAGCATGCCTGTCAAGAACAAAATCTTTAGGCAGTCTGACCATGTTAAGGAAAGCATCAAGGTGGAAGTCCACAAGATGCTGGAATTGGGAGTAATTGAGCGCTCTGACAGCCCCTGGGCTAGCCCAGTGGTCTTAGTCCCCAAACCTCACACCAAAGATGGAAAGAAAGAGATGAGGTTTTGTGTGGACTACAGAGGGCTCAATTCTGTCACCAAGACAGATGCTCATCCAATTCCAAGAGCTGATGAGCTCATAGACAAATTAGGTGCTGCCAAATTTCTAAGTACCTTTGACTTGACAGCAGGGTACTGGCAAATAAAAATGGCACCTGGAGCAAAAGAAAAGACAGCATTCTCCACACCTGATGGGCATTATCAGTTTACTGTTATGCCCTTTGGTTTAAAGAATGCCCCTGCCACCTTCCAAAGGTTGGTGAATCAAGTCCTTGCTGGCTTGGAGTCCTTTAGCACAGCTTATCTTGATGATATTGCTGTCTTTAGCTCCACCTGGCAGGATCACCTGGTCCACCTGAGGAAGGTTTTGAAGGCTCTGCAATCTGCAGGCCTCTCTATCAAGGCATCCAAATGCCAGATAGGGCAGGGAACTGTGGTTTACTTGGGACACCTTGTAGGTGGAGGCCAAGTTCAGCCACTCCAACCCAAGATCCAGACTATTCTGGACTGGGTAGCTCCAAAAACCCAGACTCAAGTCAGGGCATTCCTTGGCTTAACTGGGTATTACAGGAGGTTTGTGAAGGGATATGGATCCATTGTGACAGCCCTCACTGAACTCACCTCCAAGAAAATGCCAAAAAAAGTGAACTGGACTGTGGAATGCCAACAGGCCTTTGACACCCTGAAACAGGCAATGTGCTCAGCACCAGTTCTAAAAGCTCCAGATTATTCTAAGCAGTTCATTGTGCAGACTGATGCCTCTGAACATGGGATAGGGGCAGTTTTGTCCCAAACAAATGATGATGGCCTTGACCAGCCTGTTGCTTTCATTAGCAGGAGGTTACTCCCCAGGGAGCAGCGTTGGAGTGCCATTGAGAGGGAGGCCTTTGCTGTGGTTTGGTCCCTGAAGAAGCTGAGACCATACCTCTTTGGGACTCACTTCCTAGTTCAAACTGACCACAGACCTCTCAAATGGCTGATGCAAATGAAAGGTGAAAATCCTAAACTGTTGAGGTGGTCCATCTCCCTACAGGGAATGGACTTTATAGTGGAACACAGACCTGGGACTGCCCATGCCAATGCAGATGGCCTTTCCAGGTTCTTCCACTTAGAAAATGAAGACTCTCTTGGGAAAGGTTAGTCTCATCCTCTTTCGTTTGGGGGGGGGTTGTGTAAGGAAATGCCTCCTTGGCATGGTTGCCCCCTGACTTTTTGCCTTTGCTGATGCTATGTTTACAATTGAAAGTGTGCTGAGGCCTGCTAACCAGGCCCCAGCACCAGTGTTCTTTCCCTAACCTGTACTTTTGTATCCACAATTGGCAGACCCTGGCATCCAGATAAGTCCCTTGTAACTGGTACTTCTAGTACCAAGGGCCCTGATGCCAAGGAAGGTCTCTAAGGGCTGCAGCATGTCTTATGCCACCCTGGAGACCTCTCACTCAGCACAGACACACTGCTTGCCAGCTTGTGTGTGCTAGTGAGGACAAAACGAGTAAGTCGACATGGCACTCCCCTCAGGGTGCCATGCCAGCCTCTCACTGCCTATGCAGTATAGGTAAGCCACCCCTCTAGCAGGCCTTACAGCCCTAAGGCAGGGTGCACTATACCATAGGTGAGGGTACCAGTGCATGAGCATGGTACCCCTACAGTGTCTAAACAAAACCTTAGACATTGTAAGTGCAGGGTAGCCATAAGAGTATATGGTCTGGGAGTTTGTCAAACACGAACTCCACAGCACCATAATGGCTACACTGAAAAATGGGAAGTTTGGTATCAAACTTCTCAGCACAATAAATGCACACTGATGCCAGTGTACATTTTATTGTAAAATACACCCCAGAGGGCACCTTAGAGGTGCCCCCTGAAACTTAACCGACTATCTGTGTAGGCTGACTAGTTTTAGCAGCCTGCCACAAACCGAGACATGTTGCTGGCCCCATGGGGAGAGTGCCTTTGTCACTCGGAGGCCAGTAACAAAGCCTGCACTGGGTGGAGATGCTAACACCTCCCCCAGGCAGGAATTGTCACACCTGGCGGTGAGCCTCAAAGGCTCACCTCCTTTGTGCCAACCCAGCAGGACACTCCAGCTAGTGGAGTTGCCCGCCCCCTCCGGCCAGGCCCCACTTTTGGCGGCAAGGCCGGAGAAAAATAATGAGAATAACAAGGAGGAGTCACTGGCCAGTCAGGACAGCCCCTAAGGTGTCCTGAGCTGAGGTGACTCTAACTTTTAGAAATCCTCCATCTTGCAGATGGAGGATTCCCCCAATAGGGTTAGGATTGTGACCCCCTCCCCTTGGGAGGAGGCACAAAAAGGGTGTACCCACCCTCAGGGCTAGTAGCCATTGGCTACTAACCCCCCAGACCTAAACACGCCCTTAAATTTAGTATTTAAGGGCTACCCTGAACCCTAGAAAATTAGATTCCTGCAACTACAAGAAGAAGGACTGCCTAGCTGAAAACCCCTGCAGAGGAAGACCAGAAGACAACAACTGCTTTGGCTCCAGAAACTCACCGGCCTGTCTCCTGCCTTCCAAAGATCCTGCTCCAGCGACGCCTTCCAAAGGGACCAGCGACCTCGACATCCTCTGAGGACTGCCCCTGCTTCGAAAAGACAAGAAACTCCCGAGGACAGCGGACCTGCTCCAAGAAAGGCTGCAACTTTGTTTCCAGCAGCCTTGAAAGAACCCTGCAAGCTCCCCGCAAGAAGCGTGAGACTTGCAACACTGCACCCGGCGACCCCGACTCGGCTGGTGGAGAACCAACACCTCAGGGAGGACCCCCGGACTACTCTCCGACTGTGAGTACCAAAACCTGTCCCCCCTGAGCCCCCACAGCGCCGCCTGCAGAGGGAATCCCGAGGCTTCCCCTGACCGCGACTCCCTGAGACCTAAGTCCCGACGCCTGGAAAAGACCCTGCACCCGCAGCCCCCAGGACCTGAAGGACCGAACTTTCACTGGAGAAGTGACCCCCAGGAGTCCCTCTCCCTTGCCCAAGTGGAGGTTTCCCCGAGGAACCCCCCCCTTGCCTGCCTGCAGCGCTGAAGAGATCCCGAGATCTCTGATAGACTAACATTGCGAACCCGACGCTTGTTTCTACACTGCACCCGGCTGCCCCCGCGCCGCTGAGGGTGAAATTTCTGTGTGGGCTTGTGTCCCCCCCGGTGCCCTACAAAACCCCCCTGGTCTGCCCTCCGAAGACGCGGGTACTTACCTGCAAGCAGACCGGAACCGGGGCACCCCCTTCTCTCCATTCTAGCCTATGTGTTTTGGGCACCACTTTGAACTCTGCACCTGACCGGCCCTGAGCTGCTGGTGTGGTGACTTTGGGGTTGCTCTGAACCCCCAACGGTGGGCTACCTTGGACCAAGAACTGAACCCTGTAAGTGTCTTACTTACCTGGTAAAACTAACCAAAACTTACCTCCCCTAGGAACTGTGAAAATTGCACTAAGTGTCCACTTTTAAAACAGCTATTTGTCAATAACTTGAAACGTATACATGCAATTTTTATGATTTAAAGTTCCTAAAGTACTTACCTGCAATACCTTTCAAATGAGATATTACATGTAGAATTTGAACCTGTGGTTCTTAAAATAAACTAAGAAAAGATATTTTTCTATATAAAAACCTATTGGCTGGATTTGTCTCTGAGTGTGTGTACCTCATTTATTGTCTATGTGTATGTACAACAAATGCTTAACACTACTCCTTGGATAAGCCTACTGCTCGACCACACTACCACAAAATAGAGCATTAGTATTATCTATTTTTACCACTATTTTACCTCTAAGGGGAACCCTTGGACTCTGTGCATGCTATTCCTTACTTTGAAATAGCACATACAGAGCCAACTTCCTACACTCCGCCTCTCGGTGAAATTGCACATGGGCATTGACTCCTTTTAGATTGTGTTCTCTCCACCGTCTGGTTTGGATGTCTGTGCCTCAGCTCCTTGTCTTTGCCTGTGTTTGGTTCTATCTCTTTCTTCTGTTCAGGTAGTGTTGTCTTCGTTTGTTCATTTCTATTCTTGCACTCCCTACGTTTTTCGTCGTTTCAGTCTTCGACTGACTGCTCTTCAGGTTGTTACTGCTCCTCTCAGGCCTACCTTCCACGTGGCTCTGGCGTAGACTGAAATGGTTCCCTGATGGAACGTACACCATTTTTGTTTTTCTGCCATGCTAAGTTCTCTCACACCAACCAACGCCTCATGTGCCACTCTCCAGACCACCGTGAGGCCGACTGCAACGCTTGCTAGTCGTTTAGATTTAAGAACACCCTCGGGCCGGAGGGCTATGGGACTTGAGGTGGCACAAACCGTATCAGATGATACTCCAGATATCTTCGGGGATGAACATGCCCAATAGGAGCCCAGGAGAAAGAAACCTTTTGCAGCATGAATCCTTTTCTGGATTCACATGCTGTGCATTATTTCACCATCTAGAGGTTGGGTCTGTAAAGTTGTGTTCTAGTCCTTCTTTTCTTTCTTTATTTTTTATTTTTATTCCACATACCCTCCCCAATTTGGTGCTAAGACTGTCCTCTGTGTGACGCCAGATGTGGAAGTTCCTGTGCGTGCCCTTTGTAGGAAGCTGGCCCAGTGTATGGTGGACACCTATGGTGTTACACCTTATACTGGGCCCAGGCAACCCTGATTTGATAATGTTAGTGTTTAGACAGTCAGGGCTGTCTCGGTAGCTGTGGTGAGCAACCAAGACTTATTTAGAAGGCATGTGAAGCACTTGCAATACCACAGTAGTCACACAATAACTTCTCACACATGAAAGGAACCACACAGTGTTGCAAAAATAAAGGTACTTTATTATAGGCACACCAAATTAGACTAACATTGGTGTATCCACCTTTGCTTCTCCCCCCCTCCTCCCCCAAAAGGTAAGAATACCCAAAATATTAACCAATAAGTGCGCAGGAAAAGCATAAATGAGCAAGGGCTTTATAGGGGAGGCCAGACCATATATTTAAAAAATGGAATGCGAAAGCATGTCACCCACCAGTGTGTATGGAATAGTTAGCTGAGAGTTGGGAAGGAGTGGAACCCCAAAAAAGTACCAGAAGATGCTCGGCGGCTAGGTGCAGAGGTAAGTTACCCGGTCTTCTCATAGGCTAACATGTAGACGTCATGGTTGGAGAAATGCAGGACCAGGCCGGTGGAACCCAAGGGTGGATTCTGAAAGAAGAAGAAAAGGAGACGAGAGTCCAGTCCACACATGCGTGTCCAGGTGGGGCAAGAGGCAATGCCCACCCTTCTGTATGTAGCTGAAGATCAGAGTTATCGGTGATGGATGAAGTCCAGCTGCTGCGGGGTCCAGGAGCTGCAGAGGAGTCCCTGAAGTCGCCTATGAGCTGTCCCTCAGCGGTCGCTGCATTGCAGACAGGTCAGTGGTCAGGAGGACCATCAACAAGCACAGGCAAATGCAAAAGGAGCTGTGGAAGGTTTTGCAGAGCTGTGAAGGACCAGCAATGGCCCAGGGACTCGACCCTTGGAGGGGTGTTTGGACTGACCCTCACAATGCAGGAGAGCCAGAAGAAGCAGTCAGAGCCCCCTAAAGCAACCCACTGGCAGAAGGCAGAGTAAGTTGCAGTGAGGCCCAGTTAGCACACCTGAAGAGGAGTCCCATGCCCTAGAGCTGCAGAGAGGAAACTGTTCTTTCAGAGTTAGAGTGCTGGGGGCCGGCGCTGCTTGGATCCTGAAGGTCCCTCAGAGCAGGATTCAACAAGCCTTGGTTGCTACTACAGTTGCGGTGCAGAGGGGTTCTGTCCAAGTGGCAGAGACAAGGGCTCACTGTCTCCCATGTCTGACAGAAGGCAGAGAGGACCCAGGGGATCTCTCAGAACCACCAGCTGTGTTGGAGAATTTTCGCAGATCTGACGGACCGAAGATCCCACCAGCCAGATGTCGTTGCCCTAGGTGCCTGCGGATGCAGAGTAGTGAGTCCTTCTCTCTAAGGGAGATTCCTTCTTGCTGCAGTCGAAGTCTTGCTGACCCCAGAGGAATCACAACTTTGGAGATGTTGCAGAATGCAGACAGGAGCTGCAGAAACAGTGTTGCAAAGAGAAGTCTTCTCAGGCAGTGCAGTCTTGTCCGGTTCCTGTGTAGCCCAGCAGCAGTTCCAGAGGCCAGGAGCAGAAGACGTCTTGCAGACAGTTCCTTCCAGTATCTTGCACGACAAATCTGGGGATCCAACCTCAAGGAAGTCCCTAAATAGGCCAAGAAGGGGGTTTGGTCACTCTGGGGTTACCACCTATCGGGAGGTGTCACTGATGTCCGCTATCTGGCCTACCCAGCCAGATGATCCCAGAGGCCTCTGCATATCTTGATTTCAAGATGGCAGAGCCGAGTAGCCACCTGGAGGAGCCCTCTGCACCACCCTAGGGGTGGATATGGGCAGGGGAATGGTCACTCCCCATTCCATTGTGTGTTTCATGCCAGAGTGGGGACCAGTGGTCCCTGGACTGGTACAAATTGGATTATGCAAGGAGGGCACCAAATGTGCCCTTCAAAGCAGTCCAGTGGCGTGGCCAGGCTACCACTCCCCAGCCCAGTAACACCTATTTCCAAAGGAGAGGAGGTTGCACCCCTCTCCTACAAGAAATCCTTTGTTCTACTTTCCCCTGCTCAAGCTGATGAAGCAGCAGGACGGCAGAATCGTGTCTGGTGGGCTGCAGCAGCAAAGGCTGCCTGCAGACCCTGAAAGACTGGTAGGAGCAGGACTAGGGGATCCTCTAAGAAATCCCCAGAGTGCATGGAATCATGCCACTAATACTGGAATTAGTATTCAGGTATGATTTCGACATGTTTGATACCAAACATGCCCAGGTTCGGGTTTACCTTTACGTAGCTGTACCACAGGTAGTGGCCAGTACATAGCTAAAATGGCTTCCCTGCACTTACAAAGTCCAGGGAATTGGCACAGGAGTTCGTAGGGGCACCTTTGCTCATGCAGGGGTGCTCACACACAGGAACCTGCTCCCTGCCATTTGGGTCGAAATGGCCTACCGTAGGGGGGGGGGGCTTACAGTGACCTGGTGTAGTGATCAGCAGTGAAAGGGTCCATGCACCATTTCACACAGGCTGCTAATGGCAGGCCTGCAGAGACAGTTTGCATGGGCTCCCCTGGGTGGTGTAATATACGCTGCAGCCCATGGGAAACCCCTGGGTACATAAGTACCAACGACCAGGGACTTGCAGGGGGTACACCAGTATGCCAATTGTGGGGTTTATGAAGTACAGGAACAACCAAATTTGGAGGAGAGCAGGATCCTAGTGAAAACAGTCTAAACTCACTGACATCAAGCACAAATTGGGGGTAACCATTCCAGAAATAGGGGACTTCCTACAGCCTTTATCTTCAGATTCTTTTTTCCACCATTCAGTCTGCAAGCATGACGGAGGAGCTCCGAAAATGTTTTTGAAAAATTTCAACAAGAAAGGAAACTCGGAAGACTCCGTTGAAGGAGACAACAATACCCGCAAGAGGAGAAGGGAGATCTCCCAGATTTCAGTGTAGCCATTATGGAACTGTGGAGTTTGTGTTTGACAGACTCCCAGACCATATACTCTTATGGCTACCCTGCACTTACAATGTCTAAGGTTTTGCTTAGACACTGTAGGGGCATAGTGCTCATGCACCTATGCCCTCACCTGTGGTATACTGCACCCTGCCTTAGGGCTGTAAGGCCTGCTAGAGGGGTGACTTACCTATGTCACAGGCAGTGTGAGGTTGGCATGGCACTCTGAGGGGAGTGCCATGTCGACTTAGTCATTTTCTCCCCACTAGCACACACAAGCTGTGAGGCAGCGTGCATGTGCTGAGTGAGGGGTCCCCAGGGTGGCATAAGACCCTGCAGCCCTTAGAGACCTTCCCTGGCATCAGGGCGCTTGGTACCAGGGGTACCATTTACAAGGGACTTATCTGAGTGCCAGGGCTGTGCCAATTGTGGAAGCCAAGGTACAGTTTAGGGAAAGAACGCTGGGGCCTGGTTAGCAGAGTCCCAGCACACTTTCAATCATAACTTGGCATCCGCAAAAGGCAAAAAGTCAGGGGGTAACCATGCCAAGGAGGCATTTCCTTACATCATTTTAGCAAGGATGGTCACAAGGTTAGCTTTGGAGCAACAACTCCTAGTTATAGAAAGGGAGAGAGCAGAAATGGGCTTTGCACCCATTAATTATGGCAAGAACATAAATGGGGTCAGAGAGATTACTGATAACCTAAAACTCCCCAAAGGGATTGTCTCAAAATATGAAGAAGCTGGTGATATCACCAAGTGGTTCACAGCTTTTGAGAGGACTTGTGCAACCAGAAAGTTAAACAGATCTCACTGGAGAGCTCTTCTTTGTGAAATGTTCACTGGTCAGTGTAGGGATAGACTCTTCACACTCTCTGGTAAAGATGCTGAATCTAATGACCTCATGAAGGCTACCCTGATTGAGGGCTTTGGATTCACTACTGAAGAGTACAGGATTAGTTTCAGGGGGTTCACCAAACCTCGAGCCAGACCTGGGTTGATTTTGTTGACTACTCAGTTAAAACACTAGATGGTTGGATAACTGGCAGTGGAGTGCATGACTGATGGGCTGTATAATTTATTTATGAAAGAACATCTGTTAAGTAACTGCTTCAGTGATAAGTTGCATCAGCATCTGTAGACCTAGGTCCAATTTCTCCCTAAGAATTGGGAGCGAAGGCGGACCATTGGGTCAAGACTAGGGTGACCAAGACTTCCACAGGGAGGGACCAAAAGAAAGAAAGGGCTCTCAAAGCCTCCCCAGGGGGAGGGTGGTGAGACACTCAGGACAAAAGCAAAGTCTTTCAAAGGGCCCCAAAAACCTGCTCAGGGTGGGTCCCGAGCCTCTTCAGTCCACAAATGGGTACAAGGATAAGAACTTTGATCCTAAGAAGGCCTGGTGTCACAACTGTAAACATCATGGACACCAAACTGGAGACATAGCCTGCCCCAAGAAAAATTCCACTAGCACTACTCCCGTTAGTACTGGAATATCCAGTCTGCCGGTGGGAACAGTGTGCCAAGAGCAAATCAGGGTTCACACTGAAGGTACTTTAGTCTCGGAGGGTGGGGTGGATATAGCCACACTAGCTGCCTGGCCGCCTAATATGCAAAATTACAGGCAGCAGCTCTTGATGAATGGGAACAAGGTAGAAGCCCTGAGAGATACAGGTGCCATTGTCACCATGGTGACAGAGAAACTGGTTTCCACAGGACAGTATTTGGCTGGACAAACCTATCTAGTTACCACTGCTGACAATGTAACTAAAGTCCATCCCTTGGCTATGGTGACTTTGGAATGGGAAGGGGTTACTGGCCTAAAACAGGTAGTGGTCTCTTCTGCAATTCCAGTAGAGTGTTTGCTAGGGAATGATCTGGAGTCCTCAGCATGGGCTGAGTTAGAACTCAAAACCCATGCAGCCAATGCTGGGTATCCCTGAACTGATGTTTCTAAAAACAATCGCACAGAGCAGAGCACAGGGTGAAAAAGAAGTGTTGGAGCCTGGAATAATGTCCCAACCTTCCAAGAGAAAAGTTAAGAGGACTGGGGGACCAGCCTCTGAACAGCACAAGAAACAAGTCCTCTCTTCTCAGGAAGGTGTCTCATCCTCTGAGGGAACTGAGTCCATGGAGCTGGAACCTTACCAGGTAGATCCCTTCAGGCCAGAGGGACCCACAAGGGAACAGCTGTGCCAGGGACAGAAAACCTGTCCCACTCTTGAAGGCCTGAGACAGCAAGCTGCTGAGCAGTAAAAGGGAGACGTCCGTGGCTCCCACAGGGTCTATTGGAAGGATCGACTCCTATACACTGAGGCCAGAGATACCAAACCTGGTGCCACTAGGAGAGTGGTAGTGCCTCAGGAGTTTAGAGATTATCCTCACATTGGTCCATGACACCCCCCTAGCTGGGCATTAAGGGCAGACCAGGACATGGGACAGATTAGTGAACCATTTCCATTGCTCCAACATGTCCCAGACAGTAAGGGAGTTTTGTAGCACCTGTGAAGCCAGTGGTAAGACAGGTGACCATCCACAGGCCCCCCTCATTCCACTTTCAGTGGTGGGGGTACCTTTTGAGAGAGTGGGAGTGGACATAGTGGGTCCACTGGAACCTCCCACAGCCTCAGGGAATCAGTATATACTGGTAGTAGTGGATCATGCTACCAGATACCCTGAAGCAATTCCCATTAGGTCCACTACTGCTCCTGCAGTAGCCAAAGCCCTAATTGGTATTTCACCAGGGTGGGTTTCTCTAAGGAGGTGGTTTCTGACAAAGGTACACACTTCATGTCAGCTTACCTGAAACACATGTGGAATGAGTGTGGGGTGCCTTATAAGTTCACCACAACATACCATCCACAAACCAATGGACTTGTTCAGAGATTCAACAAGACATTAAAGGGCATGATCATGGAGCTCCCTGAAAAACTCAAAAGGAGATGGGATGTCCTCCTTCCATGCCTGCTTTTCGCCTACAGAGAGGTGCCTCAGAAGGGAGTAGGGTTTTCCCCCTTTGAACCTCTGTTTTGCTATCAGCTAAGTGGACCACTGACACCTTGTTAAAGAGGGCTGGGAGAGACCTCTCCATGAGCCTAAACAAGATGTGGTGGACTTATGTGCCTGGCCTCTGCTCCAGGATGGCTGAGTACATGGAAAAGGCATCCAATACATGAGGCCAGTCAACTCCAGAAGTTGTGGTATGACCAAAAGGCTGCAGTGGTTGAATTTCAGCCAGGGCAGAAAGTCTGGCTTCTGGAACCTGTGGCTTCCAGGGCACTTCAAGACAAATGGAGTGGCCCTTACCCAGTCTTCGAGAAAAAGAGTCAGGTCACTTAATTAGTGGACCTGGGCACTAGCAGGACACCCAAGAGGGTGATCCATGTTAACTGCCTGAAACACCTGTGTACCCATTGTAAGGAAATGCCTCCTTGGCATGGTTACCCCCTGACTTTTTGCCTTTGCTGATGCCAAGTTATGATTTGAAAGTGTGCTGGGACCCTGCTAACCAGGCCCCAGCACCAGTGTTCTTTCCCTAAACTGTACATTTGTCTCCACAATTGGCACAACCCTGGCACCCAGGTAAGTCCCTTGTAACTGGTACCAAGGGCCCTGATGCCAGGG